>NC_136263.1:144148634-144631664 GCF_964187855.1 Myxine glutinosa
TGACCAGACGCCACCAGGATTTGGAGGAAGGAGACAGGTTTGAGAGTTCAATCTTGAGTGTGGAGAGATAGTGCTTCCTGGCACTCCTGAGGGTAGACACACACTTGTTCCGAGCTTGGTGGAAGGAACTGAGATTGCCTTCAGTTGGATTTGCCTTCCATGAGGCAAAGGCAAGTTGTTTCAGGGCAACTGCCTCACTACAAGATTCAGTGTACCATGGACGGGAGGAAGGGTAAGACAACTGAAGACGAGATGGGATAAATCTGTGCATGAGAGAGAGCAGTTTGCTTTGGAAGAATTCCCAGGAAGAATTGATGTCAGAGGCAGTAGAGATGGGAGACCAGTCCAGATGATTGATGGCTGCTTGCAGACCGTGCCAGTCAGCGTGAGTGAAATGCCAGACTCGTCGGCGCTAAGGCGGCTCTCTGAGAATGGCCAGAGAGATGCCCACTTTAACAAACACATGATCAGAAGAACCGATTGGAGCAGAAGAAGAGCAGCAGACATTTGCAGGGAAGTTTGTCATAACTAAGTCCAGAAGAGAAGATACTCCATTGACTGCGATCCGGGTGGGAAATTGACAAATTGTGTCAGTCCCAATGAGTTGCAGAAGTCCTTTGCTGAGGTGCCATGGCTGGTGAGAGAGGACCCCCACACCCAGCCAGCTGGCATAATGACAGTTGAAGTCGCCACATATGAGGAAGAGAGAGTTTGGATGAGTTGATAGAAGTTGGTCCATGTTGTCCGACAGCGAAATGTAAATTGAGTCATCACTGTTTGGAGGACGGTACAGAACACATATGAACAAAAGGTGGGAGCAGAGAGGAAGCCGTAGCCAGAGGTACTCCTGGGGGTGGGGTGGAGAGAAGGCAGTGCAATAAGAGTGAGGAAGAGAGTTTTTGATAAAGATAGCCACCCCACCACCAGGACGAGGCTCAGGTCTATCATACCGGAGAGGGAGTTACCAGAAGAGATATTAAGGAATCAGAGACATCTTGAAGGAGGAAAGTTTATGTTAAGCAGATCATGTCTGGATTGTCAGAAGCAACCTGTATAGAGAGATCAATCAGGTTTGAGCGTAGGCCCCGGATGTTTGAGGTCTATACCGTTAATGAGGAGAGAGGGGGAGCATCGGGTGCAGGACAGTGGAGGGGTAGGGTCAGATGAAGGATGAGCGGGGGAGGTAGGGAGAGCAGTTGATAGTATCAGAAATTACAGAAGTGTTCCAAGAAAGGGAAGGATGAGGAGGACGAAAGGTTTGATGGTGATGGGATGAGGCACAGTGAGGGGGTTGTTTGAGAGGGGGGGGGGGGGGGACGACAGAGGAAAGTAGAAGGTTGGGGGAGGTGGAGGTGTGAGATAGAAGGGAGATGAAGTGAGGAGGAGGCAGCTTTGAGAAAGAGGTGGGAGGAGGGAGAATTTGGGAGGGATGGTTGGGGGTGAGATTTGAATGGGATGGGTTGGGGGGAGTTTTGAATGGGAGGGGAAAGGGGGGAGTTTAGGAGGGGAAGGGCAAGGGGGGAGTTTAGGAGGGGAGGGGCAAGGGGGGAGATTTGGAGGGGAGGGTCAACGGGGAGTTTAGGAGGGGGGGCAAAGGGGGGAGTTTCGGATTGGAGGGGCAAGGGGGGAGATTTGGAGGGGAGGGACAAGGGGGAAGATTTGGAGGGGAGGGGCAAGGGGGGAGTTTCGAAAGTGGATGATTAATGAAAGATGAACATTTATAACAAATTACGTTTGTTGTGATTTTCAAGTTCGCGATCCATTTAAGAACGATGGAAGAGGGGTGGAATGAATGAGAATTTAGCGCATGTAGTGAGAAAGAATTATAAGAGATTGAATATTTTTTTGAAATGGAATGAGTTGAAGAGGAAATTGAAAGGAGCCTTTTAAATAGGAAGAAAAACAGCATGCTGTAATAAAGCACTGAATAAAACACTCCAGGGGAAAGTTTAAACATATTTAAACAGAACCGTGAAGAACAGTCTTATATTCACAAAGATACCAACGGGGAGAGGACCTTGAGGGACAACCACGAGTCACTTGAACAGGGCAAAAGGTGGAAGGCAAGGCGATGATGGGGGCAGGGCAGGACAGCGCACGTGGACAGAGGCGCACGATGGGACAAAAGCACACGAGGAGAAAGGGAAATAAAAGTTGGGTTTTTTTGTCCCCCGTTGCACCTCGGAGCGAAAGGGGGACTATGGTTTTCCCCTCCCTCCGTGTGTGCGTCCATCCGTCCGTCCGTGCGTGTGTGCATAAGCGAAGGACAGAATTCTAATTTGGTGTGTGGGTGCAACTAGGCATATGGAAGAACCCTATTGAAAATTAGGTCGCCACGTGAAAATCCAAGATGGCTGTCACCATATCTAAACTTTGTGAGCACGATATTTTGAAAAGTAAATGTCTGAACACTGTGAGCGGAATATCTTGAAAAATAAATGAACTACTAACCTCTAATCCGGTGTGTGGGTGTATCTAGGCATAAGAAAGAACGCTATTGAAAATTGGGTCGCCACGTCAAAATCCAAGATGGCCGCCGCCATGTATGTCTGAACCTTTTGAGAGGAATATCTTGAAAAATAAGCGAAGTACCAACTTCTAATCTGGTTTGTGGGTGTATCTAGGCATAAGGAAGAACGCTCTTGAAAATTGGGTCGCCATGTCAAAATGCAAGATGGCCACCACCATATCTGTCTGAACCTTTTGAGCACAATATCCTGAAAGATAAACGAACTACTAACTTCTAATCTGGTGTGTGGGTGTGTCTCCAACCCACTCGCAAATATTATCGACTCTTCCATGTTTTCTGCGTCTTCCACTTTGTCAACTCACATCCTTTAGAGGCCATTTTTCCCCACAGAGCAGGGGTTGGCTTTTTTGGGGCACCGTGGTCCCCTTTTTGAAGCAATCTTTTCGGCTGGATGCCCTTCCTGCCGCCAACCCTGTTAGTCACCTTTTTCAACACACAGGGGTTACCAGTGAACTTGTACTCAATTTGCCGACCTCAGAAGAATGACAGGCTGAGCCCACCCCCCCTGGCGTTCATTCACCGATCGACCAGGATTCGATATATAGACACAGTAAATCGAGGGACATATATATATATATATATATATATATATATATATATATATATATATATATATATATATATATATATATATATATATATATATATATATATATATATATATATAATTATATATATATATATATATACACACACACAGTAAATTGAGCTGATGCAGCAGTAAAGGTACTTTGCCAATTAGTAGAGGTACTAATAAAAGAGTCCTTGTCGTGTACCCAACCTGTCCACCAAGTTTCGTCCAAATCCGTCCATACCTTTTTGAGATATCCTCCTCACAGACAGAAAGACAGACAAACAGGGGTGAAAACATAGCCTCTGTCCATTTTTGGTGGCGGAAGTAGTAACCAAAGTCTTGCAAGCCAGTCAACTTTGGGCAAAGCCCAGCAGGAACACAGTAGCCCTTGTGAGTGGAGCATAAATGTTTAGAATGCTGCCATTCGTGTAACAATATATCTGGTTTATGTAATATTAACAACAACAACATGCATTTTAAAGGCCATTTTCCCTGCTAGAGCGGGGGTTAGCCTTGCGGTCCCCATGACAATCTTCTCCATTTTGCCCTATTTTCTGCGTCTCTCCCTGCCAACCCCCCCGCCCGCACCTCTTCCTCCACCATCCCTAGCCAAGTCCCTCTCGGTCCTCCCCGTCCCCCACCTCCTTCCACATTCATTTCCATCACTCTTCTCAACCAGTCACCCCCATCCCCCCTCAACACATGACACAACACATTATGTAATATTAAAGTAAAGGTAATAATTATTATTTTATACTTGTACCTGCCAATGTTCCAAGCTTGATAGACATGCACATGATCCATTTTGAAACGGACCAAACCCACCTTTACAGGCTTTTACATCGTGTATCGCATGTGCTACAGCATACACTGCAATGTACACGTTGTAAGAATATTGTAACTTTGAAACAACAAGAAACGGAGTAGACACTTCATCCATTTTCTCGTTGCCTGTGCAAACTCTTCCTCTGTCTTTTTTCATATTCCATGTGCAGTTGAACGTCTCTTCCCAAAACTTGATTACATATGTATTCCAGAAATCCTCTTGTAAAAAAGAACGTGTGTCATTAACATCCAATAAGCTTTTTCTTGAGAGATTTTCAGATATTGTGGGTTTTATGTTGATAAGAAATTCACGAAAACCTGACACAAAACCTCGGTACAAACCAAAACCAATGGTACCATCGAAAATGTGACCAAACCTTTGTTCATTCAAAGTATTTAGATTTATCCATGCTTCACTGGCTATCCATGTCTTTCCAGTGATATTTTGAAGAACAAGCTCCTCCGAAACGAATAATAAATTTGTACCGTGAATGTAAACAAGAATTACTTCTGCTTTTGTTTGTTTTATTATCCACACTGAAAAAGTGATGTTTCAGCAAAATAAATTAAAAATAATACTTGTTTTAATACAAAAAATAAAACATCATCAGCTTGTTCTCATCACTTACTAAACTCATCTCAGTATAAATACTTATTATTGACATTTTATTGTCAACTACCCGAAAGCAACCGGCGTCGCCCGCGTTCTTTTTGAATGAATTTACTACTATAATTCAGCTTTTACTCGTGGCCTTAGAAGATTGACTACTATAATTCAGCTCAGCTTTTAATTGAGAAATGGGCCCAGCCCGGCCGAGGCGGCCTCGACAGGCCTCGCCACCTAGCCTATAACCTTCCCGGGGCCCGTCCCGGCATTTTTGGTTCTTTTTGAATGCATTTACTACTATAATTCAGCTTTTACTCGTGGCTGTAGACAATTGACTACTATTATTCAGCTCAGCTTTTAATTGCGAAATGGGGCCAGCCCGGCCGAGGTGGGCCTCGACCGGCCTCGCCCCCTAGCCTATAGCCTTCCCGAGGCCCGTCCCGACATTTTTTGTTTCATAGGTTTCCTCCTATCTTTCACCGTTCAGGAGATTAGCGCGTGCAGACAAACAAACAAAAACTTTCTTTTGTATATATAGATAGAAGATAGACTAACCGAAAGCACCCGGCGTTGCCCGGGTTATTTTTGAATGAATGTACTACAATAATTCAACTTTAACTCGTGGCCGTAGAACATTGACGACTATAATTCAGCTCAGCTTTTAATTGCGAAATGGGCCCAGCCCGGCCGAAGCAGTCTCGATCGGCCTCGCCACCTAGCCTATAACCTTCCCGGGGCCCGTCCCGACATTTTCGGTTATTTTTGATTCAATTTCATACCATAATTCAGCTTTTACTCACGGCCATAGAAGATTGACTACTATATTTCAGCTCAGCATTTAATTGCGAAATGGGCCCAGCCTGGCCGAAGCAGTCTCGATCGGCCTCGCCACCTAGCCTATAACCTTCCCGGGGCCCGTCCTGACATTTTCGGTTCTTTTTGATTCAATTTACTACAATAATTCAACTTTAACTCGTGGCCGTAGAAGATTGACTACTATAATTCAGCTCTGCATTTAATTGCGAAATGGGCCCAGCCTGGCCGAAGCGACCTCGACCGGCCTCGCCACCTAGCCTATAACTTTCCCAGGGCCCGTCCCGACATTTTCGGTTCTTTTTGATTCAATTTACTACTATAATTCAGCTTTTACCCACGGCCGTAGAAGATTGACTACTATAATTCAGCTCAGCATTTAATTGCGAAATGGGCCCAGCCTGGCCGAAGCGGCCTCAACCGGCCTCGCCACCTAACCTATAACCTTCCTGGGGCCCGTTCCGACATTTTTTGTTTCATAGGTTTCCTCCTATCTTTCACCGTTCAGGAGATTAGCACGTGCAGACAAACAAACAAAAACTTTCTTTTATATATATAGATATAGATAGATATAGATAAGAAGTTTTTCTAATCAAAAGTGCACAAACAGTTTCCACAATATGATCCCTGCTCCCTCATCCCTCATCTGATCCCTGATCCTGATCATCCCTCAATATGATCCCTCATCC
Organism: Myxine glutinosa; assembly: GCF_964187855.1. NCBI lineage: Eukaryota > Metazoa > Chordata > Myxini > Myxiniformes > Myxinidae > Myxine > Myxine glutinosa. Next base: position 144,154,673 of record NC_136263.1, read on the forward strand.
TGATCCCTGCTCGCCTGCTCCTCATCCTGATCCCTGCTCGCCTGCTCCTCGTCCTGCCTGCTTGCCTGCTCCTCATCCTACCGCTGGTTCGTCATGCCGGCTCGTGTGCACCTCATCCTGCCGCCTTGTTTCATGGTTTCTGCTGACCTGACCCTCATCCTGCCGCCATGTTTTGCTGTATGATTTTTGTGGAAGAACTTCGTGATTTTAATGGGAGAACAGTGATAATCGAGACCCGAGAGAACTGAAGAACTATGGAGAGGCCTTTAGGAGAATTGCACAAGTTTTGTTTGGAAGGACATCAAGAAAGGGTGTATCGTCGAGGGACAGAAACCTGGTATGATAGATGGTGGACGTATATAATGAAGGCAGTTGGTGAAAAGGAGGTTTGGAAGAGGATAGAGAAGATCAAGGGTAGATGGAGGCAGCCAGATGCGGGGTTGCTGCACTTGCATGGGCAGAAGAAGAAAGCAGCAAGGAGAGCTGTGGATAAGGTGAGGAATATATGGAAGAGGAGGTGTTCAACAAGTTGGAAGAGGATGGTGGGTGGAAGATGATCTATAAATTGCCTCAGGACAGGGATGGGGATAGCAAGGACATGGTTGGGGTAGAGGGGGTTTATGGTGGGGGACGGGAAGTGATTAAGGATGCTAGGGTTGTGGGAGAAAAGGATGTAAAAGAGAATGAAGGGAAGAGTTTTGAATGGTCCTGGGATGTCCGAGGAGTTCAGCGTGATCATCGGTTTGAGGCAGGGAAGCGCTTACAGCCCACTCCTCTTTATCATGGTGACAGAGCTGGTAAGCAGGAAGGTAAACATGAAAGGTACCTCCGTCTTCTCCATGCTCATTTTCAGCCGATGTTTCTCAAAGGCATTCTTCCAGAGTTGAACCAAAATCGAATTGGCTTGTTCTTGTTGCTTATCAAACTCATTCACCTGTTTTTGTCATAATCTGTCCACACCTTTTTGAAATATCAATACATCAGTTTTGGCCTTATCTCTCAATGGTGAAGAATCACTTAGAAAAAAAATTTAAACCTCGTATCTGGATCCATATTCAGATCTTCACCAAAATTGAATCAATTTTTCCTTGTCACACAAACAAACCGGTCCACCACATTTCGCTCGAATCCATCCACAACTTTTTGATACATCTTTTCACAAACACACAGACAGACAGCGATGGAAACAAAACCTCTGTTCACCTTAGGTGGCAGAGGTAAAAAGTGCTATGTTCAGATGGGAAAGGTGAGAGGTGTATTTACCTTGAAAAACAAGAAACAAGAGCATGGCAGGACAGACTCAGATGTTATTCCTAACAGAAAGGATATAATATGGCCATTGGAGACAAGAGGATGAAAAACGTGGAGTGTAGTTGGGGGGGGGGGGGGCTGGGGATGGTTGAGAAGGGTGGGGGGGGGGGGGGGACAATATACTAATAAAGACAAACTATTTTACCAGCACTCCTGAGATTTTCATCATTGTGATCATGGTGAAGCACTTCATTGAATGCAACACATAAGCCATATTGCTCTCCTTCTACAATAAATTGAGCAACCGCACTTTTCCCATACGCATCATCAACTGCCAGAACTCCTATATACACCCACTGGAAGTGTCTGACCAAATGTGCAATGGCAGTAGCCTGGTAGTCATCACTTGGGATTGTGCGCAGGAAGGAAGGAAACCTTTTCTTATCACTCAGACATTTACAGGAAGCAGCATAACTAATCTGTAAGGAATCACAATGGTTTTACAATGTACATCACTTTGTTTAAAAAAAAAAAAAATCAACAAATATTATATAAACTGAAAAAATAACACAAACATAATAATTTGAAATGAAGGTCGATTGCAAATTGAATGAACCGCGTCCAAATTCATTGTTATTTTTATACCATGGGAATGGAGAACCGTTCCATTAGTTGGCTCAGTGCAACAGCTACCGAAGAATATGATGGCGCAATTACAACATGAGGCGTACAATTTCCTGTAGTCATTTCGTTTGAAGTAAATCTCTCACTCAAAATCGTGAGACAATTTCTCAATGCCTTTCCAATAAATTCACAGGAATCAAATATGACATAACCAAGAGTTGTATTTGGGAGAAGATTTGGGTTTTTGTTAACCTCTTTTATAGCAAACGCACTCATCATAAACCAACGCAATCCTCTTTGGTTTATCCTAAACACAAAAGCACAATTTCAAAGGATTTTTTTTTAAAGGCAAAGAAGTGCATGCAATATATATATATCGTGTGTATGTGGGAGATTTCAATGAATTCCCTAAGCTGATGGGCACAGCAGCGACACACTGTGACCTATTTCCAGTCTTGGCGGCTGACTGTCTGACTTTGGAGGATCTGTTATCATAATATTATATGCATGTTTGACTGTGTGAAACATTATTTTCCTATGAGGCATTATTTCTCTATGAGGGAGAAATTTCCAGAAGCACAACCATCACTGCAACAAAATCCACCGATCTGGGCTTCATGGCAGAGTGGCCAGACGGAAGCCTCTCCTCAGTTGAAGACACATGAAAGCCCGCTTGGAGTTTGCAAAAAAACCACCTAAAGGACTCTCAGACTGTGAGGGACAAGATTCTGTGGTCTGATGAAACCAAGATTGAACTGTTTGGCTTCCGTCTGGCCACTCTGCCATAACGCTCAGATCGGTGGAGTGTTGCAGTGATGGTTGTCCTTCTGGAAGTTTCTCCCATCTCCACACAGGATCTCTGTAGCTCAGCCAGAGTGACCATCTGGTTCTTGGTCACCTCTCTTACCAAGGCCCTTCTCCCCCGATTGCTCAGTTTGGCCGGGCGGCCAGCTCTCGGAAGAGTCCTGGTTGTTCCAAACTTCTTCCATTTAAGAATTATGGAGGCCACTGTGCTCTTGGCAACGTTCAATGCAGCAGAGATTTTTTTGAAGACTTCCCCAGATCTATGCCTCGACACAATCCTGTCTCTGAGCTCTGCAGGCAGTTCCTTCGACCTCATGACTTGGTTTTTGCTCTGATATGCATTGTCAGCTGTGAGACCTTATATAGACATGTGTGTGCCTTTCCAAATCATGTCCAATCAATTGAATTTACCACAGGTGGACTCCAGTCAAGGTGTAGAAACATCTCAAAGATGATTAAGAGAAATGGGAGGCACCTGAGCTAAATTTCAAGTGTTATAGCAAAGGGTATGAATACTTATGTCAATGTGATATTTCAGTTTTTTCTTCATTATAAATTTGCAAAACTTTCTAAAATCCTGTTTTCTCTTTGTCATTATGGGGTATTGAGTATAGATTGATGAGGGAAAAAATGAATTTAAACGATTTCGGCATAAGGCTGCAACATAACAAAATGTGAAAAAAGTGAAGGGGTCTGAATACTTTCTGAATGCACTGTACATAGTATATACTCCTGGGGCATGCTTACACATTGTAAGCAATAACGAACTGTGCTTCATACGTAGGTACATAATAAATAAAACCTTTATGATTATAGGCAAGCATCACCGATTTCCTGTTACATATCAATTGAGTTTAATTTTTTTAAGGATGCATTTACAGTTTTTTACGTAAATTTTCATTGAGGTTTTATTTCAGAGTTTACGGGCATATGAATTGCAATTTTCAAATGCTACATATTGATTGAGGTTTGAAAAAATTTTACAGACTCTTTACAGCTTTTTATGTAAATTTTCATTTATGGATGCTTTCCGATGGACCATTGTATCAGCTTCGATGTCCAGCAACACGCCAAATTTCAGGTTTCTACGACACCCGAAAAGTATGGAACATTAATTTCAGTTAGTCAGTGGTTCGAATCGGCGATATATTTATATAGCCATCATCATCTGTTCGAGTGAACTCAGGTGAACCTTTCAATTGCTTTTGCCCCACAATCTACTTCAGTCACTACACTATCGGTCACAACTGTTAGTACAAATATATATATATCGACTCATATAATTAATGGATACCAGAGATAATGTTACCGTGTGGCAGGCAGTGCTTATCGTTCCCAGTAAGGTGCAGCAGTAGCTGTATGGGACACCTTACAGGCGGTTCCCCACAGATGGTATGAAGTCGCATAATGACTGATATAAAAAACAGAAAGGTTTTCAGAGTCACAAGTGTATCTCATTAGGTTCACTGCATTGCCCTGATGAAGCCCCAACAAGGGCGAAACCAGGTCGGTAACTGTGAGTTTTGCATACATTTGTGACAGTATCTGAATTTAAGATCCATAATGATGCACTGCTAGATGGCCCCTCCGGAGCTTTGCAGGCAATGCGGACATGCATGGCGATGACGTCATGACGTTCGCTCATTAGGTTGGAGAACCACATTACAGATAATAATGTATATATACATGCAGTCACGTGAAAAAGTAAGTAGACCCCATGTAAAGTTTTGACTTTTTCAAAATATTTCAACATACAGCATTTGATCTTCATTTCAACAATATTGAGAGATAAAGGTGATATAATATAACAAATATCATGAAACATTTACATTTTGTAGTCCATTGTATAATTTAAATAAACATAAATGCACATTTTGCATGTGGAAAAAGTAAGTACACACCTACATTTATCACAACTTCAAATACCTAAAATTAGAATCAGGTGCACCAGCTCAGGTGCAAATGATTAGAACATTGTTAGAGAGGATCTTGGAGGAACCTGTCTTATTTAAACCTCAGACATTTCGTTTGGTTTGCTCTTTGTTGTTGAAGTGTGTGGCGTCACCATGCCTAGATCAAAAGAGCTCCCTGAGGCCTTCAGAAAGAAGGTTATAGATGCCTACGAGTCTGGGAAGGGATTTTAAAAGATCTCCAAACAATTTGAAATCAATCATTCGACTGTCCGGAAAATCATATACAAGTGGAGAAGATTCCAAACAACTGCTAACTTGTTCAGGCCAGGCCGCCCCAGCAAGTTCAACCTGAGAGCAGACCGCAAGATGCTGAAAGAAGTCTCTAAGAACCCCAGAATGTCATCACGTGACCTACAGGTAGCTCGTGCCACTGTTGATGTGAAAGTGCACGAGTCTACCATTAGAAAGAGGCTGCACAAATTTGATCTACATGGGAGGTGTGCCAGGAGGAAACCTTTGCTGTCCAGAAAGAACATCAGGGCAAGACTAAAGTTTGCCAATGAACACATAGGCAAAGACCAGCACTTCTGGAACAATGTGCTCTGGACAGATGAGTCAAAGGTAGAGCTATTTGGCCACAGTACCAGAAGACATGTTTGGTGGAAAGCAAAGACAGCATTTGACCACAAGAACCTGATACCAACTGTAAAGCATGGTGGTGGAAATATTATGGTTTGGTGCAGCTTTGCTGCATCAGGGCCTGGGCAGCTCACCATCATAGACTCCACCATTAATTCTTCATTGTACCAGAGGGTGCTTGAGGATAATGTGAGGCCATCTGTCGGAGAGTTGAAACTCAACTGAAGGTGGACCTTGCAACATGACAATGACCCTAAACGTACCAGTAAATCCACCAAGGAATGGCTGAAAAGAAAGAAATGGAGGGTTCTGGAATGGCCAAGTCAAAGCCCGGATCTAAATCCCATCGAGATGTTGTGGGGGGATTTGAAACGAGCTGTGCATGCAAGAAATCCCTCAATCATCGCACAGCTGAAAGAATTCTGCATGGAGGAGTGGGCAAAAATTTCTCCCAGTCGATGTCAGAGACTGGTAGACAGTTATAATAAACGCCTACTTGAGGTTGTTTCTGCCAAAGGGGGCAATACCACCTATTAGAGCCAAGGGTGTACTTACTTTTTCCACATGCAAAATTTGCATTTATGTTTATTTAAATTATACAATGGACTACAAAATGTAAATGTTTCATGATATTTGTTATATTATATCACCTTTATCTATCAATATTGTTGAAATGAAGATCAAATAGCTGTATGTTGAAATATGTTTAAAAAGTCAAAACTTTACATGGGGTGTATTTAATTTTTCACGTGACTGTATATATATATATATATACTGTATGTGTGTGTGTGTGTCAGATCACCAGATTCTTGTACTGGATGCACTAAACATCTACTGCGAATAAACGCCATTGAAAGGCGGCGCCGCGTGTTTCACCGTTTTCGCTTCCGGATTGATCGTTTATCAGCAATAAACTTCCGTAAATATACCTTTATTGGACACAGTTTCGTCTTATATTTCACCCATCGTCGGAAAAATATACGATCTTTCGTTCTATGACAGTGGCATTACCTGTTATGACCGTTGAAGCCTGAATTTTGCTTCGGACTCGACGGTCATTTTCCGCGATTCCGCGGCAACAGTCGCCTGGTGGCGCGCTACTCGCTACACGTGTTTGTTTAGATAATGATTAATGATACTGATAATGAATAATACTGATACGTGACTGATAATGATTGAGACAGTCATCATAGTTTGTGCAATTGATAAGAGCTGTACATGCTGCTCAGTGCTGTGCATCCAGTGTGCATGATATTTTATTCATATACTGGACAAAGAATATCGTTTACTGAACAATGCTGGTCTTGTATGTACTTTGTGAATTAGGCTCATAAGATAATGACTTGACCTTTGAATCACACTTCTGGCTGCCAACTTAATATCCCGTGGGGTTTTCAAGTGTAAGTAGTTTGATGCCACATGCATTTCTTGTCTTTCATGGAGAAGTCAAGCCTAGTGTACATACGTCTTGTAAATGGGGCTTCACCAAACATGTGTGTGAAAATTCTATACATGTAGGCCTACTCGTCATTTTGCCTTGATATTTTGGCATGACAGCTTGGGCTAGCGTACAGATGGCGGGCAATGATAAATACAGTATTTGTGTACAGTTGCAATGCAGCTTATGCTTGAAGATTCAATGCAGATTATGCTGTACATAATAAATACAGCAGTAGTAGAAGAAACATGAGCGTGTTTGTTTCCCATAAATTCCAATTAAAATCAGTGCTGGTAACAACTTATTTGCTCGGAAAAAAAGTGAAAAATACAGAATATTGGCAACGTGCTAAAAAAATAATTGGCACTCGGCCAATAACTTATGGTACTTTTATTTACTTTACTTGGCCAACATCATGCTTGAAAAAAACCTTTAGAACCCTAGAATTGAATCTGATTGTAAATTACTGGTTGGTATTTTTTGCGAAATTTTCTAGATTTCCTGGCATGAAAAGTTGAAAACCTTGACATTTTGGGGAACACGTGAATATTAAAATTTTTGTTTTCATGAATTTGTAATTGCCCAATTTGACCAACCCTGCTATTTTATGAAGGTACAGGGTTGGTACTTTAATGCTGCAGGTATAACTCTAAATCCATAATTTGAGCATCTGGTGCAAGAATCTGGTGGTCTGACACACATATATATATATATATATGTATTGTTGGAGATGATTTATTCTCCAATGCACTTCTACATATACTTGCATACACGTACATACGCATATATACTTATGCTCACATCCGGGGTCTGCCTAGCAGGCAAGTAAGACATCAGCCATTATAAAGCTCGCAGTGTTACGTTTGGAAAATTTCTGAGGAGATTCAATTGGTTCAATAGCTCAGTGGGCTGTCACGCGTAGAGTTAATGGAGGTCCCTGGTTCGAGTCCTGGGTTGAGTCAGAATTTTCCACACTAGCCCCACGCAATAATTTAATTCCTGTTTATTTATATATATATATATATATATATATATATATATATATATATATATATATATATATATATATATACACATACATATATATACGTACATCTTTGGCAAAGAGTTATGTTTTCCTGAAAACTGTTTATGTGATACATATATGCATGTAATATTAGGTTTATTATTAGGTTCTAATGCAGGCATCAAGTTGGGGGAGAAGAGGGTTTTGGATAAGTAAGTGTAATATGGCATCTACTTTCGAAACGGGGTCAAAATTCTGTAATATTTTTCAAAGTCATCACATGGATGGTCGATGTACTTACGTCGTGCAGGCACGTTGAGGAGGAGTTTCATTTAAAGCCGGGCGTGAATCTGAAATAGCAAATGATATCGGGAACATTGCTCCAATAATGACATCTCCAGCAACTGACAAATGACTTGTACTATTTGTAGTCCAATATGTACAGGATGCATCTGAGGAGGAGGGCATAAAAATAAATATTACCAGGATTAATGCGAGCATGTTGAGAACACAAAGGCTTTTCATCATTTTTGAAACTTATATTTGATAAAACATCTGCTGGGGGTTCTGAGGTATTATCATGCATCACTGCAATTTCAAAATTGCAAAATTATTATCAAGCATTGCTGCAACCCAGGCAGTTTACTTAATTGTTAAGATTTTGATAATTTTTATAACGAAAGGTTTTATTGCACAATTTTCCTCTGTGATAATGCTAAAATACTTATGAATAATTTATATTCAAGAACATTATTCTAATCAACACTGTATTTATGTAGCAATCAAAACCTATATGAATCTTAACTACAAAGAATTGAAATTTTATCAGAACTATCAAAGTTTTGGAAAATTTCTGATCATTGAAGCAAAACATTTCTTCAAACAGTTCTACACACAAATTATTTCAACAAACGACAGCTACATTCACGTCAGTCAATCATATGTAGTCAGTAATTAAAAATTGTCTTGTGGTTAACAAATTATTAGTTTCAGGTTCAGCTTAGAAAGGCAAAATACAACCTAACCAAATCTAACTTTACATCAAATGTCTAACCCCAACGTGGCATTAGCTGTTCTGATAAAATTGCAATTATTTGCAGTTAAGATGCATATTGTAAAGCGAAAACTCCCATTTGGGGGCTTACAATTGGGGTGCTGTCCATCTGTCAGTCTTTGTACTCGAAAATGGCACATTTCTTTCATATTTACCACATGTTTGCAATATCTGTGCTTGAAGTACATCAAATGGTTTTGGACCTCGAACCAGAAGTCAAGGGACACACAATTTTTATTTCCAAATTTTGACAGTAAAAAAAGAAATGATGGGAGAATACTACATGATTAGCCTGTCAGCCCGCACAGCAGGAAACGGGTTTTGCAATCGCCTCTGTATGTGTGATAGTCTTGGGTGGATAGGAGTCTGTCCAGGCCGTAAGTTTTCTTCAACATTTAAGCTTTTGTGGATATGAAATTTTAAACAAATACTGTATTTGTATTTTGTATTTGTACAAAAAATGTATTTTGTTATGAGAATATGGAAAAGTCTACTTAATAATTAGATAAAATGTCAAAAGGTCATGGCTACATAAAAGTAAATTTTCATTCGATTCACCTGAAATTTGAACAGAATTTGCATTTTGAGTCACTGAATTGGTTCACCGAGAAAAATTCTGGAGCCTAATGTTTTTGAGGTCAAAGGTCAGAGTCACAAAATCGACAACTTTTCTCTGATTTACTTGATATTTGAACAGAATTTGCATCTTGGGTCACTTAATTGGTTCAACAATCAAAAGCTAGAAACCTATTGTGCTTGAGGTCAAAAGGTCAAGGTAACATAAAATTGTCAATTTTCATCTGATTAACTTGAAATTTTAACAGAGATTGAATATTGCATCAATGAAGCCTATTGCTTGAGGTCAAAAAGTGAAAACGACAAACGTAAGGTCACATAAAATCACAAAGAATTATGCTTATAATGATGGCAACTCCAAATGAAATATAAATATAAAGGGGAAAAAGAACAATGTGATCAAAGAGACTAAAAATTTTGAGCATTATTATAAGTGCTTAACTTTCAATTAAGAAGAGGAGAGAGAAAGGAATACAATAAAAAGTTTTAAAAAATCAAATCTATTCGGAACAAGTAAACAAGAAAGCATGAGGAGCATTTGATAAGAAGAGGTCATGGAATCCATCATTGCTTCTGATATTAAATTCTTCCTCTTCTCCAATGGCTTGATCTCGGATCATCGATTTCATTTCAGACCAGGTCACTCTACTCTGCACATGCTTCTTCTGCTGTCTCAACAATGAATGGAGGTCCTCAATGGCAAACAGGAAATTAGAGCTGTCTCCCTTGACATATCACGTGCCTTCGATACGGTCTGGCACCCCGCTCTGCTCACCAAAATCTCCTCTTATGGTATCCACAAAAACCTCCAAGCATGGCTTGCAGACTTCCTCTTTGGTCACAGTCAACATGTGGCCCTGAGTGGAATTCTCTCATCTTCCCTTCCTGTCCAGGTTAGAGTTCCTCAAGGCAGTGTTCTGGGCCGGTATTCATAAAGCTACTTAAGTCAAAGTGGGGCCACTAAGTACCATCTTAACTTAAGCAGACCGAACAAGTGGAATTCAATATGCTACTTATCTCATGGAACTCACTTAAATCGGCCCCTAAATTTAAGACACCTCCGAGGCAGTCAACTTTAGGGTGGATGGTTACTAGATTGAATATTCTGTCATTCAGTTCAGTTCGCTTTTTTTTCTTTTCTTTTTTTTTGCTTTTTTTGTATACTGAATCGAGGCTCCTGAAAGAGCCAACATTTATTTCACAAACAAATCAACCAGACAAACAAAACATACAAAAAGATGGAGCGGAAGACAAGATGGGGAGAGGAGGGGAAGCACACAAATACAACACCTGAGAGCAGGGAGAAGCGCGGGGGGGAGGAGGCGTGGGTTATGGGGGGGGGGGAGAGGTGTAAAACACAAGGAGACCAAGGACTTCCAGGACAGAAGTTGGTATTTCAAAAAAGTGTAGGATTTGGGGTGAAATTAGCGGGGGGTAAAAGAGATACGGCAGCTCTGATGATTGCAGTGCAGTTTGATATAGAACGAAGGCGGGCAATGCGTCGCGAACGTGTTTTTCGTGACAGAGTTCACCCATTGGAAATATAAAAATCTACTGTTTCCATATAGGCATTGAGTTCAAATTTGAATCGATAAAGGCATACATATGTAAAAATACTGAAATTACCTGTCTTTGATAATTCCTTCTTGTGTTGCCGATATTCCTCCTTCATTATAATGCCCTGGTGTGGGCTAGCGGCTAGGGTGCCAGCTTAGGATACCTAGGATCCTGGGTTCGAATCCCGGTCGATCGCTGAATTAACGCCAGGGGGGTTGACTCAGTCTGTCATCCTTCCGAGGTCGGCAAATTGAGTACTAGTTCACTGGTGATTCCCTGTTTGTCGTAAAAAGGCGACAAAAAGGGTTGGTGGCAGGAAGGGCATCCGGCTGTAAAACATTGCTTCAAAAAGGGGCCAAAAAAACAACAACAACCATGGTCCCCGAAAAAGGCCAACCCCTGCTTGCGGGGGAAAATGGCCTCTAAAGGTGTTTTGTTTTTTTTGTTTTTTAATACTGCATAGATTTTGCCACTTTTTTTGCACCTCTGCCAATGTCCTTGCCATTGCAATACGACGATTCAGGGCCGTCAATAATCTCTCCCAAGCCAAGTGTTTTTTTTGGGACGAAACGGTTGGCTAAAATTTATGGAGAATCGCCGACATTTTTCTCTCATACATATCCACGACTCGGAGTTTCTCAATCTCGGTGAAATTCGGTTTTCTCTTCCTCTTGTTGAGTGTGAGAGTGTGAGAGTGTGAGATGTTGAGTTTGAGAAGTGTGAGATGTTGAGTGTGAGAAGACAGCTCTTCATACACGGCATTTGTAGCAATTCAACAATGACTTGGCCTTGGAACTCAGTAATAACTGTCGTTGGTCTGTCGCCAAACCACAGAAAATGAACATAAACGGCAATGAAATGTGACATCGAGCCTTGGAAACCACTGGTGACAATCTACATAACTTTATGCGGGGCACTCAGCTAAGCAGGGTACTTAAGAGTGTTTATTAATTTCAAGATAACAAACCCACTCAGCAAAGTGGGGTACTTAGCAGTTAAGTAGTCTTAAATTAAGAAGTTATATGAATACCAGCCCTGGGCCCTGTGAGTCGCAGGAGAATAGGGGTACTGAAGCACACTAAAATTTGACATTGAAGTTAATGGAGAAAATTAAGGTTAATTATATTATTGACTCACTGGATTTTCAATTTGATTTTATCCTCCAATTCCTTTCCATCCTCAAGATTTCAATATATTCACCAAACATTCGCTGATGCTCATTCTCACTCACTACGTTTGTTCACTGTTAGTTTGCACATGCAAGACACCCCACTCTCCTACTACTTGTGGTGGAAGGGAAAGTGGGGGATGGGGGAATTGGGGAGGGGGGGACTGCATTTGATTATACTCACTAAGTGGACCAATTAATATTTGTTGATGTTTTATTTTAGGGAATAATTTCATTTTCTTAAACACTCATCACCATCAAGTATATGAAAAAACAATATTGTCGTGAGATTCCCCAGGTAAACACCACAGGGATCACGGATAGCCAAAGCCCACTTTAACTCCGAGGCGACGATCAAATGCGGACTTTATATATATATATATATGTATATATATATATATATATGTATATATATATATATATTCTATATATATATATATAGATATATATATAGATATATATATACAGTCACGTGAAAAAGTAAGTACACCCCATGTAAATTTTTGACTTTTTCAACATATTTCAACATACAGATATATGATCTTCATTTCAACAATATTGATAGATAAAGGTGATATAATATAACAAATATCATGAAACATTTACATTGTGTAGTCCATTGTATAATTTAAATAAACATAAATGCAAATTTCGCATGTGGAAAAAGTAAGTACACCCTTGGCTCTAATCGGTGGTATTGCCCCCTTTGGCAGAAACAACCTCAAGTAAGCGTTTCTTATAACTGTCTACCAGTCTCTGACATCGACTGGGAGAAATTTTTGCCCACTCCTCCATGCAGAATTCTTTCAGCTGTGCGATGTTTGAGCGGGTTCTTGCATGCACAGCTCATTTCAAATCCCCCCACAACATCTCGATGGGATTTAGATTGGGCTTTGACTTGGCCATTCCAGAACCCTCCATTTCTTTCTTTTCAGCCATTCCTTGGTGGATTTACTGGTATGTTTAGGGTCATTGTCATGTTGAGCTTCAACTTTCTGACCCATGGCCTCACATTATCCTCAAGCACCCTCTGGTACAATGAAGAATTCATACTGGATTGTATGATGGTGAGCTGCCCAGGCCTTGATGCACAAAGCTGCCCCAATCCATAATATTTCCACCACCATGCTTTACAGTTGGTATCAGGTTCTTGTGGTCAAATGCTGTCTTTGGTTTTCGCCAAACATGTCTTCTTTACTGTGGCCAAATAGCTCTACCTTTGACTCATCTGTCCAGAGCACATTGTTCCAGAAGTGCTGGTCTTTGCCTCGATGTTCATTGGCAAACTTTAGTCTTGCCTTGATGTTCTTTCTGGACAGCAAAGGTTTCCTCCTGGCACACCTCCCATGTTGATCAAATTTGTGCAGCCTCTTTCTAATGGTAGACTCATGCACTTTGACATCAACAGTGGCAAGAGCTACCCGTAGGTACCGTGATGATATTCTGGGGTTCTTAGAGACTTCTTTCAGCATCTTGTGGTCTGCTCTCGAGCTGAACGTGCTGGGGTGGCCTGGCCTGAACAAGTTGGCAGTTGTTTGGAATCTTCTCCACTTGTAGATGATCTTCCTGACAGTCGAATGATTGATTTCAAATTGTTTGGAGATCTTTTTAAATCCCTTCCCAGACTCGTAGGCTTCTATAACCTTCTTTCTGAAGGCCTCAGAGAGCTCTTTTGATCTAGGGATGGTGACGCCGCACACTTCAACAACAAGGAGCAAACCAAACTAAATGTCTGAGGTTTAAATAAGACGGGTTCCTCCAAGATCCTCTCTAACGATGTTCTAATCATTTGCACCTGAGCTGGTGCACCTGATTCTAATTTTAGGTATTTGAAGTCGTGATAAATGTAGGGGTGTACTTACTTTTTCCACATGCGAAATTTGCATTTATGTTTATTTAAATTATACAATGGACTACAAAATTTAAATGTTTCATGATATTTGTTATGTTATATCACCTTTATCTGTCAATATTGTTGAAATTAAGATCAAATAGCTGTATGTTGAAATATGTTGAAAAAGTCAAAACTTTACATGGGGAGTACTTACTTTTTCACGTGACTGTTGATATGAAATGAAGTACACTGCATTATATTTTTTAAACCATAACAAAGTATAATAACTCTCATGTGAATATAAATGAACGGGAGTATTTATTAAATAAAGTATTAAATAAAGCCAAGTACCTCGGGGAAAACGTGACTCATGTCTTCTTTTGTTGTATTAAAATAACTAGGGCATGCCCGTACTATATATATATCTAAAATTATATCCCCCCCCCCCCCCTCTATTTACATGAAATGGTTTGGTCCATTCGCAAAGCCAAAGCGGACGGCTTGCGAGTACGGTGACAATCCCCCCCCTCTATTTACATGAAATGGTTTGGTCCAAAGCGAACGGCTTGCGAGTACGGTGACAATCCCCCCCCCCCCCCCCTCTATTTACATGAAATGGTTTGGTCCAAAGCGAACGGCTTGCGAGTACGGTGACAATCCCCCCCCCCCCCCCCCTCTATTTACATGAAATGGTTTGATCCAAAGCGAACGGCTTGCGGAGTTTGGTAAAGAAATCGCCATAGCGTGCACAAACGCGCAGGAAAGCGAAAGAATCGCAAATTAGTTTTAATTAGTTTTAAAACATAGTTTAACGCCAACATAGCGGCAACATAGTTTGCCAACGTGAAATAAATGAATACGCTCTCAAATGTGCCGTCCGAGGCAGAGTCTGTTCGCCACGTTCGGCACACGTGATAACTCGCTGCTCTCTGATTGGTTGAATCGTTTTTTGGACATAGCTCGGTAACTACTTCTCCGATTAATATGAAACCTTGAAAAGGCACATCCTCGGGTCCCTAGCAATATACCTGGCAAGTTTCAAGTATATCGGACCCGTGGTTGTCGAGAAACAGCGGTCACAGACAAACATACAGACATACATACAGACATACACACAGAGATTACTGGAATTATAGATAGATGATGGGCTCAAATATAGTACATGTATTCAACAATTGAATATTAAGATCCGACAATATGATGCACATGCTCACACGGTATACACTAAAATACATAGTAAAAGCTCTGTTGATCATTGCAACGATATCTAACATCCTGTGAGTTGTATTTCCAAAGTAACTAAATATAGCTTTCCATTCTTTCTGGGGAATTGACTTTATCCTAAAGGTGAGTGCTTTGATCCTGGAGGGAGTGTGTTGATCCTGACAGGGGGAGTGATTCTGTCCTAGGATAATTACCCTCTAGTGTGTGCCAGTCCTAGGATTAGTTCACTCTAGAGTGATTTTATCCTAGGACAGAATCACTCTAGAGTGAGATTTTAGGGGAGTGAGAGAATCCTGCTACACCGGCATTGACAACCACCTTGAATGCTGAAAAGCTTGCTGCTGTTCCACACATTCCAATGCAATGCCCTTATGCAACAAATGATGTAGGAGTTCGAAAAAAAACCGATTCAACTTTTGGAAGAAAACGGTGGTAATAGTTCAACGTCCCCAGAAAACTTTTCAGGTGGCTAACATTCTGTGGCTGAGGCGCATCCACAATGGCCCGCATGGACTCCTGGACCGGCCAAGTACCTGTTCTGTCAATTCGCTATCCACAGTATATAACGGATTCTGCGAAGAAGAAATATTTTGCTCGGTTCAACCTAATGTCGGCCTGACTCACACGATGAAACACTCCAGGTAAGTGAACAAGGTGATCCTCCTGGTTCCTGCCTGACACAATAATGTCGTCCAGACGAGCCACTACAAATGGTATCGATCTTAATATGCCCTCCATTAATTTCTGGAAAATCGCTGGAGCCGACGATATGCCATTGGGCCTACGGTTGTAACGTTACAAACCGTGATGCATATTGATGGCAGTATAGTCCTTGGAGCCCTCTTCATGCTCCAGCTGTTGATATGCAGATGTTAGGTCCAACAAAGACCATGTCTGGCCACCACTCATCACAGCCAATAGGTCTTCAACCTTAGGAATTGGGTACTGATCCATGAGCGCTACCTCATTAAACATTGACTTGTAATCCCCACATATCCTAAGAGAGCCATCGGCTTTCAGAACAGGGACCACAGGAGATGCCCATTCGGAATAATTGGTTTTCTCGATTATTCCCTCAACTCTAAGTCTAAATGGTCCAATTCTGCCTCCAGTTTGGCTTTCAATGCAAAAGGCCCAGGTCTAGCCTTGAGGAACTTAGGCCTTCCTCCTTCTCTGATGCCCAGCTTTACCTTCATACCCTTGACTTGTCCTACTCCCGTATTAAACAAATCATTGTATTCCCTTATCAGGCTTGCTCTGGGGTCTGGTCCTTGGCCCCCAGCATACTGCAACTGCTTGATTTCTGACCAATTCAATCTCAGCTTCTCCAGCCAGTTCCTGCCAATCAAGCAAGAAAACCGTTTTCATTATGACTAGTCCCAAAATCCATTTCTGTCCCTGGAACACCACCTCTACATCAACTTGACCGAGTACCGGGACTTGCTCACTTGTAAACGTTTTAATTATTCGATGGCATGGCAGCATGGCAGGCTTCTGTGCGAGTGAGTCAAAATCTTTTTGGTTGATGACAAAGCATGACGCCCCCATGTCGATCTCCATTGGAACGTCCATACCTCCAACGTTGAGTGTTGTTGTGGAATTTAGACAGTATGTAATTGATGAATCAAGAATTCAATGTCCAAACCTTTTGTCAGAAGAAGGATAGTAGTGTATATATGTTGCTTCTGGGACACTCTCATTTTCCCATTGGCTTACATGTTAATTTTTCCCCTCCCTCATTGCCCCTAAACACCTCTATTTCTCTCACCCTGTTCTTTACGAACCTTCTAACCTTTTGACATGTTATCCTTATTCATTATACCACTTAAACAATGGTCCTTCTGTGTGAACCTGTGATCCTTCTGACCTTATGGACCTTTTAACCTTTTACTCTTAATATCATCTGGTGAATCATCTTTGGCCCACTCAAACAACGACCCTACAAATATTTGTTTATGTGTGGGAAATAATTTAATTCTCCTACAACTCTCCTCACCATCTAATACATTAACAAAAAATATGTTTGAGTTTGGTTCTTTCTCAAGATATTTTAACTGAGCTAAGATAAAATGGTAAACCTCCCTCAATGTTCTTGTTTGAGCGCCTCCAGTGCCACATACCATTTTTAAATTAAAGTATATATTTTCCTGGCAACCATCAAAGTTTTCCGTCCACTCAAAAATATTTCCATCTTTTTTACCCAATTCACCGGTATTTAAATTAATTCTCTTATTTGTTTTGTAAAATTTTTTACCAGTTGTCTTTTCAATTATACCTATTTGATATTTTTCACATTCGTTATGTTTACCATTTATATACCAAGGTTGATTACACCTCCACTCTTTAGTCTGGTTGGTACTTGGTTCTATCATTTATATAATAGTAAAAAGGCGGCGGTAGCCCGTTAAAATCCCTAACCCCCCTTTTTACCTTGTCACTTATATACTTATATAACCATAAGGGAGACTATCAATTCCATTTTCTAAAATAAACCTCTTATCATCAAAAGCCCCCAATGCTTTCTTATTCACCTCTTCTGAATATAATTTATGTTTATAACTTCTTATTCCATTAATCTTTCTAAACTCTTCTTTCTTTGTTGTTAAACAGTTATAATAATCCTTAAAGTTTATTGTTTCTTTAATGACATTTTTCTTTATGCCTTTTAACTTCTTATCAGTTTTTTCAACGTTATTCACAATGTATTTATAAGCATAAGCCTTAGACCTCAATCCCACAAATTCACTCATGACATTTCCTCCTAATTCATCCTTAAACTTTCCAATCACCTTTTTATTTTTAGAAGAGAACAACTCACTCTCTGGACTGTAATTACTAGTGTCATAGATATTAATGTCCTTTTTCATGTCTGAATAAACATCATCAGTATTAATTTGCAAAATAAAACTATCTGTATCCATATAAAGTAGATTAACATCATTTTGATATTTCTTCCTCAAGTTATTATAAAAGTAATCATACATTAATGACTTTGATAAATCAAGAATTGATGTTCCTATATAAATAGGTTTGTTCATTTCAATACTCTCTTTAATCAAATGGATCGCACAAAACTTCTCAGTAAAGACCTCAGCTCTAGTAAAACTCGGTCTATTAATTAATTTTGATGCTTGTTCCCAAGATGTTGATATTTTGTCTTTTCCTCACATTCTCCATGGTCTTACCAAAGACTGCATTATTCATCAATTTATAAAAGTCTTTCTCAAAATCTGTTTTTGACTCTGTTCTTCTTTGTGTATTAAAATCAATGTACCCCTTCAACCAATGACTTTGATTGAACTTTAGAACCCTATGGATCTTCTCTACTCTTAGACCTTTTGATAAATATTGTCGCAAATTTCTTTGGTGTAGAACATAATTTTTCTTGTTATATAATGTAGTAAGTAATTTTTCTGTTGATTCACCTATATTAAATGATTGTTGATAATCACTTAACCACTCCTTCTTTGGACTTTCCTTTTCACAAGCAAATGGGAGATCTTTGTGTAGGTTATGAAGTTCCTCTGGATATTTCAAATCGACCTCAAAATAATAACCAACCTTTGAATCATCCAATTCTTTTTGTGTAGAGATACATACATCTTGTAAAACCTTTTTGTAATCTTTTTCCTTTACCCATCTAAGTTTTCCATAAGGAAGAGCCTGAGACATTGCCCAGCCATACAGGTTGTTCGCATCATAATACATCAAGTAGGAGCTCTCTACCGATGGATCATAATTTGGAATGTACTTGTTATTTGCTTTAGCATATCTCTTTGAACAGACTTGTGAAATTCCTCCTCTCTTTGCCTTTTCAATCATCAAAAGCATATCAACATCGGTTATCAAATCCAAAGCTTGTTTTGTCATTTTTAACATCGCGCTCCAAGCCAATCCAGGAGCAGTGTAATAGTGAGCAGGATCCAATCCATATCCAGAATGACAGATTGTTCTGAAAGCCTCAAACACATCAGCCAACAAAAGCACATCAGTTTTGAGGTACAAATCGTGATACTCACCAAGATTCTTAATGTTATATTTTTTCCAAACATTTTGTGCGTGTACATAATCTTTATCAGATATATGACTATTATTTAATTTGTTATAGAAATTTTCTTTTAAAGGAAGTTGTGTTTCATTGAATCTCTCAAATGAGTCCATATAGTCATAGGGGTAAATTCCCTTTTGTGTTAGAAAATCTTTATCTCAAAAATACTCTGAAAGACATGGAAACTCTTTTAGATTTTGAACCAAGTTAGCCAATGGACTTGCCATGAATTTAAATGTATCAAGAAATCTGATATGAGTAATAGGAGATGTGTGAATTGTTTTTGTGAATGAAATGTATTTCTGATCCGTGTTTGGAATTGCTGAGATACTTCCAGAAGTCTTTGAGAGTTCCTTGATAAATAGATGTGTATCATAATGAGCGTTGTTATGAAGAAAGACAGGAATGAAAGAGGGGAGTTGATAATTAATATTACAACTTTGATGAGCCGGACCTCTATATTTACCAGTGAGATGACAATGGTCTCTAACCTTTCGACCTTTACCAATTTTCTCCTCACAAATATGACAGACATTGTTTTTTATAAATTCCCATTTTTCTTTACTTGTTAAGGACATTGGTTTATTGGTTTCTCTCATTATCTTGGTTAATCGAACACAGTCTTTTTCTAGTCGTTTCACAAACTCCTCTGGGGTATTTGAGCCTCTATACATCTCTAACTTGTTATATTTATCACTGCACATCGGATTTTTATGTGAAAAAATAAAAAATATTTTTTCACATAAAACGGCTTTTTTGCACGCAAAAAAATTATTTTGCTATTTTCGGAGAGAAAAAGAATTTCGCCCTTTTTCGGGAAAAATAAAATAAAATGCCCTTTTTGGTCGAAAATGTCTGGCAACGCTAAAAAAAATTAGGGAATTTTTCGAAATTTTAAACTGCGATCAAAATTTTTAACTGCGATCGATCTCAAAAACAAAATGTTGCGTCCACTTGCGTGCGTTGCGTCCCCAGCGTGTACAGCAGTGAGGCGGTGTACTACAGTGAGAGAGTGTACACAAAGTGTGAACAAGTCTCCTATCAGGATGAGTGCTGCTCTTCGTGACAAGTGGCTGAAGGAATTCAACGCTGGCGGCGATGGGGCCACCTTCAAGTACGTGTCGAGTGACACGGCTTTCTGTCGAGCTTGTGAAAAGACTTTCCGGGCAAAGCAGAAGTCTGAGCTGGCCCAACATGTCCGAGGAGACCGCCACAAGAGCAACTTGGCCTTGAAGAAGAAGAGGACGGTCACGCAAGCCACCATGGAGGACTTTGGTGGCGGAAAGAGGCACAAGTGCGACGTCGTGGCTCAGGAGCTGTGCCAGGCCATGCTGGCCGCTGGCATCCCATGGTCGAAATTGGAAAACCCTGCCCTCCGGTCGTTCCTGGAGAAGCACATCACTCTCCAGATCCCCGATGAAAGCTGGATTCGAAAGCACTACCTCGACAAGTGCTACGACGAGGCCTTGGCGGGGATCCGTGCCGACCTCGGACAGCAGCCCATCTGGCTGTCCGTCGACGAGACGACCGATTCGGCAGGTCGATATGTGGCCAACATCATCGCGGGACGCTTGTTCAAGGAGGGGTACTTTCGTCCCCACCTCGTCCAGTGCATGTTTCTGGAGAAGACCAACTCTGGGGAGATCGTGCGTGCAGTCAATGACACGCTGCGCTATCTTTGGCCTGATTTCAAGCCGGAGTGCCTCAAGGTCCTCGTCAGCGACGCCACGGCCTATATGATCAAGGCCGGCCATGCCCTGAAGGAACTCTTCCCGGACTTGCTGCATGTGACTTGCGTTGCCCACGCGCTCCACCGTGTCTGCGAGACAGTCCGAGAAATGTTCAAGGACGTCAACGACCTGATTGCCACGACGAAGAAGGTGTTCGTCAAAGCCCCGTCGCGTGTTGTCTTTTGGAAGGAGCAGCAGCCCAATCTTTCTCTCCCCCCGGAGCCCATTCTGACTCGGTGGGGGACGTGTATCGACGCCGCGGTGTTTTACGCCGAGCACTTCGAGGCCGTCAAGGACATTGTGGACCAGCTGAACGATGACGACGCGATGGCAATCCGGAGTGCCAAGGACCTGTTCGGAAAGGCGGACATCAAGCTCAGTTTGGTCTTCTTAAATGCCCACGTGTCGTTCATCCCGAAGATCCTTAAGCAGCTGGAGGAGGCCGGCATGGTGCTGGCCAAGGCCTTCCAGCTCCTTGATCAGGCCAAGGAGGAGCTCGAAAAGATCCGAGGCTGCCGTAAGGAGATCCTGCTCACCAAGTTCAAGGTGGTGCTGCAGCGCAATCCCGACATTGGTGTGCTGAGGACAGTGGCTTTGATCCTGGATGGAGATCAGCACGGATCTGAGGTTGGTGTGCCGGCTGGAGTCAAGCTTGCTGACATCCCCCTCTTGAGGTACTGCCCCATCGTCAGCGTCAACGTGGAAAGGTCCTTCTCCGTCTACAGAAACGTCCTCACCGACCGCCGACACCGCCTCACCAAGGAGAACATTACCAAGATAATGATTTCAAACACCTACTTTAACCGTTCCTAAAAGGGTCTTGTCAATTTCTTCTAGTCCTCTACTTATCAAACAATGCGGTTGCAATAAAGGTACCTGACCGTCATTTTTTACCTGTTTACTAGACCAGAGTGCTTAATGTTGTGCAGGAAAAAGCTTACCATTTTTTGTTCTTTTTTTGACTGATTTCTGAAAAACTTGGTAATAATAAAAAATGAATAAAGTGGGGGAAAAAATATTTCGGGATTTTTTCACATCAAATAAAAAAAAGCCGCTTTTCAAAACATAAAAGGCCTATTTTCTTAACATAAAAATCCGTAGTCTATATTATCACCAACGGATGATTTGATATAATAACAAAAACCACAAGGAGTATGTTTTTGATATTTATTTGTGTATGATTCTTTTGGATCTGGAGAAGCAGTATCAATTTTTTCTAAAATACTTTCAAAATCAGCATATATAACAAATGGATGTTTTATTGTTTTCTTTTCATCTTTGAATGTGATCTTTGAGTCTTTTTTAGGCATGTTGATTACCGTTGATTTATGTTCACCACAATAATTTGAATGTTTATCTAATCTTTCTTGTGTATGGACGAAGTTAAGACAACGCATACAAATATATATTTTATTTGTTCTTTTACATACTTGTGGTTTTATTAATTTTGTAATATCTTTGATGTATGTATAATGTGAATTTTCGTCTGAATTAAAATATAGAAGATTAATATGAGTTTGTTTACAATTGTTAGAAAGCTTTAAAACCTGAATGTTGTTTGTTTCTGTTAGACCATAAACATTAACTGATAAATTATTCAACTTTTCAAATTTAGGAATATCATTTGAAGTCATCGGAAACTTTAGATCTTTCGTATTTAATGTATTCTCATATTTTTTATAATGAGATACTCTTTCATCATGAAAATGTGGAGGATGTAAGTGTGCTAGAATAGACAAGAGAAAACATTTATTGTCTTTATTTTTGATATTGATAACTGCTTTTCTATTTTTGATAACACTGGGTAAATCAATGTAAGAAGAAGCTTTTAGCGGATCTGATTTAAGAATATGAATGTCTATGTAAATAATTTTTCCTATATTGAATCCACTTCCTACGATTGAATTATCCACATCTTGCTCTTGTTTAATAAGTTCATCATAGACTCCTGCTGTTTTAAAATCTTGATATGAAGATATAAAGTGTGGCTCAGTTCTCATGTATGGTGTATCTATAACTCCTTCGTCCTTTGTCATTTCTAATTTTACTCCCATATAAAATTTAAGTGGTTTCATTTCTTTTAGTGTTTTTTCAATCAACGTTTGAACAGCAGGTTTAACTATTTCTACAGCATCAACTATAGACTCTGGTTCAGGAGGTTTGAAGTTAAAGACTCTTATTTTAATATGTCCTTTGAATGCACCATCAGAGTTTTTAATAGTAAACAATTTTGACAAGTGTTTGTTAGTTTTAAGATGGGCTTTAAACCCCTCCTTGAGGATGGTTGTTTTACAGACCTTACAATGTTTTGTTTTAGGTGGAAGAGGGGAAAGTTTGTTAAGAATGTTGTATGTATGTTTTGCGGTGAGAATATGTTGTTTATAATATTTTACTTCCTTCTCGCAAGTATCACAATAAACCATATTTATAGCGTGAGAAAACGTGGTATTTTATATATATCGCTGTGCTTAAAATAAAACACTTTTGAGCTTTACAGTCCGTTTTATATATATCGCTGTGCTTAAACTAAAACACTTTTTCACTCAGAATCATCGAAGTCATAACTATCACATGAATACTCAGAATCATACTCAGAGTCATCAATAAAGCTACTCTCATAACTATCATTTGAGCACAAACTATTAGTATCATAACTATCATCTGTGTTCAATGAAATACTATCATCACCATCGTCCGAGTTCAATGAAATACTATCATCACTATCGTCCGAGTTCAATGAAATAGTAAAATCTTCACTGCTGTAATGACTCATATTTAATTAGCAGAAAAAACCTTTCCATCTATACCAATATACTTTCTTTCATTAACGGATTCAATCTCTACATTTTTAATATCAAAAGTTATCTTTAAATAATCTCTAACTATCATAGAACGAAATGACATTTCACCAGAAATATTAACATCATTCATTTTACTTAGATCTACACCCTTTGGATTATTAAAGTAAATACAAATTTCTCCACGAGTATTGTTGATGGTCTTATCATTCTTTTTCAAAGTATCGTGGTCAATCACTTTTTCAAGCTTTGAATAAATTGCCAGGAGTAGAGGAGAAACTTTTGTTAGATTTACTTTAATGGATGTCTTTCCAGGTATAGTTAGAGCTCTTCCTTTAAATGAAATAGAGGGGCTCATGTTATTTTCCATAACTGGTTTTACCCAAAAATTTCCATATTTATCTTTGTTCAATTTAACATCTTTGACATATTTTTCTATATCTTCCACCGAAGTAGAGATTGATTGAAATTTGTCTTTTGTGCTTTGAAACATTGTATTTATTAATGAATAAACTTGCGTTTAGTTTAAGTAAAAATTTACTCTATAAATATGATAAGTTCTGAAGGATATTTAGAATTTCCAGACTCTCCATATGATAAATTAGAGAATTGTCCGGCTTGTGATAGAATAGGGCTTAATAATGAGGGTTCATATAAACAATGTATTTTCTGTGATTTAATTTTAATTAATGATAATAAAAAATATATAAATATATATAACTCTTTTAAATTAGAACCAAAAATGAATTACTCTACAAGATTATTAAGAGAGATGAATGTTAAGTATTGTGATGATAATATACCATTTCTTTCAAGGGAAGAGACTATTTGTATTGAGGAAATGTATAAGGGTTTAATGATATTTATTATTCAAAATAATTTTAATGGAAATGTTAATACAAGATACTATATAAATAAAATAATGAATTATTTTGAAATTAAACCCAAACTCAGGATAAAATATAGAGTTTCTAAAATAGCTCAAAAAAAGTTAGATGACTTGTTTTCCAAATATATAAATGAATGATTTTTTACCCGTTTGGGAAAATAAGATAAAATTTAATAACCATGTTTTTCCAAATTCATTGAGATGTCTAATAGTTGGTTCAAGCAGATGTGGGAAAACCTGTTTACTTTTAAAGATGCTCCTTGGTCCTAATTTTTTAGATTATGATAATTTAATAATTTTTACAAAGTCAAGTTTTCAACCCGAGTATCAACTACTCTCACAGGGTTTTAATGCGGGTCTTAAAAAGGAAGACATTATCGGTTTATTTAAACTTCAAAACAAACTAAATGATTATAATATTGAAGATATAATACAATTATTTTGTGATACACAGAAATCAAAATCGAAACCAAAACCCATAACTTGTATTCTCAGTGATAATACGGATGATATACCTTCACCTCAAGATTTAGATAAATCAAAAAAGAACCTCGTCATCTTTGATGATTGTGTTAATGAGAGAAACCAAACAGTAATGGATAGCTACTATACAAGAGGGAGACATTCTTCTTGTAATTGTATTTATCTTAGTCAGTCATATTTTCAACTCCCTCGACGCTCAATAAGAAACAATGCTAATACTTTTATTTTATTTAAGTTACATTCAATAGATGTAAATAATTTTTGGAGAGATAATTGCTCTACGTTATGTAGTAAAAAAGAATTTGAAAATTATATGAAACACACGATTGGAAAATATAAATATATTGTTGTGAAACAAGATGAGATATTAAAGGATGTATTTTTATTTTAAACATAATTACATATATAAATGACAACAATTATTATTAACCTTGTGGGTAAATCTGCTTCTGGAAAGAACTTTCATAAATCTAAACTCTTGAATAGTAAAAATGAAAAGATTGTAAGTTTTTTTTAAAAACACCCTATGATTCGTCTTGTGAGTACTACAACCAGAGCAAAGTGACCAGGAGAAGTAGAAGGGAAAGATTATTACTACATTTCAATGGAGGAACATATGCGATTGAGGAACGAAGGTCAAATATTTGAGGAGGTCTCTCTTGGTTCTACAAAATATTCACATTGTAAGAGTGAGTTAAATAAAGTAAAATCTAATGGTCTTGGGATTTTAGAAACTAATCCTGAAGGAATGAGACAAATTATTAAACAATTGTGTGGTGATGGAGTTAAGATTTTATCATTTGGTTTTGATATCGATGAGGAGACTCAACGCAAACGTATGAAAAGCAGAGATACAAGTATTAGTGAAGAAGAAATAACAACTCGTATTAATACCAATAAAGAATTTGATGAAATATTTAAAGAAAAGGATTTATTTCAACACATTTACTATAATGATGAAGAAAAGGAAAATTTTCCCATTGACCTTTACAATTCATTAAATGATATTTTTCAATAAATAAATACAGAAAATGAATGCCAAAGAAAGAGAAAGAAAGTTTAAGGAACATCAAGAGTTGGTTTCAAAAGTTGTAAAGCAACAGGAAGAGATAAAGAAGAAACGGAGACAGAAACTAACTGGTGAAGAAGCCTTTGAAAGAAAACAAGATAAAATTTTTAAACCACTTTTAAAAACTCAACACCCTACAGTTCCCACGGTAGAATTTACTCCGAAAAAACTTCAAATGCTCAAAGATTTTAGTCAGATAACAAAACAAGAACTTGGAAAATTAGAATATAATGATGAAGGATTATTTCGGAAACTTGAGGAGGTAAATCAACCCCCTAATTATGTAGTGGAAGCTCTTCAAAACAATGAATATTTGGCAGATTCAAAAACCAGAGCAGGTCTCATTCCAACAGAAGAACCAGCAGTGTTTCATCTTGTGGAAGAAAAGGTATTGATATTTAATGATGAATTGATGTTCTTGAGTTCTACTCAACCAAATGTTAAATTAACTCCAAGATTAATGTTTCTTCTAACAAACCCCGGATTCAGCGGTTCAAAATATTTTGAGGAACCACTTGATATGGAAAGAGAGGAAGATAGGGTATATATTGAGTTGCTAAATGCACTTGATTATGGAGTTTCTGTTGCTGGTAAAAGTAAGAAGAATTAGAAGGAGAAACATATTATTGATGCTTTAAGTAAGCTTGGTTCGGGTGTTAGTTTTCTTCCAAATGACCCATCACAATTAGTTAATAGGCTATTTTATTGTTGTTAGGTAGGAAGAAGGCTGGAAACAACAATTGTTTTAATGAATCCTCAGCCATTTTAGATCAGTTGATGAACATGAAAATAATTAATAAATGTCAATACAAAGATATTTTATTAGATATTAAATAAGATGAGAAGCACAATTCTTAGTTTTAATTTCACAACGAGCGATTACACAGCTTCATTCCCTTACCCACTACAACTTGACCCCCTTACCTCATATGAGGCATCTTTGTTGTCAATGGAAACTTACAATACCCTTTTTAATATCACCGAGAAAAACAACAAGTTTAGTTATAATCCAGGAAGTGGATATAAAACTATAACCGTTTCACCTGGAGCTTACGAGATTTCTCAAATATCTTCAGAAGTCTCTCGCCTTATGAAAGAGAAAGGTGATGAACCAAAAAATATTGTAATAGATATTCAAAAACACACTTCAAAATCAACTATTAAACTTAAAAATAATTATAAAGTTGATTTCACGATTGAAAATTCGTTTAGAGAGCTATTGGGTTTCTCTTCAAAAAAGATTGAAAATAACGGGACGTTTTACAGTGATAATGTTATCCAAATATCCTCCGGTATAAATTCAGTATTAATTCATTGTGATTTGATTGATGGTGCTTATAACGATGCAATAAGAACAAATACAATATTTTCATTCAGTGCATACTCAACCCCGATTGGTTATAAATTTAATATGGAACCAAAAAATCTTGTCTATTTACCTGTGTCAGGAAAAACCATATACAGAGTAAATTTTAGGATAACCGACCAAGATAATCGTATGATATCCTTTAATGATGAAATTATATCCATCAGAATTCACCTACGTGAAGTTTTTCAATAAATAAATAATGGTTATTGTGAGAAAACATGAGTTGGGAAAATATAAAATAATTACAAGGGAGGGCATGTTCCTTTCACCATACTATACAAGGTATGTGGGTAAAGGATACTATAAACCTAAGAGACAACGAGGTGTAGGTCATCAATTTCGAAATAAAGGAGATGGGATAATTGATACTCCAATGGGTATTGGTTCAACCATCCTTAAACATAAAGACCTAATTGGTTCAACTGCTTCTGCCGTGGGCTCCGTTGCGGGTGCTATAAAGAGTATAAAAGATGCTCAAAAGGAGTCTCATAAATTACAAGCAATCAAAGAAATAAAAAAAGGTAAAACTCAACTATCTTCACAAGAACGACAAAAAATCATTAAAATACTTGGGTCAGGGTTTCAACGATTTTAATCTATCTATAATTCCAGTAATCTCTGTATGTCTGTATGTCTGTGACCGCTGTTTCTCGACAACCACGGGTCAGATATACTTTAAACTTGCCAGGTATATTGCTGGGGACCTGAGGATGTGCCTTTTCAAGGTTTCATATTAATCGGAGAAGTAGTTACCGAGCTATGTCCAAAAAACGATTCAACCAATCAGAGAGCAGCGAGCTATCACGTGTGCCGAACGTGGCGAACAGACTCTGCCTCGGATGGCACATTTGAGAGCGTATTCATTTATTTCACGTTGGCAAACTATGTTGCCGTTAAACTATGTTTTAAAACTAATTAAAACTAATTTGCGATTCATCGTAACTGCGATTTGTCTTTACCAAACTCCGCAAGCCGTTCGCTTTGGACGAAACCATTTCATGTAAATAGAGGGGGGGGGATTGTCACCGTACTCGCAAGCCGTTCGCTTTGGACCAAACCATTTCATGTAAATAGAGGGGGGGGGATATAATTTTAGATATATATATAGTACGGGCATGCCCTAGTACTATATAAATACAAGTATGGAAGCGATTGATAGTATCTATGATTTGGATGATACAATTATCATTTCAAACTCCACAAAAAAGGAAGACTATTTTAAGGTAAATGCTATAACAGGAACAGACTGGAATTCAAACGGAACAAAAAGTTTTGAAATAAATAATCAACAAACTTACTTGAATATAGCTGATAGTTTCTTGCTGTGTAAATTTAAATTCACTAAGGCTGCGAATAATACTAATGCTACACTCGTAAATGATTTCTTCTGGAAAATGTTTGACAGTGTCCGCCTGTATATTGGAACACAAGAGGTTGAAGTGGTTGATTATGTCTCTGCTACATCTGAAATGATGAAGTTTACACTATATTCGTTTAGTGATAGAATGGGTAAGGGAGCTGTTGAAGGTTTTATTCCTGATATGTCAACGGGAACAAATGCTGA
This sequence comes from Myxine glutinosa, assembly GCF_964187855.1. Classification (NCBI taxonomy): domain Eukaryota; kingdom Metazoa; phylum Chordata; class Myxini; order Myxiniformes; family Myxinidae; genus Myxine; species Myxine glutinosa. The sequence continues at coordinate 144,183,711 of NC_136263.1, forward strand.
CCCCGGTTATAGTCAAAGGAAGGCAATGTATAATGATGACACAAAACCAGAGAATAGTTTTACCGTAGCAGTACCTCTGAAAGGTATATTTGGATTTTGTGATTATGACAAAGTTTTGTATGGTCTTAAAATTAGATTTCAACTACAAAGGAATGATAATGTAAATAGATTGCTTTTTGGGGCTCAAAATGCTTTTGGTGATAATAATAAATTTGTTATTAATGATTTGTGTTGGTATATTAGTGAATATACTCCTAATCTTAAAACGGAAGAGATGTTAAATAGAAGACTTAACTCAAAGAAACCACTAAATGTATCATACCTTAAAAGAAGATGTCAACACGTTAAACTGGAACACACTACCTACACTTGGAATTTTTAGGTGTTCTTCAAGGAAAGCCACGATACCTATGGCTCATTTTTAAGAAACCAGATGGAGATGAAGGCACTGATAAGAATAATGCGCTGAGTGATAATGCTAAGGTGAAACAACTTCGGGTTTCTCTTGATGGCACATTTTATCCGCGAGATAGATTGGAAATTGATTGGGAAGAAAATGATTATGCGGAAGCCTACAAGTCCTACCAAAAGGTGTGTGAAAGTAATGGTAATAATGATCCTATTTTGGATATGGTTGCGTTTCAAAAACTTTATACAATCTACGCAATTGACCTGAGTTCTCAAAAGGAAACTATAAAGTCTAATCGAGTGGATACTTCTCTATACATTGAAAGAGGGGAGAGTGAAGAGGTTAATGCATATTGTTTGCTTTTGGAGGAAACAGAATTACAGATTAATACAGATAATGGTGTTATGATTAATATCACATAGGTTTTTTCTCATAAATAAATGGTTGGGGTATATGTTAATCAAATCAATCTTAATAAATTAACATCTTGTATTCAAAATCAAAAGCCTTGTATTATTAATGTTAATACAATTCAAAGAAAAGGAGCTGTAAGAATTGATGTTTTACTCACACACACACAAGTAAAAACACTAAATGATATTGGATCTCTTAAAATTAAAATGACGAAACCTATGTTAAAGAAATATTCAATAGACGAGTCAAAAGGAGGATTTCTCCCTTTCTAATTCCTTTATTTGCTGGTTTAAGTGCGGCGGGAGCATTGACTGGTGGTATTTCAGCAGCGGTAAAAACTGCTAACGAAAGGAAGGCACAACTAAAAGCTCAAAAAGAATTGGAAAGACATAACAAGGAGTTGGAGAAACAAATTAGTGGAAGTGGTGTAATTGTATATTTTGCTCAAAAACTTGAAAGTCTACCTAATAAAGCTAGATTGTTGGTTGGAGATATGCTTTGCTCTATCGCTCAAGCGGGTGTTAAACTAACTAAACGGGGTAATGGATTGTATCTTTCTCATAAATAAATGGATAAATGGTTTAAACAATTTGGAAAGAATACAACGTCAAATATAGAACTAGCTAAGTATTGTAAAACACTAAAAATTGATAATGTGGTTATTTGTATGAGAGATGAATTAATACATATAAATAAGAATACAAAGAATATTATTATGAATTTAGACACACAGAATGGTTCTCATTGGGTTTGTATTCATAATAGTCAGGATAAATATTATTTTGATAGTTATGGTATGCCACCACCTGTTGAAGTAATACAATTCTTACAGAATGGTGTTTATCAAACATTTCAAGTTCAAGAAATTAATTCTAAATGTTGTGGTCAATTATGTTTATATGTATTATTTCAACTCAACAACAATGAAAATTTTTATGATATCATTTTTAATCTAATATAAATGACTTATGTTGGAAAAGATGGTTCTATCTTTGGAAAATCCTCTCAGGATATTGATTTATCAAATTATTATACAAAGGCACAGGCTGAACGACAAAAATATAGTGTAAGTAAAAATATTAATATGAAGAATACTTATAAATTAATCAATTATCCAAACCCTACAGATGCGAATGACTTAATTAGATTAAGTGATTTATCACAATATATATTTTTAAAGAAAACAGCACGTTTTGTTAAACAAGTAAAATTTACAACCACAACACCTGGTTATACTGACCATACACCTTTCCTCATTGAATTTAACTACCTGCTTACAATTGAATTTTATAAAGAAGGACATATAGTTAATATGCGAATTAATAAATGGGGGTATGATATGCCTGATTTAGGGTATAATTGGTCTTTTTCAATAAACATAGAAGACCTACATGATTTTAATCAGTCTCGTAAAGAAGAATATTATCCACTTGGTGAGGATAAGGATTTATGTGGAAGTACAATTAATAAACAACAAATACATGGTTTTAAGAAAAGAAAAATATATGATAGTATAGCGATGGTTAGCATGACAAAGAAGGAAGGTCATGAGATAAGGATAGAAAGCCAAGGAATACAAACCAATTTGGTAGTGGGAAGATGGGGTGGTATTACCTGTCATAATATTAATCTCACATATATTTCTGATACATAAATGGCAGGAAGAAGACTACAAGAGAATTATAATTTTTGTATTCAAGGATACCTACAAGAAAAGGGTGCTCGGTATTACATACCTTAAGATTTGGAGCATATACATGGGAATTTTGTCATTAAAAACTGGCCTTATACTGATATTGTTAAACCCACAAATAGAGACTTGTTTAAAATATTAAATAAAAATGAACTTCTCAAAGTTATGAAATATAAAACTCTTTTAGAAATCGTCAACAAATCTTATTGGTATCCTATTATGAGAAAAATAATTATAGATACAAGAATATCTCAAAATCCAGATGAGTATATGTATAATATTCTTTGGGGTTCAAACTCAAGGGTAGCAAGGGATGAGGAAGGAGTTGAAGAAGAGAAGGAGGAAAGAAAGAAAAAGGAGAAGAAGGAAAGGGAGAGGGAGGAGAAGGAGGAGAGGGAGAAAAAGGAGGAGGAGAGGGAGAAAAAGGAGAAGGAGGAAGGAGAGAAAAGGGAGAAGGAGGAAAGAGAGAAAAAGAAGGAGGAGAGGGAGAAAAAGGAGAAGGAGGAGAGGGAGGAAAGGGAGCAAAGAGAGAGGGAGGAAAAATATAAAAAGATGGAAATCAGTGAGATTCGTAAAAGATTGAGTGTATTACAGCAAATAAATCAATCTCAACGCACCGAAGAGGAAATTAAAGAATTAACAACTCTTATGAAGATAATGGTTTCAAAAATAATGTCAATGTCTTCAATTTCAGGGAGGAGATTTAAACGAGAAAGTGGTGAAGAAGAAGAAGAAGAAGAAGGAAAAGATTATGTGATTGATGATGTTGGTGTCATTGACTTTAGTTAGTTTTTATTTGTAAATAAATGGAGGAGAGAGTGAAGGCATTCCTTAGGATTCTTTATGTTTTAAAAATTAAGATAGAAATGTATATGTTAAAAACCAAAAAGGTTTTGATACTCTGTCGGAATTTTTCTGATAAATAAATATGAGTTATTGTCTCAAATGTAAAAAGAAAACTAAATCTAAAAATATCTCTTATGTTAAAGCTAAAAATAATAGAGTTTATCAAAAAGGAATATGTCAAGTGTGTGGCTCTAAAAAGTGCCAATTCATCTCACCTAAAAGAGGAGGAGATATACAAAAGTTTCTGTCAGGAAGTAAATTTACAACAACTGGAATTCCAGGGGAATTACACCTTCCAGGGTATTCTTTCTGTGGTCCAGGAACAAACCTGGATAAAAGATTAGATGAGGCTGACAATCCTAAACCTTGGTCTAAACCTACAAATAGGGTTGATGAAGTGTGTATGAAGCATGATATTGCTTATGGGAAAACCACTACGTTGACTGAAAAACATAAAGCCGACAGCGAAATGTTGTATAATTTGTCTTTGATACAAAATCCAACGTTGAGAGAGAAAGTTGATAGGTTTATTGTGAGAAATTTGATAAATGCTAAATTGAAACTTGGTCTTGGTTATTCCTCAAAAAACGATTAGGCTCTAATGATGTCATCAAGACTGAGGAGCTTTTGGCTGAAGAATTACACAAACCTATAATCACAAAGTTTAAAAGAAGGAAGGTTTATTCTAAATACACCGACCACATATGGTCCGCTGATTTAATTGAATTGAATAATGACAGGGGATACAGGTATGCTTTAACCGTTATTGATTTGAGGAGTAGATTTGCCTGGGTTGTCCCTTTAAAAAATAAAAGGGGTGATACTTTAATGTTAGCCTTTAAGCTAATATTTGATCGGGATAAAAGGAAACCAAAGAAGTTATGGACTGATGAGGGAACAGAGTTCTATAACAAAATATTCATGAAATTTCTTAAGGGGAAGGGTATTAAATTATACAGCACCTTTAATGAAGGAAAGGCAGTTGTTATTGAGCGTTTTAATCGTACTTTAAAAGAGAAATTATATAAAAAATTCACACAACTCGGTTCTCAAAAATGGGTGTATTTAATTCAGGATATTGTAGATAATTACAATAATACAGTTCATTCATCAACAAAATCAAAACCATTGGAAACATTTACAAAATTAGAATATGAAAAGGAGATTAATTTGAGAAAGCCCAAGTTTAAAGTTGGTGATATTGTAAGAATATACAAATGGAAAAGTCATTTTGAGAAAGGTTATACACAAAAATGGACTCGTGAATTATTTAAAATCATTGATGTAATGGATACAGTCCCTTGGACCTACAAATTATATGATTTAAATGGAGAAGAAATCTTGGGTTCATTTTACTCGCAAGAATTACAAAAAACACAAGTAAGCAGATAATACCCTTGAAAATAATAAATAAATAAATAAAATGTAATGGGGATACGTTTTTAAATCTGTGAACCCCAAACACAGAATCCCACAACTTTTTAGTTGGGGCTTAACTTTTGTGTGTGTATAATGGGGATACGTTTTTAAATCTGTGAACCCCAAACACAGAATCCCACAACTTTTTAGTTGGGGCTTAACTTTTGTGCAATCCATTTGATTAAAGAGAGTATTGAAATGAACAAACCTATTTATATTGGAACATCAATTCTTGATTTATCAAAGTCATTAATGTATGATTACTTTTTAATAACTTGAGGAAGAAATATCAAAATGATGTTAATCTACTTTATATGGATACAGATAGTTTTATTTTGCAAATTAATACTGATGATGTTTATTCAGACATGAAAAAGGACATTAATATCTATGACACGAGTAATTACAGTCCAGAGAGTGAGTTGTTCTCTTCTAAAAATAAAAAGGTGATTGGAAAGTTTAAGGATGAATTAGGAGGAAATGTCATGAGTGAATTTGTGGGATTGAGGTCTAAGGCTTATGCTTATAAATACATTGTGAATAACGTTGAAAAAACTGATAAGAAGTTAAAAGGCGTAAAGAAAAATGTCATTAAAGAAACAATAAACTTTAAGGATTATTATAACTGTTTAACAACAAAGAAAGAAGAGTTTAGAAAGATTAATGGAATAAGAAGTTATAAACATAAATTATATTCAGAAGAGGTGAATAAGAAAGCATTGGGGGCTTTTGATGATAAGAGGTTTATTTTAGAAAATGGAATTGATAGTCTCCCTTATGGTTATATAAGTATATAAGTGATAAGTTAAAAAGGGGGGTTAGGGATTTTAACGGGCTACCGCCGCCTTTTTACTATTATATAAATGATAGAACCAAGTACCAACCAGACTAAAGAGTGGAGGTGTAATCAACCTTGGTATATAAATGGTAAACATAACGAATGTGAAAAATATCAAATAGGTATAATTGAAAAGACAACTGGTAAAAAATTTACAAAACAAATAAGAGAATTAATTTAAATACCGGTGAATTGGGTAAAAAAGATGGAAATATTTTTGAGTGGACGGAAAACTTTGATGGTTGCCAGGAAAATATATACTTTAATTTTAAAATGGTATGTGGCACTGGAGGCGCTCAAACAAGAACATTGAGGGAGGTTTACCATTTTATCTTAGCTCAGTTAAAATATCTTGAGAAAGAACCAAACTCAAACATATTTTTTGTTAATGTATTAGACGGTGAGGAGAGTTGTAGGAGAATTAAATTATTTCCCACACATAAACAAATATTTGTAGGGTCGTTGTTTGAGTGGGCCAAAGATGATTCACCAGATGATATTAGGAGTAAAAGGTTAAAAGGTCCATAAGGTCAGAAGGATCACAGGTTCACACAGAAGGACCATTGTTTAAGTGGTCTAATGAATAAGGATAACATGTCAAAAGGTTAGAAGGTTCGTAAAGAACAGGGTGAGAGAAATAGAGGTGTTTAGGGGCAATGAGGGAGGGGAAAAATTAACATGTAAGTCAATGGGAAAATGAGAGTGTCCCAGAAGCAACATATATACACTACTAAGGATTGACAAATTTTAATTTCCGAGGAGGATATTGCTTTAGTTTACAAGAAGATGCACAGCAAGAAACAATAAACCCTTGTCAAACCAAGAAGAACACACTGCAAATCAGGAAGAGCACACTGCCAGATACACAACAAATCCTAAATCAAAGTCCGAAGTGAAAATCCTGGTACGGTAGAGATGTACAAAGATCGAGAAATGGGGAAATGCAATTTGATAGGTAGAGTGAAATGTTGGGATGGGCAGACTTCCTGTTGAGCAAGATCTGCATATTAAAATATCCTTGATGAGGAACATATGTTCTTCTTTTGTTTGCACCAGACTCTGCGGAGTTAACGCTCTCCCAATTATGCTTGGAGACTTCAAGGACATGTGAAAGTCATTCACTTTATACTATGTGAATGTAAACTCCAAAAAACTTTATATATTTTACTTATTAAACTTCTAAATATAATGTTAGAAATACATGAATGAGTTTTTTTTAAGCACATCAGGTTATAATTTCAAACCTGCATGTTATCCGTAATTCATTCATCTTTAACATTATTGTTTCACAGTATTTTAGCATAAGTGTCCTGATAATTCAGTAGATGTCTATAATTTTAATTATTGCCTTTGAAAAAGATTTACTGAGAAATGACAGTTTTTTTTTTAAACTCAAAATGCCAGAGATAGCTCCCCTGCTGAAGCAAACTTGTATGCAGCTGTATGAATTACAGGTATTTATTTCCAAATTGTTGCCTAGTTTTTTTTTGTTTTTTTTTAACCCAAGACTGCATACAATATTTTGATAGTTCCATATGCGATTTTCAAAACCTAGTTATAAGATTAACTTGTATAGGAAGCAAGAAAGGTACATGTGGATCACTATCTCCCAGAGGTCACGCAGGCAAAACCATTCATATCCGTCAGTGGGAGCAGGGGTGCCGCCAGGGATTTTGGGCCCCATGAAAATATATCACAATCACAATGGGCCCCAATGAAGCACGCGCGCACATTTTTCCCCCGACATTTTTGCCAGTTGAAACAATGCTTATATTTCTGCATACAGTATAGAATTCACTATTTGATGCAAGACTGATACCCACACAAGAAATGTGCTAAAGGCCATCTTTTACAGTCTAAATGTAATTTTAATGGTAAGAATTACAACATACATTAACCTCTTCAATTAAAATAAATTAACATCATCATCTATAGAATGATATAACAAACAAAATAATAAAATCAGCAGCAGAGTATACATACAAGTATACATACCAAGTGTAGTGATCCAATATCCATAGCCATGCCATTCAGTTATCATTGGTCCTTGTTCAGCCTTACACAACAAGAGCCCAGTGCCGAGCCTTGTTGCTAGCAAAGCCACTGATCAAGTCTTTGAAGTCCAGCTTTCTAGCCAACTGACTTTCAATGGACAGCATGGCAAGACTGCAAAGCCTGGTTAATAATTTAATATTGAGAATTTTCACCTAATGTTCTAATAATTTTTAGGGCCCCTGGCAGTGCAGGGCCCTTGGAATCATCCTAACTCGCCCCCCCCCCCCCCCTTACAGCGCCCTTGAGTGGGAGGGAATACACCCCTGCACCCTGACCAATAATTTACAAGTATTTTGCATCTCACGATCAAACAATGTTCATTACATAATCCATGCTGAGTTAATTTGACCTAGAGAACACCTACAATTTCACCAAGTTTGTTTCACCAAAGACAAACAATTAATGCAAATGGAGAACATTGTGTCGATGGAAATTAGTTTTTACCAAACAATGGAAATGGTAAACAAGTTCTTTGAATACTAATTTACTCCTCTCCTGGGTCAGACAACGTGGCACCAGCTGCCAGTCATATTATTAACCTTGAAAACCTCGTCCTTCTACAACTTGCTTATATAACTCAGTAAAAAAACATTTTATACCTTTATTTGAGTATATTTTAAAATTTAAAGACATAACATAACGAGATATCCTGAATCATTATTCGACATTGTACAGAATTATTTATCATTTGGGAAGACCCGATCCAACACTATATTTCAAAGCACCATATCACCCTCAGTCAATTTCATGAATCACTCGTGCAGCCTCATATAAAAATTTTACACTTCCCTAATCTTTCCTCTGGTCCTGTATCCAGGACCATAATATAGAAGTGTTCAATTTCATTCAATTTAAGCAGTCACAGGTTGATTGCAAGCAGTCACAGTCACAGGTTCAATTATTTCAGTCACAGGTTGACCCTGTTTTGAAGAACAATCGTTCGAATTTTATACTCTTCTGTATTGTCTGACACACTTTCAACTGCTCTTCCTACCTCCCCCTCCCCCTCTCATCCTTCATCTGACCCAACCCCTCCCCTCCCCTCTCCCGCACCCGATGCTCCCCCTCTCTCCTCATTACCGTTATGGACCTCAAACATCCGGGGCCTTCGCTCAAACCTGATTGATCTCTCTATTCAGGTTGCTACTGACAATCCAGACTTGATCTGCTTAACAGAAACTTCCCTCCTTCAAGAAGTCTCTGATTCCTTAATATCTCTTCCTGGTTACTCCCTCCTCCGGTATGATAGACCTGCACCTCGTCCTGGTGGTGGGGTTGCTATCTTTATCAAAAACTCTTTTCCTCACTCTCCTTGCACTGTCCTCTCTCGACCCCACCCCCAGGAGTACCTCTGGCTACTGTTACGTGCTACTCCCCAGACCCCAGTCACGGTGTACCTCCGAGCCCCGAGAGAAGTCACGGCAGAAAGATGTGTTATTCTGTATGTCAAAGATCAATGGTGAAACCACACCAATTGTTACCAACAAACAAGTATTGTATTACGATCACACAATAATAACAGTACAACAACAATAGTAATCAATTGTACAACCAATATATATTTCCTATGATGGTACCATCAGGTTCGTACAACATAACTCACTGTGCTCCAAGTGAGCGAAAAGAAGAACATTCCCCAATGTCTCTATTCCGGCATCAAGCCAAAGTCGATTCCGGCTTCAAGCCAAAGTCGATCCACTCCAGTGATCGCCCGTACGATGTCGTATTGAGACCAGAATCCCATTGGGTTGACAGTCACAGTCCCGCTGCCAAAGCTGCGCAAAAGTGCCCTCAAGGCGACTGGGAAATCACACCCTCGGGTATGGACGTTCCAAGGCTCCAAATCGGCGAATGGCAGATTTCCCACTCAAACGCCAAGTCACACACGCACACAGGATTAACGTCTGAATGCGGTGAAAATGGTTGAAGCGAAGTGAAAAACCTTGAGCGATGCGCAAAGCGCACAAGTCAAAATGGCCGACGGCCCATTCTTGAGGCGTAACGGCACTACGATGATTCTCCTCGGAATCAACCGCAAAACCTGACACGCAGGTTGATCTGTCACAGCAATAACAACTCTGTCGCAGGAATCCCTTTCCCGGGAAACCCAAAGTTCACTCGTGACCCTCGTTCATCAATTGTTCGCTCCAGACCTCGAAGCAGCTGGGCTTCTTGTCCGACTCACTCGCTCCGCCTTCTCTTCCTCCTCTTCCTCTTCGTCGTCGTCCGGTTCCGGTTTCATTTAAAACATTAACTTTTTTACCTTTTGAAAATAGTAATCTCTATCCCTTACGACAACAATAATAGTACATGGAATCAAAAATGTTTACAGTGGATGAAAACCACAACAACGGAAGTGACGAATCCATAACACTTCCCCCCCTCAAGAAAGAAAGTTTGAACAGAGTGAAAACTTTCTTTGCAGGCAAAAGCTCTTTTAACAAACAAAAGTAAAATTCACACCCAAATTATCAATTCACGTGAGCAACAATAATTAACATTCCCCAAAATAAAGCAACAAAACTTCCAAACCACCTACAGGAATTTCCAAAGTTAGTTCACTCTGGATAAAGCATCGGCAACGACAATGTCCCTGCCCTTTACATGCTCAATTTCCAAGATGAACTCCTGCAAAGCCAAACTCCATATCATCAACCTCTGATTTTTATTTTTCATTTTTTGAATGAAGGTTAAGGGGTTGTGATCAGTGAAGACTTTTATAGGAAAGGTAGTAGTTCCCAGATACACCTCATAATGCTGAAGCACTAGCAGGAGAGCAAGGGTCTCTTTTTCCACAGTGGCATAATTTGCCTGATGTTTGTTAAACTTTCTGGAGTAGTAGCACACCGGGTGATCCTCATCTTCCTGTAATAGAACTGCCCCAGCCCCCACATCACTTGCATCAATGGCCAACTTGAAAGGTGCTTGAAAATCCGGGGCTGCTAGGACAGGAGAGCTCATTAATATTGCTTTGACGTGGGCACAAGCAGCCTAGTGGGGCGGCTTAGCCCAAATATTCAAAAGAATTGTGCATTTTGTGAAACAAGCACCAAATTTGGCACAAATGTACATTAATATGTTGCGAACATTTTCAGATATTGGGCCACTTGAAATTCCGTAATTTTTTTTTTCAAATTTTTTCAAATTTCGTAATTTCAAATTTTTCGGGTGACACCGCCACAATTTCGGTCTTCGAGGCCGGCCGATAGGCAAAGTGTGACCGGAAGGGACGAGGTTCTCCTGACCACGTGGCCCTCGATCTGGGAAGCGAAAGGCGTTCCATTAGTGGACGCGCCCCTCATGCCCGACTTTTGGGCGGCCCCGGCAGGCCGTTTGTTTTGACGTTCCGTGACAGGCCCCGCACCCCCACCTCCGGGCCGACCGGAAGCTTGTGCTGAGTACATCATACCTGAACAACTCAGTGAGGCAGAACACAGCAGTGCACACCAGGGTGACCCCTTCAGTGCATAAACCAATTAACCTGTCCACTGCAGGGCATATAGAAATGAAGTTATTTTCTGCATATAATAATAATATAAGTTCAGTTCTATATAACAATTTCTGTTATCACCACTACCACTACAACTACCACTACTACAAGCTTTGTCTGGAATTTTGTGGACTAACAGACAAACAGACATACAGACAAGCTGGGATCAAAACATTACCTCCTTCCACCATTGAGTGTAGAGGTAAACATCATGGAAATTATATCATGCCCTAGATTTAATTCATGCTTACCCGTGTATTTGCTTCACTGGTTCACAAGGTCTTTTGCATACATGTAATTCAGACTCTCGTCTTCATTGCTGACCACACAATGTTCGCAACATATTAATGTACATTTGTGCCAAATTTGGTGCTTGTATCACAAAATGCACAATTCTTTTGAATATTTGGGCTAAGCCGCCCCACTATATCGGCCGGCCTCGAAGACCGAAATTGTGACGGTGTCACCCGAAAAATTTGAAATTACGAAATTTGAAAAAATTTGAAAAAAAAAATTACGGAATTTCAAGTGGCCCAATATCTGAAAATGTTCGCAACATATTAATGTACATTTGTGCCAAATTTGGTGCTTGTATCACAAAATGCACAACAGGTTTGCTATGCTGCTACACTAGCCTGACATTTGTCATCCCAAACAAACTTGGTCTCTTTCCTCAGCAAATTCGATAAAGGGTCTACCACATCAGAAAAATTCCTACAGAACCGCCGGTACCAACAAGCCATACCGAAGAATCTCATAAGCTCCTCCTTCCTTTTTGGAACTTGGAAGCGATCAATGGCTTCTATCTTGGCTGTCACCGGTTGCACCTGACCCTGACCTGCTACATGGCCTAGAAACACCACCTGTGCCTTTACAAACTCACTCTTAGATAAGTTGATGGTCAACCCTGCCTCGGTCAGTTTCTTGAAAAATGCCCGAATTTGTTTAATATGATCTTCCATGGTGATAGTGTGGATGATGACATCATCCAGATAAGCCTCCACCCCCTCAAGGTCTACAATAAGCTTATTAATCAGCCGTTGAAATGTAGCAGGCCCGTTTTTCAATCCAAAGGGAAGAACCTTGTACTGATACAACCCATTTGGTGTGACTAAAGCCAAGATTTCCTTGGCTCTATTAGTAAGAGGAATATGCCAATACCCTTTCAGCAAGTCAAACTTAGTTACAAATTTAGCTGGGCCTATTCTATCAATACAGTCATCAATCCTCGGGATGGGATATGAGTCGGCCTTGGTCACTGCATTAACCCGTTTTAAATCCGTACAACAGCGAAAACTGCCATCGGGTTTTGGAACCAACACAGATGGTGAGCTCCATTCACTGCTGCTTGGTTCGATGATGTCATTCTCCAACATATACTGAACCTCCTTCCGAAGATACTCCATCTTCACAGGGTTCATCCGCTTGGGGTGTTGTTTCACAGGAGTGGCTTCCCCCACCTCAATATCATGATATACCAGGTCAGTACGACCAGGTACATCTGCGAACAAATGTGCAAATTCAAAAATTAGGCTGGATAGTTGTCCTTGTTGTTCCCTCGTCAAATGACCTAATTTCTCATCTAAATGACTCAACACTTCTGTGTTCGTCAATCTAGGACAAGCCTGGTCATTAAAGTTATCAAACTTCACACCGGCCTCAACCTCTGGATTATCTTGCACCCCGACTACAAGCACGACAGGTGAGACAGGAACCATTTATTCCACAGGCTTCCTCTCATGATATTTCTTCAGTCGGTTGACATGACACAGCTGCCGCTTTTTCCGTCAGTCGGGAGTTGTCACCACGTAATCTGTTTCATCAACCCTCCTTTCGATTGCATAGGGACCAAAATATCTAGCCTATAGTGGCTGACCTGGAACAGGAAGCAACACTAACACTCGGTCCTCCAGACTGAAATTTCTTATCTGAGATTTCTTGTCATGTCTCACTTCATTTTATCCTGTCACTTTCAAGTTTATTCTCGCAACTTCACAAGCCTTTGCCAATCTGTGCCTAACCGTTGACACATACTCCACCACTGTTGACTGTGACTCCTCCTGTAGCCACTGTTCTTTCACCAATTTCAATGGTCCTCGCACTGAGTGTCCAAACACAAGTTCAAAAGGACTGAATCCCAATGACTCCTGAACAGATTCCCTCGTATCAAACAACAATAAGGGGATTCCTTCATCCCAATCCTTGTCACATTCAAAACAATACGTTCTGATCATATTCTTCAATGTCTGGTGAAACCTTTCCAAGGCCCCTTGGCTCTCGGGATGGTAAGTACTTGATCTTACTTGCTCCACTCCCAACAGGTGTACCACTTGCTGAAAAAGTGTTGACATGAAATTGGAACCCTGATCAGACTGGATGACCTTAGGTCGGCCAACCAAAGTGAAAAATTTAATCAAGGCCTTCGCAATAACTGCCGCAGTAATTTTTCTAAGAGGCACTGCCTCTGGGAACCTTGTGGAAGCGCACATGATGGCCAGCAAATACTGATGTCCAGCCTTAGTTTTAGGTAAAGGGTGGACACAGTCAATAATGACACGGCTGAATGGCTCTTCAAAAGCTGGAATTGGTTTTAAAGGTGAGGATGGGACTTTCTGATTAGGTTTTCCCACCAGCTGGCAAGAATGGCAAGATTTGCAGAACTCCGCCACATCATGTCGCAATCCTGGCCAGAAAAAATGTACCAATATTCTGTCACAGGTCTTGTTCACTCCAAGGTGCCCGGCCAAAGGTGTCTCATGCGCCAAACTCAATATCTCCTTCCGGTACGGCGGTGGCACCACAATTTGGTTATGAACTTTCCACTCGTTATTTGCTGGCACCTCTGGTGGTCTCCATTTTCTCATGAGTGTTTCCCCTTTCATGAAGTAACCAACAGGTATCTTCATAGCCTCTTCCTCTGTAACGGCTTTACCAATTAAACTCCAGATCTCCGAATCTCCGTGTTGTTCTTCAACAAGTCTCTTTTGGACCCGCACCGTTTGCTCAACCTCGCTCCCAGATATCTCCGACGGACACTCCATTTCCTCTTTGGTTCCAGATGCCACCTTTTCCTTAAGTTCCTTGATGTCACTCTCTTTCCTATTACCTCTTTCAGAATTTTCCTCCAATACCTCTAAGGAACCGAAATCCACATCACCTTCATTCTCCTTCTCTTCAGAGCGCTTCCTACCCATAGCACGAGTCACGCACAAGATGGAAAGATACCCGGAATCTCCTGCTCTAACTGTGCGGTGTTATTTTCCATACTGGGCTTTTCCACCAACATTGGATTACCAGAAACTCGACCACCGGCCAAATCATTCCCGATAATAAAAGATTCCCTCTACAGGAAGAGTGGCTTGTAAACCTACGGTGACCGGTCCTGACACCAAATCAGACTTCAAATGGATGACATAAAGTGGAGCTTTAACATAGCCACCAACCCCCTGTAAAAGAACACTAACACCAGTTGCCGTCTTCTCTGACAATGGCAAAATGCCCTCAAGCCTCAAAGATTGATGTGCTCCTGTGTCCCTCAATACCCTAACAGGTCTCTGGTTCGTTAAGTCTCCATCCAGTGACACAAACCCCTCTGAAATAAAAGGTTTGTAACCCTCTTGAACAAGGTCGTTCTGTGATGCCGTAACTTTGGCATGGGAACCTTCACAAGGCACTGTCCTCCAAGGACGATTTCTCACATTGGCCAATGCATTCGGAGTTGTACTAGTCTGACTCCGCTCCTGATTTTTCCTTTTCAGGGCATAACATTGGGACATCAAATGCCCAGGTTTCTTGCAAAAAGCGCAAGTAGGCCCGGAGGAAAAACTCGTGGTCTGCCTCGGGCCCCCCGGAAGATAGGTCTGTCTTGGAACTGTAGTCTTCTGATCCATAAAAGTCGCGGTATCAGATTTGTCCCCATAGTCATCTCTAGGCCGCCTCCATGAATATTTGTTCTCCGCACCTGATTTACCATAACTCCCCATGCTAACTCTAGGCGGGAAGTTAGGTTTGTGGAACCCCATCCTGTGTGTCAAGGCATTGTCATCTGCCACGGTTGCTGCCTCATACAACTCTGGTACTTTCTTTTCATCCAGATGTACTTTAATGTCCGCGTGGACACACTGTTTGAATTCCTCCACCAAGATCAATTGTCGCAACAGGTTGAAGTCTTTCCCAATCCCCTTCGAGTCACACCACCGATCAAACATGATTTCCTTCATTCTGGCAAACTCCACATGGGTCTCACTCTCCCTCTTCCTGGCATTCCTGAATTTTTGCCGGTAAGCTTCAGGGACCAATTCATAGGCTTTGAGAATGGTTTTCTTCTCTATCTCATAACCTGCACATTGGTCAATCGGTAAAGCCGAATAGATATCTTGAGCTTTACCCACCAAAACACTTTGCAATAACATAGTCCAGGACCCCACAGGCCATTTTACCATTTGAGCCACTTTCTCAAAGTGTAAAAAAAACTTGGCTACCTCCTTTTCATTGAAGCGTGGAACCAGCCTCACATGCCTACCAACATCCCAAGTGTTCTGACTAGTTGTCGAACTAGCCGGCATGGATACTACTTCTCTCCGTTCTCCCATTAATTCCAGCTCCTTGAGTTTAAGTTCCTTCTGATACTCCATGTCACGTTCCTTTAACTCCCTTTCGGCTCTCCTTTCCTCTGCTCTTCTCTCCTCGAGTTCTCGTTCCTGTTCTGCTCTTCTTTCCTCGAGTTCCCTTTCAGCTCTCCTTTCCTCTGCTCTTCTTCCTCGAGTTATCGTTCCTGTTCTGCTCTTTCCTTTTCTGCTTTCCTTTCCTCTGCTTTTAACCTTTCCTGGTGCTGCAGTTGCATATCCATTTTCCGGGGCTCCACATTTTCTTTTTCCTCGGGTAACCAATCCAAGGCTTCCTCTTTCCATGTTCCTTGTCCCACCAGATATTCAACCACCAATGTCTGCATCTCTGCTTTCTTCATATTAACTCGGACGTCCAAGTTAAAATATTTGGCCAATATCAAGAGTTCCGATCTTTTTAACGCTTGGAACTGTGCCTCATTAGGGGACGCCGCAAACTTTTCTGTGTCAAACACCATGGTGACTACTAGTTAACACCTGTTAACCTTCACACAAAAAATTTCAAATTTTTTTTTGAAAAATTTGGGAATGTTAGAAAAATTCCAAATTTGGGAATTTTGGGAATGTTCGGGAATTATATCCCGGACAAGCCCCCAACTTCTGTTAAGTGCTCCTCACCAGACCCCGGTCACGATGTACCTCTGAGCCCCGAGAGGAGTCACGGCAGAAAGATGTGTTATTCTGTATGTCAAAGATCAATGGTGAAATCACACCAATTGTTACCAACAAACAAGTATTGTATTAAGATCACACAAAAATAACAGTACAACAACAATAGTAATCAATTGTACAATTAATATATATTTCCGATAATGGTACCATCAGGTTCGTACAATATAACTCACTGTGCTCCAAGTGAGCAAAAAGCAGAACATTCCCCAATGTCTCTATTCCGGCATCAAGCCAAAGTCGATTCTGGCTTCAAGCCAAAGTCGATCCACTCCAGTGATCGCCCGTACGATGTCTTATCGAGACCAGAATCCCGTTGGGTTGACAGTCACAGTCCTGCTGCCAAATCTGCGCAAAAGTGCCCTCATGGCGACTGGGAAATCACACCCTCGGGTATGGACGTTCCACGGCTCCAAATCGGCGAATGGCAGATTTCCCACTCAAAAGTCACGTGACACACGCACACCAGATTTACGTCTGAATGCGGTGAAAATGGTTGAAGCTAAGTGAAAAACCTTGAGCGATGCGCAAAGCGCGCGAGTTAAAATGGCCGACGGCCCATTCTCGAGGCATAACGGCACTACGATGATTCTCCTCGGAATCAACCGCAAAACCTGACACGCAGGTTGATCTGTCACAGCAATAACAACTCTGTCGCAGGAATCCCTCTCCCGGGAAACCCAAAGTTCACTCGTGACCCTCGTTCGCCAATCGTTCGCTCCAGACCTCGAAGCAGCGAGGCTTCTTGTCCGACTCACTCGCTCCGCCTTCTCTTCCTCCTCTTCCTCTTCGTCGTCATCCGGTTCCGGTTTCATTTAAAACATTAACTTTTTTACCTTTTGAAAATAGTAATCTCTATCCCTTATGACAACAATAATAGTACATGGAATCAAAAATGTTTACAGTGGATGAAAACCACAACAACGGAAGTGACGAATCCGTAACACTACGGCCTCCTCTTCGCTCCCACCTTTTGTTCATATGTGTTCTGTACCGTAATCCAAACAGTGATGACTCCATTTACATGTCGCTGTCCGACAACATGGACCAACTTCTATCAACTCATCCCAACTCTCTCTTCCTCATATGTGGCGACTTCAACTGTCATCAAGCCACCTGGCTGGGTGTGGGTTCCTCTGTCACCAGCCATGGCACATCAGCAAAGGACTTCTGTGATTCATTGGGACTGACACAATCTGTAAATTTCCCGACCCGGATCTCAGTCAATGGAGTATCTTCTCTTCCAGACTTGGTTATGACAAACTTCCCTGCAAATGTCTGCTGCTCTTCCTCTGCTCCAATCGGTTCTTCTGATCATGTGCTTGTTAAAGTGGACATCTGTCTGGCCATTCTCAGAGAGCCTCCTCAGTGTCGACAAGTCTGGCATTTCACTCAGGCCGACTGGCACGGGCTACAAGCAGCCATCAATCATCTGGACTGGTCTCCCATCTCGACCGCCTCTGACATCAATTTTTCCTGGGAATTCTTCCAAAGCAAACTGCTCTCTCTCCTGCACAGATTCATCCCATCTTGTCTTCAGTTGTCTTACCCTTCCTCCCGTCCATTGTACTCTGAAGCTTGTGGAGAGGCAGTTGCCCTGAAACAACTTGCCTTCACGTCCTGGAAGGCAAATCCAACTGAAGGCAATCTCAGTTCCTTCAACCAAGCTCGGAACAAGTGTGTGTCTGCCCTCAGGAGTGCCAGGAAGCACTATCTCTCCACACTCAAGAATGAACTCTCAAACCTGTCTCCTTCCTCCAAATCCTGGTGGCATCTGGTCAAATCCGTTTCTGCTGTTTGTTCCCCCTCCATCCCCTCCCTTACCTCAAATGGCTACACAGTTGACACCGCACGTGACAAAGCCGAATGCCTCAACTCTGTGTTTGTCTCAAAATCTTGTGTCCCAAACCCACCTCTCTCTGTTCCCACCTTACCCAGTCAAACCCAACTGTTCCTGGACTCTGTGTCCTTCTCTCCTGACAAGGTGGAGAAGTTTTTGTCTAACCTCGACACTGATTCTGCAACTGGACCAGACGGCATCAGCCGACGGGTCCTAAAATCCTGCTCTGCCGCTGTATCTCACCCTCTCTCTGTTCTTTTCACCCTCTCTTTTGCTCAAGGTCATCTGCCAGCATCTTGGAAATCAGCAAACATTACCGCTTTGCACAAAAAATGTGCAAAAACAGATCCTTGCAACTACAGACCAATCAGCCTGCTCCCAATTATCAGCAAAGTCATGGAATCCATCATTGCTTCGGATATCAAATCCTTCCTCTTGTCCAATGGCTTGATCTCCGATCATCAATTTGGATTCAGACCAGGTCATTCTACTCTGGACATGCTGCTTCTGCTGTCTCAACAATGGATGGTGGTCCTAAATGCCAAACAGGAAATCAGAGCTGTCTCCCTTGACATATCACATGCCTTCGATACGTTCTGGCACCCAGCTCTGCTCACCAAACTCTCCTCCTATGGTATGCATGGAAATCTCCACGCATGGCTTGCGGACTTCCTCTCTGGTTGTAGTCAACGTGTGGCCCTGAATGGATTTCTCTCACCTCCCCTTCCTGTTGAGGCTGGAGTTTCCCAAGGCAGTGTTCTGGCCCTTGTGCTTTTTCTGGTCTTCATCAATGATCTCTCCGACTCTCTGGAAAATCCTCTCTATCTCTTTGCTGATGTCTCCTCTCTCTGCCGCTCCATTACTCATCCCTCAGATCGGCAGTCTGCAGCCTCCTCACTCTCTGAAGACCTGGACAAAATCACAGACTGGTCAAACAAGTGGAACATGTCTTTCAATCCTGACAAATCTCACACTCTTACTGTGTCTCTCTGAAAAGACCATCTGGATAAACCTCCCATCTACTTTCTCAACAAACCTCTCCAAGAAGTTCTGTCGCTCAAGCTTTTGGGTCTCATTATCTGCCATGATCTTTCCTGGGAAAACCACATTTCCAAGCTGGCCACCAAAGCCAGTCACCGACTGGGCATCCTCCGTCGAGCGAAGTCCTTCCTTGGCACACCTGAGCTCTTCACCACATACAAGGCTTTCATCCGCAGCTCAATGGAATACTGCTCTCCCCTCTGGGATGGTGCTCCTGCCTCACACCTGGCTCGTCTTCACGCTGTTGAAACCAAAGCTTTCAGAATCATTGGAATCTCCTGCGATGAAGCTAACTCCGAGGGCCTTTCACTCACTCACCGCAGGCAGGTAGGTGCTCTTTCTGTCTTCTACCGACTCCTCTCCGGCCTTGTTCCCCCAGCTCTCTCTATGCTCTGTCCCCCAAATATTTCTACAGGTCGCACAAGACCTGCCAGCAACCCTCTTATGGTTAAACTGCCAAAATCTTGGCTCTCTGCTCACCTTCACTCTTTCATTCCTCTTTTCTCCTGCCTCTGGAACAAACTCCCCCACTCCCTTCAATCCCACTCCTCCCTCCAGGTCTTTAAAACAGCTGTTCACCACCATCTCTTATCTTCCCCCATCCAAAACCTTGATCTTTTCTAACCCCGCTAATTCACCCCAGATACACTTTTTTTGAAATTCCAACTTCTTTCCTGGAAGTCCTTGCAGTGTTCATATGTTTTATACCTCTCCCACCTACCCCGAGCCCTCTCCCTCCCACAGTTCTCTCGATGTCCCTGCACTCAATGTTGTGTTTGTGTCCTTCCCCTTCTCTCCCCATCTAGTGTTCCGCTCCCCTTATTATATGTTTTGTGTGTCGGTTTGACTTTCTGTGTGATTAATGTTAGCTTTTTCACGAGCCTCAATCTTGTATGCAAAAAATAAAAAATAAAAATAAAGTCCTGTTTGAGTACGCCGGCGTAGTACTCTTAAACTGTGTTGTAATTCTTATTGTATTCGATTGAGTCTTCTCCATTGGATTAAATATTTGACATTGTTCTTGAGGTGTGGACATTCTATCAGTGTACACTTGTCCACGATAGTACGCGTCGCGCAAGTCCAACTTCGTGAAGTTCCGACTCCCCGCCAACTTTGAATATACATACTGTATCTCATCATTGGAAGGCAGTGGATACTGCTCCACACAGAGCTTGAGGTTAACAGTCGCTTTAAATCACCACACAGGCGAACACCTCCAATTCCGCTTAAGCACTGTGACCACGGGCTGTGTTCCGCTGGTTCAATGACCCCAATCTTTTCCAATCGATCGAGCTCCACTTTTACCCGCTCACGAAAGGCATATGGCATCGGTTGAGGCTTACAGAATCACGGACTGACACCCTTCTTCAGGTGCAGGTGACATTGAGCACCTTTGAGCTTCCCAAGTTCAGGCCCGAATACAACTTGGTGCTTTTCCAAGATCCCCTCCAAGCGCGAAAGAGACGGAAATGACGTATGCACACTGTAAATGTTTGCCCAATCCAGACGAATGGTGTGCAACCAATCACGGCCAAGTAGTGATGGTCCAGAACCATCGGTCCATCAACCACATGCAGGGGCAACACCGCTTGCTGGTCCCAATAACGAACCAATACATCCATCAAGCCTAATGGCTTTATCATCTCCCCTGTGCAAGTACGAAGGGTAGTGTGTATCGAGGCTAACACCGGACAACCCAACTGACGCCAGATCCATTTACTCACGAGACTGACTGATGCCCCGGTATCCACTGTGAAGTTGACTGGCCTGCCATTCACACTGGCAGCCACCACAAAGGGGTGATTTGCAGCTGACGTCATCGGAAACACGCCCTGCTCATCAAACTCTCTGCCAGCCCCAATCACATCAACCGATGATGGTGCCCAGCCCCGACAGACCCTCCGCACATGACCCGTCTTACCACACCGGTAACACACCGCATTCCGAAATGAACATCAGCAGCAATGGCATTAACCACAGAGAGAGTCCTCCCCAACAATGGCGCGAACATCCTTTCTAGCTTGTCCCACAACAACCGCAGTTTCAACCGCTTTCGCAAAAGTAATCTATTCAAACGTCATCTGTAAAATTGACGCGACCATCTTCTCATCTCGCAGCTCCACGATAAAACGACCCTTCAACCTTTGTGATCGTTCATCGTCACCAAAGCGACAATCCGCCGCCAGACGCTTGAGCCTCGCCACGAAATCAGCCACACTCTCATCGGAGAACTGAACCAGGTTGTCGAACTCGTACCACGATAACTGTGGTGACTTGCCTGGTTTAATATGATTGTGCAACGTCTTCACTATGGACTCGTAGGTAACAGCATCATCCGCCGTCCTCGCCGGTGAAATAAAATCACACAGCAAATGATTCCCCCCCCACCCCCCCCCCCCCCCGCCTTCACCATGCCTCCTCACCCCAAGCCCTCTCCCTCCCACAGATCTCCCGATGTCCCTGTTCTCTGCTGTTGTACTTGTGTACTTCCCTCTCTCTCCCCATCTTGTCTCCCGCTCCCTTTATTGTACGTTTTGTGTGTCCGTTTGATTTTGTGAATGATGTTAGCTCTTACACACGCCTCAATCTTGTATACAAAGAAAAAAAGAAAAAAAATGGAAAACCTCTGCCGGGGACGATAGAAGAATTGCTTTCTGCTTCCCTGCCTGGACTAGACTAGAGGCAAAATCTGAAAAGGGGCCTAGAAATCACTTTAGGGAGTACGGAATGTTAGGAGCTGGCATCCATGTCAGACTGTTAAAGTGGTTCATAGTGAACATATTTCAAGTGGATGCCCATCAAATTTGGCCTTTTAAAATATTATACAACCAAAACAAAGTGGCCGCCATTATCGAAAACTCCGAAAACTCCGGATTGTAATAAAATTACACAACTTTGTATTTATACAGGATAACAATGAAATTTGCTGTATTTGGACATATTATAATAATACACACATCTTCCTCAAACGATCTAAGTGATATTTTATCTATTTCTTTCCCTATGGAGAGACAAACATGAAAAAATGCTCTGAAAATCTAAGAAAATTACATCTTGATGCATTATATTGAGCTTGTACAAATGTACGGACATACTTTGATGAAGTTCGTTTGATTTCAAAAAAAAACTGTGTTGGGATAATATTACCATCAGTCTTCGGTGGTGTAGTCCGAGTCATCTTGGGCACTGTTCAAAGGATTCCGACACGTTCCGTCAGCGCAACCACAACCAGCGGTACATCTTAGCTCCTTAAGACGACAACTGCATCTGTGAGATTCGCAATTCTTACACTGGCATTGTGTAAGCTTGAGGTAAACCTCTGGAAATGGTTTATCACTCATCAAATGAGGAAGTATATTTCCAGTTGTACCGTCCTTGTTCCATCCATTTCCCACCGGGGAAGATATATCTGGTTGTGCGATCAGTGAAGAGAGCCAAATTGTACACTGATGGTGTGCTCGCTTGATATGCAGCTTCAGAGAAGATCGGGTTGGTGGCAACTTCTCTGGTTCTTTGTGACCTTTGAGGAACATTTTGAAACGCACGTCATTGATGTTTGTGTTGTTATCATTGTTTGAATACAGTCTGCAGATGAAGCTCTCTACATCTGTCAGTGTTCTTTCAGTAAGTGTGCCGCGTCCGAGCCCGTCCAATAAGGGACAGTTCTTGATGAACGTTTTCCATGCTATTGTTTTGCCAATGCCACAAAATTGACTGACTGTGTCGCAGCCCGAGAGGGCATGGAATGCTGGAAGATTGTGGCGGGGAGCTGGATCAAGGTCTACAGCGTGCACAGCAACAAAGCTCCGTTGCTTCGCTGTTCCCGTTTGCAACCAAAGCTCTCCAGATAAGTCACTGGCAAAGTGAACGAGGAGAACAAGGACGTCTGTGTCCCTGGAACAAATGATCAGACGCTCAAACCCAAGATCTGTCACAGACTTGGCGTGTAACAATA
Source organism: Myxine glutinosa (assembly GCF_964187855.1). NCBI lineage: Eukaryota > Metazoa > Chordata > Myxini > Myxiniformes > Myxinidae > Myxine > Myxine glutinosa. The sequence goes on from NC_136263.1 coordinate 144,207,005, forward strand.
TTCTGGTATCAGCTTCATCGTGGTTTGATTTGAGGGAGTTGACGTCCGTTCCACGGGATGACTCAACCGCCGTTCGGTCATGGAATCCGCCAGATGTCACGACTTCACGATTCGGTTGAGTCGACCTTGCTTGACGAATGAGCTCCATGCTCAAAAAGTGTTCCAGGTCTTGCTTGTTTTCTGGGAGGTCAATAAATTGCCTCCAGTTGACGGGTAATGGCACATCCATGTTGTCCACTTTGCGACGTATTGGCCGGGTTTTCCCGGTCCGTAAAATCCGAGTGGTGTCCTTGATGGTATGTGCTTCATACCTATCAAACACAACGTCAACTCTGGAGCAAGTGTCACTGAAGTGACTGAAGACAGAGGCTACGAACCGGTCTGCGAGTTGTCCAAAATTGTGGGCATTTGCAGGTTTGCCGATTGCTTGAACAAGTGCCTGGCCATCGATGATTACACACGTTTTCAGATTTGCTGTCGGCGGCTCTTTCTCTACAGTTGTTCTTGTCTGAAGGATATGTCCGAGAGCTGCTTTGTTTGTGGATCGCATTGCTCCGGATGTGTCTGCAAGTGATAGAGGAACCGGCGAAAGTTCATGGCTGAGGATTTCCTTCAGGTCCACCTCGCGTCCAGCTTCTTTTGAAACAAGCAAGCGTTGAAAGAGGTTACGGTCTGCTTTGACGAGTTTTTGTTTCAGAGTCGAATTTTTGTTCTGGACCTGATACATGCTTTTCAGCGTCAGGCTTTTCGACTGTCTGAGCTTGTCATGGAATCCCACTTTTTTCGTGATGAGACGTAAGCCCACAAATTCTTTCAATTTGTCTTGCCCTTGTGCATGTGCTGTCAGAAGACATTCCGTTATTTGAGGAGAAGCTACATCTCGAGTGGCCAGGCTAACGACAGCTAGATTTTGGTGTTGAAAAATGCCGAATTTCTTCAGTTGGTCGACAATCTTCTGAACATCTTCCTTGTCCCGCTTTAGTCTTGAGGGTCCGGCTTCTTTTACATAAGAAGGGTTGTAGTCTTCATCTGTAGCATGCATGTCCAACATGGCGCTTGTGTCGTCTACTATTCTGCTCCGTTCGTTGAATGTGAGGCACCATTGATCTCTTGCTCCTTCTGATCTCGTTATTCCTACAAGACCACCGGCAACTTTGCCGACTTTGTTGACGTGCTCTAAGGCTTGATCCGTCGATAGCTGATTGAATGTGTTATTGGTTGTCTTGACCACAAAATTTCCATTCATGAACTCCTGGTGAACATCGGGGTGGCTTGTTTCAAGGATCATAATGTCAGCAAGATAAACTGCCCCCCAGCGAGTGTAGTTTGCGTGGTCATACTGAGCAAACCAGGGTAACATTGCAGCAAAGGACGATTTATGTAGGTTCCAATTTCCAGTTCTCTCTGCACGCAGGAACAGCAACAAGATGGAGATCATTTTGATGTACGTCACCCAAAATCTGGTAGTGGGTGGTTGTGTCTCTTGGAAGTCGTCCAACAGTCTTGTTATTCTGGAGTGCTGAACTGCGTCTTTCAGTGCTTTGACTTTGTTGCTGGTCACATCTCGCTCATTGTGTGCTTCCAAAGCTTCTACGACGTGGACTGATAATGTTTGGAGCTCAACTTCTTCTACTTGGTGATCTTTAGCCCATACGATGAATGTCGGCCAGAGTGTTTTCCAAACAGCTTCAAATGTTAGCTTGTGTGCACGAATAGCCCGGTTGTACGATTTGGCCTGCATGTTATTTTGAGCTGTATTCTCTCCAAAAACGGAACTCTCCGCCCACACCTCCGTAAGACCAGAGTCTGCAAAATGATTTCCAATCACATACATGAAATTCTTGACAATGTGGAACCCCCCAAGTCGCAAGAATATCGTTTTGCATTCATTACTGTTTGCCCACTGTATTTCCTTGGCCTTGCAGTACAGCTGCTGGTCCAGAGTAATGACTGTGGACTGGCCAGGATTTATAATGTTGGAAATCCTCAGGCATCGCATCATAACTGTCCACAGCGTGTCGTTCTCGTGGGCCGGGGCGTTGAGGAGCGGCAAATACCCGATTGTGCAGAGCTCGTGTTTGTCTTGTGTTGTAACTTGGTTGAACCCGGTCCACGCTGGCACATCGTCACTGTTAGAGCCATAGATGCGAGAGAGAATCCAGGCCATATCTCGGGCAGAAGCTTCGTCAGACACCTGATCATCTGGGGTAAACATCGTCTCATTCAAGGTGGCTGTGAATTTAGGATCTTCTCGAGAAGATTGGCGAGTGACTTTCTCCAAACGATGAAGTTCGGGAGGGACCTTCAAGGACCTTGACTTTCCAAGAGGAAGTACTTCCTGTTGCTGATGTTGAGGGGTCCCTCTCTGGTAAACTACCATCTGCGTCGCATGAAACGTCCCCATACCATCTAACGTTTCTTCGATAATGTCGATGTTATCAGCAGCGTATTGGCAAAACTTGTTGGATGATATATTTGAAGGGACAGGAGTATTGTTGCAATCTGCGAAGTGTTGCAGATTTTGAACTCCAAGAGTTGTGTCCAGTCTACGTATCTGGTCATAGCTGGGACAGTGTCCTGCGTGATGGATGAGTTCAATCAACGATTTTGAACGTGTTGCCTGATGAATTGCTAGGCCAAGTCCAACGTGTTTTGGTGTGAGCGTTTTGTGCTTCGACACTGCGTAGACTAGGTCTTGACTTATGCTCAAAGCAGTTCGCTTCACAAATTTATCGTCAGCCTGTCCGTCCACTTCCCCAGACAGCAAAATACTGAGGAATAGAAACAAGCTCTCCAGTACAATCTTTTCGGCACTCTCCTTACTAACTGACGTGCAATTATTTAGGCCTGGACGAGAACTGATGTCACCTCTAATGCGTAACGCGCAGTGATGCAAGGTCAACAACTCTTCTGTCTCTGAGCGCGAGAACTGGGTTGGCCTAAGATCATCCATATTTCTCTTTGTCTCCATTTCATCCGAACGCCTTTTCTGTGTCTGAACAGCGATCTTAGATGACAGTGTGGAAAACAACAATTGTGGTTGATGTGGATCGAGTTGAGGTACAAAGTTGATCTGTCCTGGAAGAAGTCGGTGTAGTTTCTCTTTGAGGCGGGATTTATTGTCCCGGTATGGTCCAGCGTCAATGCCGAATTCGCTGAGCAAAGACCTGTACCTTTCCCAAACGTCTAGAAGCATATAGATTTCACCTCGGGCCAGTCCAGTCGATACTTCAGATGCGACTTTCTCAAAGCAGATATCTCTGGACGTTTGAGTTGTGCTTGTACTAGATTTCGATGCTTTTCTATTGAACTGTACATAACACTTAAGATGATACCTGGCATCAGCAGCCACGAGATCACTTACTCCTGCCAGGCGACACCGCAACACAGGGTCTGTTTGAGCTCCTTGGAGAATTTTGTCAGAAACATCAAAGGTAGCGACCAAATACGTTTGTTTGCAACTTTTCTCTTGGCAGAAAAAGCACAAATCAGTGTCCATAATGGACAGTTTACTGCGTAGAGATGGTCTCGGTGGTGAACTTGTCTCAGGTGCACTGCTTGAGGTGGCAAGAGTGCTTTCATATTTTTTCCTGAGTCGAGTTATTTTGAACGAACTTGTAAACGTCGAATAGCAGTCTTTGTGATTCAGGACTTCAGTCTGTTTTGTGATTTCCTTAAAGTCAATGTTTTGAATTCTTTCAACAGTGTGCCAGTTCTCAGAGTCATTGTACTTCTTGCGCTCTGCAGCGGCTTCACGGACTCTTTGAATTCCGGCGTCTCCGAGGTTTCTCGTTGGTTTATTTGGGTCTCTGTTTTGACAGAAGATGCAGAGGGTCCAGTCAGTACTTGTGTCAGAACTCCGCTTTTGGCTCTGGCATTTTACCTTGGATTCCATGTTGAAGCTCAACTCAGTTCACCACATCCTGCAAACATCAGAAATTGCATAATATGATAGCCAGTTTCTGCCGGCATTTTTACGTGGCGTCCCGACCGTGCCGTCCCATTACTGCCGTAATGTCGAATCCTATAAAAAATTGAAATTTGTGCAGCCCGACTTCACGATAGCCGGACTGCGGGCTGTAGGTATCAAACTTTTCAATCAGCATTTTCCCGTCGCAAAGATGTCCGTGTTCAAGCCAAAAAAGATCAATGCTGCACCTGTATAGCTGGTGAAAAGCTGAAGTTCATCTCAAACATCGGTCATCGGTCTGAACATCAGGCAACACTGACGCTGAATGGAAGCGGAAACACCGGAAGTGAAGCTGACCTGATAACGAGGCACTTCCGGCCGCACCCAACATGGTGGATACGAACAGAAAATACGTGAATCTTTCCATAATGAGTTTCAAGTTTGTGAGAGGTTTAACGCCTAATGATTTGGTGAAATTATGTTTTAAACACATATGCTAAAATCACATTATGCTAAAATAATTTATTATATAATAAATGATTTTAACATGTGATTAAAACATAATATCTTTGCATCAATATATTTAGGACAATTCATATATTTAGAACAATTCATAGGTATCAATGAGATACAAATGCAACATTTCAGAACCATATTTTTGGTAAAGGTCAACATATTTTTCTTAATAGTCAAATCTGACTATTGTATATAAATATGCACATAACTTTATCAAATATGTATAGTTTGGCATGATATTTGCAGGACATCTTACTGGTATCACTGGAGTAAAATATACCAAACTACACAAACATACCCACAGTAAAAGTCAAGATAAGTCGCGTGATTTGAAAATTAACAGAGTTCAGCTTTGAGATTTTTTGTACATTTTTGTGACTGATCTGTATATAACTTTATCAATTCGTTATGGAATGGCCTAATACTTCTTGGACACTTTACTGGTATTGCTGCGATGATATATGTCAAATTTCAGAACCACAGCTTCAGTACAACTGAAGTTATCAGACATTTTCTAAGTTATACATTTTCTATTTGTCCGGCCATTTTGTTTTTGGTATAAAAAAATTAAAAAGGCCCAAATCAATGGGCATCCACCTGAAATATGTTCAGTATGGGTCATATTAACTAGCTGACATGGATGCCTGCTCCTAACATTCCGTACCCCCTGAAGTGGAATTTGAACATTTTTCCACCAGTCTAGACGTTGTCGTTAGCGATGAAATAAAAGCACACCTGCTGCGCAAAAAGTTCAAAGTCGTCCCCAGCATACTCCGGGACTTTTCCATATACGACGTAGCCATGGTCCGAAAAATCCTTGTCGCCAATTGTAATGTCTGTTATAAAGATGCGCACACACAGATAGGATCAAGCACCATCTTTTATTCCAGGCAACGGCAACACAGGCCTCACTCGGCCGTACACGGCGCCACTGATATGCCCGCCTTTTGCCCATGTTATATGTCACATGATAGCTGTTGACCAATGCCATTGCAAATAAATGAAAAAAAAGTGGCCTTCAAAAGCTGTTGTGGATGAAAATACCCAGAGAATAATCCCGGGTCGGACTTGGTCTGTGTGTCAAATTTAGTGGGGTCAGCCCAACGGTCTTTGCAAAAAATGTGAACAAACAGACAGATAGACAGCTCGATGAATTTACTTATTGGACTACAAATCTTCTAAATCCAATCAAACCCATTGTCTATCCTCGGAAATACAAAGTTCCATATGAAGGATTTGGAACTTTGTACCGTGAAATGGGGTGAATAGGGACAGCAAGGTGAATAGGGACAGCAAGGTGAATAGGGACAGCAAGGTGAATAGGGACAGCAAGGTGAATAGGGACAGCAAGGTGAATAGGGACACAAACTGAGCAAAAGTTCGGAAACTTTTTTCGCTGAAAATTGATAACCATACTGATTTGTTGATATTTGGGTTGAAAGCGTTCTCTTCTTTTTTTAAAAAGCAACTTATCGTCCCTATTAACCCCATATATGGGTTAAATAGGAATAAATAGGATTTTTATGGCTGTCCCTATTCAGCCCGTTTTACGGGTGAATAGGGACACCCACTCATACAAAAAAATATAATCAAGAAATAGGGCCAGTTTGGAGAAACTTTTTATCCCATATTTTTTTTCATTGGCACCGCGGTTTATATTATGGGCGCATATTATGCGCATCCATCTGAGCTATCAATTTAGCAATAAGTTGGAAACTCAGGATTGTTTCTTGATTATTATTTTTTGTATTAGTGACTGTCCCTATATAGGGACAGCCATAAAAATCCTATTTATTCCTATTTAACCCATATATGGGGTTAATAGGGACTATGTTGCTTTTTAAAAAAACAAAAGAACAATTTCAACCCAAATATCAACAAATCAGTATGGTTATCAATTTTCAGCGAAAATAGTTTCCGAACTTTTTTCACCTTGCTGTCCCTATTCACCCCATTTCACGGTATTTAACTTTGTGTACAATAATCACAACTGTTATTATACTGCTGGTATTAATGTTTTACTAACTTAAATTGCCATATAATGCATGAATAAAGGAATCATTATTTGGAACCTTAAAATTGAAATCATCTCCCTAATTGAAACAATATCCAGTGTTCATTCAAATTCTCCTTTGAGAATAAGGTAAGATTGTCCCATCGAGACATGCTCGTCTTACTTACAGAATGAAACCACCACATAAAATGGCAAAAGTGAAGCGGAGAAAATTCAGTGTTATTGTTTCTCGCAAACAATCTACTTCGTGTGATACCATTTGCAAAAAGGATGACGACTCGTATGACTGGATCTCAAGAAATAGTCATTGGATTTTTCATTTTGGCATGCTCATTAATGGCATCTGTTTTGTTAAACGAATGTGACCTTCGGAAGAAGAGTGATCTGCAAGGTTTGGTAGCACCTGGAAATATAATTCTTTCGGGACTTTTTCCTGTTCATGATGACGCACTACGGCAAGTGGAAAGCATGAAAGAGAAGCCAAAGTTTGCCTCCTGTGATGAGTAAGACATAGTATAAGTACCACAACAAAAATACTGTTTTGTTTGTCTTGAAAGCAACGTTATATTTATTTAAAAGGGCTGATAGGATTGCCTGCAGGTATGCACACTTGCCTTCGAGCTGTTTATCCTTGGTTCAAATCCCAACCCAGCTTTAAACTGTCTTCCTGGTGTTGCACAGGGAGGGTGATTCATCAATGTACGTGCCATCACTCGAAGAAGAAGAACCACCTTTAGAGGCCATTTTTCCCCGCAGAGTAGGGGTTGGCCTTTTTCGGGCACCATGGTCCCCTTTTTGAAGCAATGTTTTATGGCCGGATGCCCTTCCTGCCGCCAACCCTGTTAGTCGCCTCTTGTGATGCACAAGGAATTACCAGTGAACTGGTACTCAATTTGCCGACCTCGGAAGGATGGCAGGCTGAGTCAACCACCCTGGGGTTAATTCAGTGATCCCCGGGATCACAAGCCGGCACCCTAACCGCTAAGCCAACACCAGGCAACAACTCGGATGGACGTTAAACGTTAAATCCAACCTCCACCGCCCAATGTTGCACCACCATAGTGGACGTGAAACCAAGAGTGAAAGACAATTAACCTTTTTAAAGTCCATGAAATCATTTAAATTGATAGACTCACTTAAACTTTTATCGTCACTCGGGCTTTTGCATGTGTAATATTTTAATTTTCATGGAATATGATGTTTTAAGGGTTTTTAAAGCCATTGCACACACTCATGTGATGAAAATCTGATAACAAATGCCAGAGAAATCTAAAAATATTGACTTTTGCAAAACATCTTCAAAAACAATTCTTTTAAATATATTATTTTAAATATGTTAATTTGTCATATAACCAAAACGAGTGGATTAGGAAACGTCCTTGTACAATCCTCTTTCTAATAGAACAATCAAAATTGAAATCGGCCTAACAATAGCAAAGACATCTAATCCACCGATGATGTTTCAAATATCTTTGAAATGATAAGAAAGATTATGAATTTTACTTTATAAAGTGCCACCTCTTTATAAGAGGCATGCAAACTGCTTCTTCATGCAAACCTCATGCAAACTTCATGCAAACTTCATGCAAACTGCTTCAATTTGCAAATTGATTAATATATATTGTGCATCAAAATTAATTCTTATGACACGAAAGGATCGACATGTAGAATGCAAGTTTACTGTCCAGCTGGGTTGACACTTATTTGCATCGCAACTACATGCGGGGATGCCTATCACCTGTTGGTCTGCCTGAAGCCATATAATATATTTATCTGGTAGTTCGTACATGCAACATGCAGTTCCAATGAATCGGTTGTTGGTGGTAACGTCGACCCCACGAGCAAAACCCGAGCTTGATGGATGCCTACATGAGGTACGCCATAAAGGTAACGCCCAAACTTTTCAGTTAGAGTGCGTTTCATCACGGAAGACATTGACAAGGTCAGGATGTTCTTGGAAAGTTTTCCAGGAAGACTTCTTCCCATGACCTCGGAGGAATGATGTGGAGTCACAATGGCTGAAATCATGGAAGCTAAGGAGGTTATCTTTCATGTTCTGTGAAAGTGCAGCTTCATGATGGTATGTATAGGATAGCATTTTGGTTTATTGGATATTCCAGCTAATATCTAAGTTTCTGCAACATTTTTGGAATGAAATTTTAAGAGCATCAGCATCACATCTGTGTGTCTGCAGATAGCATTCTTTCTTTCATAGTCCATGTTAAATGCTTCACATGCATGTAATATAAGTCAGCTTCTTCATGATTTTCACTGAGACCTGCATCTGCTCGAATCTTGGACCTTGCATTTTTTGGATTAGTGGAATTTGACCTCTTTTGACCTTCAAAGTCCAAATAAGAGATGACATCCGCCCACATCATGTTCGACATCCCATGCATGGATGCCCTCTATTAACATGAAAAAGATTTCCTCACTTTTTCTTGAGCACTTATTGAATATTGGCAGATCTACTGTCTAGACTTAGGCAGCCTGGTGTTGGCTTAGCGGTTCGGGTGCCGGCTTGGGATCCTAGGATCCTGGGTTCGAATCCCGGTTGATCGCTGAATTAACACCAGGTGGGTGGACTCAGCATGTCATCCTTCCAAGGTTGGCAAATTGAGTACCAGTTCACTGGTAATTCCGAATGTGTCGCAAAAGGCGACCAACAGGGTTGGCGGCAGGAAGGGCATCCGGCTGTAAAATATTGCTTCAAAAAGGGGACCACGGTGCCCAAAAAGGCCAACCCCTGCTCTGCTGGGAAAAATGGCCTCTAAAGGTGGTTCTGCTGTCTACACTTAAACCCTCACTAGCTGAAATAGTTGTCCAAATAATATATTACTGCTTTCACTTGATTCAGATTTATAATTTCATTATCGTGACATTGCTGTCATTTGATGAACTAGGGCATTGCCCGTACTATATCTATATCTAAAATTATATCCCCCCCCCTCTATTTACATGAAATGGTTTGGTCCAAAGCGAACGGCTTGCGAGTACGGTGACAATCCCCCCCCTCTATTTACATGCAATGGTTTGGTCCAAAGCGAACGGCTTCCGGAGTTTGGTAAAGAAATCGCCATCGCGTGCACAAACGCGCAGGAAAGCGAATGAATCGCAAATTCGGTTTTATTAGTTTTAAAACATAGTTTAACGCCAACATAGTTTGCAAACGTGAAATAAATGAATACGCTCTCAAATGTGCCATCCGAGGCAGAGTGTGTCCTCCACGTTCGGCACACGCGATCGTTCGCTGCTCTCTGATTGGTTGAATCGTTTTTTGGACATAGCTCGGTAAGTAATTGTCTGATTAATATGAAACCTTGAAAAGGCACATCCTCGGGTCCCCAGCAATATACCTGGCAAGTTAAAAGTATATCGGACCCGTGGTTGTCGAGAAACAGCGGTCACAGACAAACAGACGTACAAACGTACAGACGTACAGAGATTACTGGAATTATAGATAGATGTCAAATACCTTTTCACCTTCAATGGAAGAACCGATCAGTTACGCTAAAATATATAAATGTCAAAAGTAATAATGATCGTGAATAGAAAAATTGATGAACCTTATTTAAATTTAAATTATACAGGTAGTTGGATACATTGGAGATGTATGGGGACATTGGAAGGACATGGAGGTAGTTTGTGTGTGGTTGCATGATTGATTCTGAGGTTGTAGCACAAGCATGATGGCCTAATGACTTCCTCCTGCATTCTTGTGATTGCCTGATCCTCTTTATAAGTTGGTGTTTATTTCAGCTTACTTATCCCAGTTACTTCAAAGCAGCATGATAACTTGGCAGAAAAAGCTTTAATTATTCAAGAAACAATGACCATTGAGATATTTTGGCAAGGGTTATACTGGGTAGTTTACCATTGCTTCCCCATCTGCATCTGTAGTGCAGGAGTTTGTTATTTGTCTATGGCAGGGGTTCCCAACCTTTTTTTTGTTATGGCCCCCTTGGCTCCCAGAGCACATCCCCAGCACCCCTCTCCCTTTCGCGAGGGTCGAGTGGCAGAGCGCATGTAAGCAGGGTAGGGGGATCTGGGAGCATGCCCCCCAGAACATTTTTTATTTCTAGATGCTCTGTGGTGCATTCTGAGAGGTGTTTTTTCCTTTAATTGGCTGTTTTGTTTGTATGAGAATTGCTAAATTATTACACAGAAAATGAAGAATTCCAATTAGCCAACATGAACATTTAGTTCCATAGTTTTTTTCTGTTCCTTACTGGCTCACAACTACATTGTTTTTGGAAGAAGCAAACAAAGCAACGTCGCTCGAATGATGCATGTTTGATATGAGATTTTAATATTATCAGTAGCAACACTAAGGACAGCATAAAATAGAACTGTCACACAAGAAAACAGTATGAAAAGGTTCCAAGTCAAGAATATGTGAAAACTAAAATCCTCTGTTGTGTCTGTATTTAACGCAGTGTGTTATAATCTCACAAAAAGAAACTAAATTCGACAACAACTCAGGTAATCAAAACTAGGGACACGGTGCATGCACCATAAAAGTGAATTAAAAACTCAGTGGGATGGCTGAAATTGCATTTTAGCTACCAATTGGGGTATCCGTGGTTGAGTCACAGTCAGGGCACAGCGGAGGTCATCTTCCACATGGAGCCGATTATGCTGTTTCGATTTGATATTCAACAGCGTGAAAAACCCCGCTTTGCAGAGATAGGTGGACGAGAATGGCAGAAGCACCCGGATAGCTATCTGGCTGATATGAGGGTAGCAACCCATTCCTACACAAAACTCCGTCAAGCTCTTCTCTTCGAATGTCTTTGCAAATGAATCGTTTTGGGGATCCAGGAATTCATATTGCATTGCCTCCGGCATGCTCTCCACACAAAGGTTGATGGAAAAAGGATTCCTCACAATTTTTGCCTCATTGTCGTCTAAATCAGGAAAATACTTATGAAATTCTAGCTCCAGTGACTGCAGATGCTCAAGAATGTCATTTTTCAGTATGGGATCAAGCTCTTTTCCCATGTTGTCTTGCAATTCAGACATTCTTTCAAACATAGCAATGTTTCCTGTGTTCACTTTCCTGTGCCAGTTTTGGAGCTTGGCAACAAATCGTCTGAGATGATCGTGGAAAAGAGCAATATTAGTTGCTCTTCCTTGGAGCTTCAGGTTCAGCTGGTTCTGCTGCTTGAAAATGTCAGCAAGATAAGAAAGTAGTTTGTTCCACAATTTCGTCGTAATGCTGCAGGAGGTCATGTTTCCCTTGAAGATTCAAGAAATGTTTGACTTCCGCACGAAGTTCAAATACGCGGTTCAGAACATTCCCTTTCGAAAGCCAGCATACAGCCGTATAGTACAGCAACGTTTCATGTTCCGCGTTCATGTCTTTGCACAGCTCCTTGAACATTCGGGTGTTGAGAGCCCCTGCCTTGATGTAGTTAACAATCTTGATTACAACTTCAAGAACTTTCTTCAATGAGAGAGGGACAGTCTTACAAGCCAGGGCATAGCAATGAATCATACAGTGGGTTCCTTTCACTTGTGGTGCCAGCATCTTCACTTTTGCTTGGAATCTGGATTTGGAACCAAACATGGCAGGGGCACCGCAAGTACAGACACCGCATACATTCTCCCACTGAATTCCTCCCGCATCGAAGAACAACTTCATTTTTTCCATGATGTCGTTAGCTTTTGTCGTTGTTTCCAGGGCACTGCAGAACAAGAATTCTTCCTTGATATCATCTCCCTTGACATAGCGAACGAATGCCAGTAGCTGTGAGCAGAAAATAACATCGGTCGATTCATCAAGTTGAAAAGAAAACAAGCCGAAAGGCCTTAATCTCATTGATGATCTGTTGTTTCACATCTTCCGACATGTCACCGATATGACGCTGCACTGTGTTATTCGATAAAGACACCTGTTCAACTTTGCGAGCCTCTGCCTTGCCGAGAACCCGTTCAACAATGAGGAGGGTACAAGGCTTGATGAGTGTCTCCCCAATCGAGTGGGGTTTTTTCTTCTTTGCAATTTCAAGAGAAACTTCATAAGAAGCCTAGACAGTTGCTACATTTTGTTGTTGAAAAGCTCCTCCCTCATCCAACTTCTGTCGCTTTAAATTTCTTTCATGCCGCTGGAAAAATTCGGGATCCTGCTTTGCATGTTGTGCATGATTCGTCTTGAGGTGCAACTTCAACTTGGATGGCCTCATGGATTCAGTACTCAAAACCTTGTGACACAGCACACATTGTGGTTTCTCTTGGCCAGACATGGTAATGGACATGAATCCAAGCTTTATGTATTCAAGATACTTTATTTTTTTACTCCCAGAAGCCATAACGTCAAATCTGCAATAGGAGAAAATATATATATATATCAAAGTCAAAACAATATCAAAAAAACAAACAAACAATATTTAATTTTTAGTATGGTTCAAATTACCCCATGGCCCCCCGAGAAATACACCATGGCCCCCAGGTTGGGAACCACGGGTCTATGGTGTCAGCAATCATTCGCCAACTCTTTGTGAAGGACACAGTAGGATCTTTAACATCCAGTAACAAATTCTGACAGATGCAACGTCCATCTGAGGGACGGCACACATTGATGAATTACCTTGCCTATGAAACACCGAGTAGCTGGGCCGGAATTCAAACCCAGGCTGCACCGCTTATAGGCGAGTGTACCTACCTCTAGGCCAGGGTTTCTTAACCTTTTTCCCTACTTGCACCCCTTGCAAAGCACCAAGTAGTTCTCGCACCCCTGTCCCCACTGTCATGAAAGAATAATAAAATTATCATGGCTATCAATAACAGATTCATCATGGTTTTAAATTTATTTATATTTTACAAATTTACATATTTGGCAACTAAATGATTCATTACAATACCAAGGTAACTTCAAATTAGTAAAGATTTTTATTCCATTTGCTAATACTTTGCATGGTGTGTTGCAAGAAATTGTGCTTGTGCACCAAGCTCAGTGACTTCGTTGCTGTTGTTTGTTCTCTATGATGGTATGGAACCTCGGCGTCCAGGAGTTGAGTGCTATTCGCATGTCGTGCTGAGCCTTCAACCGATTTCTGCACTTGGTTTTGATATGAAGCAGACACGAAAATCCAGTTTCACACAGATACGTGGTCGCAAAAGGCACTAGCACAGCGAGAGCCTTCCACGCTAGTACGGGAAATGTTTCCAGCTGAGACGCCCAAAAGTGCTCCAGGTGACCCTCGGTCAACTCCATTTGGATTCCATGGTTGCTTCTCAAATCGATGAGATCTTCTTCGACGTCACTGTCATCATCAATATCCTCCAAATTTATCCGGAAAGGGTGCCTGATCCAGTTATCACACGCTTGCAGCTCTGCACACGAGAAGTAACCATGGAATGAAGTTTGCAGCATTTGAAGATTTTCAATAATAGTTGAAACAGCCAGGTCGCAAGGAAGCATCCTCAGTGACTGTTCCTTCAATGGATGGAAAATTCACCAAATTTCCCTTCGTTACACGCCTAATCCATAAAACAGGTTTTTCTTTGAATGCAACCAGCTTCTCGCTTGCAGTCACAATGGTGAGCCCCTTTCCCTGCAGAGAGCGATTGAGCTCATTGAGTGCTGTGAAAACATCAGCCAGATATGCAAGCATCTGACCAAACTCAGGAGAATCAAAATATTCAGCTATGTCTTGTCGCTGTTCACGGAGAAACTGCTGAATTTCCTCTCGCAATTCAAACACACGGGATAATGCACGACCACGTGATAACCATCTCACTTCTGTGTGATACAAAAGCACAGTATGTTCTTGACCCATTTCTTCGCAAAACAACTGAAACAGTCGATGATTCAAAGCTCGACTACGAATCATGTTCACTATTTTCACACAAACATCCAAAGTCTTCCTCAGGTTTGGAGGCAATGCTTTTGCTGCAAGTGCATGCCAGTGAAGAAAACAGTGGGTGATCTTCACGTCTGGAATTTCTTTTCTGATTAGTGCAGCAAAGCCTGAACGGTTGCCCAACATGACTGGTGCTCCATCAGTACATATCGAACCAATCATGTTGAGATCGAGTTGGTGTTTTGTGAAGAATTATTTTATCATATTGAACACATCTACAGCTTGCGTAGTTGCTTTCAGTGACTGACAGAAGAGAAAATCCTCTTCAACTTCTTTGTCCTTTACGTACCGAACCACTACCAGTAGCTGACAGCAGTTTGACACATCTGTTGTTTCATCCACTTGGAGGCTAATCTTCACTGGACACACCTTAATATCTGTGACAATCTGTTCCAGAATATCTTGACTCATGTCGATGATTCGGTTATGTATCACATCATTTGATAAAGGTACTTGTTGCAGTTTTTTCTCTGCCTCCTTGCCGAGAATAATCTTTGCCATTTCAAGGGCACACGGCTTTATCAGTTCCTCGTCAATTGTATGAGGTTTCTTTGACTTAGCAACCTGGTATGCAACTTGATAAGAGGCAAGCAACATAGGTTTCTGTTGGTGAAAATCCATACGTTGGCAAAGTGCCGGCATGATCAAACCTAGCTCCTTTGGCTTTTAATGTTGTGATGTCGTTCCCTGCATCCCTGCCGCCATGTTTGCTCTGGTAATGTTCATTGAGCTTTGATGGTTTCAAATTTGAGTTTGAGAACATGACACTGCACAGGAAGCACTGTGGGCGTTGTGTACCATCCTTCTCCGTAATACACGTGAAGCCATATTGAACATAGTCATCGTTCCACCTTCGTTTTTTGGACATCCTGAAGACTAACCTAGAAAAAAAGTAAAAACGATGTGGCATTAATATTGACTACTAGCAGAAGTACCCGGCGTTGCCGGGTCGGGGTGGGGGAAGGGAGAAGTTAAGGGGAGGGGGGAGGCAGGAGAGGAAGGGGTTCAGATATATGCTGGTGGGTGAATGTGGCTCATGTTTCTGAGGTAAGTGTGATGCCGATGAGGAAGACGAAGAAGCCGTACTACCTAATTCGTACACCTCCGGAACTCCAAAAAACGATCTTTTTTCTTCAAAATGTTTTCTTTTTGGCCGAAAACACTCCCAGGCACTCACTGATGAATCTCTGAAAGTTTGACGAAGATATGTTCAGCCATCAACTAGCAGGTCGGGCTGGGAGGGAGGAGAAGCCGATCAGGAAGACGAAGAAGCCGTACCACCAACATCGTACACTTCTGGAATTGTTTGATTTATTTGTGTTCAAATGTCTGGTGATTGTTTTGTTTTTATGAATGCGAATGTGTACTTGTATATAACTGTTATTAATTTAAAAAAGTTTAGGCACTATCTAGCGATGTTTTTTTTTTTTAACTCCAAAAAAACGATCTTTCTTTTTCAATTTTTTTTTTTTTTTTTTTGCCTTAAAACACTCCCAGTCACTCACTGATGAACTTCTGAAACTTTGACGAAGATCCGTTCAGCCATCTCTGAGAAAAATGGCGACACAGACACACACACAGACAGACATCTCTCTAAAAGGAGATAATAATTAATTAATATATTAATAATAATAATAATCCATAAATTATATATACAGACTTGGCATTTAATATGGAATTTTTTTTTTGTGGGGGTGAACTTACTTTTCAAGATGACTTAGAACCAAAAGTTCATTGGAGTTATGTTGAAATTATTCTAGATTTTGTTAATGTGATCTTTAAAAGAAACAAAAACCACATTTGACATTTCGAAGCAAATAAATTGATCCTTGAAAGTGATGTAAACTGATATTGAACTCAATTAACGGACAGTACTGTGTTAAACCTCTGTACGTTTTCCAGAAGTATTTCTTTATTTTGCACATTAGCCAAAAAATTTTTTTTAACAAAAACAAAAGTTAAATTACAACTGGGATTACGGACAGTAAAATTACATTTCAGTACGTCGTGTAACCCCCAAGAGCATTCAGGAGAGCACGTACACGTTGAGGCATGCTGTTCACAAGATTTGCCAAGGTTTGGACAGGAATCGCTTGCAATGCAGTGCAAATAGTCTGCTCCAATTCACACACAGAGGTAGGCTGCTGGTCCAAGTTGTCGATTTGACATGTTAATTCTGCCCACAAGTTCTCGATCGGATCCATATCCGGGGACATGGCAGGCCATTCCATATGCTCTACACCACGGTCAGCAAGAAAGTGTTGGATTATGTGAGCATGATGAGGCCATGCATTGTCATCTTGGAAGACAAAGTTTCCTCGAAAGGCTACACGAGCAAATGGAAGCAATGTTTCTTCCAGAATGGCCCTGTACTTGAACTGGTTCAGGTTTCCATTCAGGACAACTAGGTCAGTTTTGCCCCCTGCATGAAAAGCAGCCGAAACGGTCACCGCACCACCTCCAGCTTGGACACTTGGCACTATACAATCTTCGTTGTAGGCTTCATGCACTTGTCTGCGCACTCGGACATGGCCATCTTGACGATAGACCAGAAATCAAGACTCGTCACTGAAGATCACGTAATTCCAGTGTCCTGGCTGCCATTGACGGTGCTCTCTGGCCCACTGCAATCGGCGCTGGTGGTGTTGTCTTGTCAGGCGTGGGTTTCTCCGGGGACGCCGGGCACGATAGCCTGCTTGAACCAGTCGTTGGTTGACTAGCCTTCTGGATACAGGCACATTTGTCAGTTGCTGCCACTCAGTCCTAAGCTGATTAGCTGACTTGGTACGGCCATTGTGGACTAACCGGTGCAGCTGGCGATCATCCCTCCTTGTGGTTCTGCGGGGACGTCCTGGCCTCGGTATTGGAGTAGGGACACCCCTCTGAGCATTTCGTTTCAAGATCTTTGACACCTGACCTTGAGTGATACCATACTGCCGAGCAATAGCACACTGTTTCATGCCGGAATTTCGTAAAGCCACCACTCCTTGACAAACAGCATTGTCGAGTTGACGGGCCATCTCCAGAGGAAGCGGCAATAACTTTTGTAGACGTGCAGCAGTTGTTTTCCACTAATACAGAATGCAACAACCCTTATATACCCGATTGTGAAGCCATTCGTCAAATGTACCTGTCCGTACATTTTGTCACGCCACCTGTGATATAATCCTGTTATTGACTTCTTGCTGCGACAGACAATCAGTGACATGGTTCTTTCAACAAAGACATCACCGAAGGGTAAAATAAAATCACCAGATTGATATTCTGAGTTCAGAAAGGAAACCCAAGTCAAGAAAAAAAAATATTCCATATTAAATGCCAAGTCTGTATATATAACTAAATTTCTAAATATATTGTTGCAGTTTTTAGAACCTTCACTTTGTCAATTTAGTAGTAAATTTCCTTGTAAATAACCCCTGTGTACATTTCCCCTTAATTGGCTGTTAAATGAAATAATCGCACCTTAGTTAGTCCATCGCAGCACGTAGCAAACCATAGGATCTCTCCATAGTTATATCCTTATTATGTGTGTCAGGTAAGGCTATGTTTCCACTAGTTGACCTTACGTTGCATCAATCAAATAAGATAGGATCCCATCCGGTATCCCCATGGCCTACTAAAAGTGCCAATGAAGCAGTGTTCGCTGCCCCCTTTGGGTTGGCTCGTTTAATTGCCCCAAGCCGCCATTGCCCATGTGCTCCATCTCGGAGAAGAAGGGCGTGGCCCCCACTTCGTCATCAAAGGTGGAGCCAGAGAGCCCTCGTCATCTAAGGAGGAGTCAGCCAGCCCCGATCGACCAACCAGAAGTGAGTGGGCATGGCTTGAGAGGGCGTGGAGAGAAACATCGAGCAGGTTCGCGAGGGTTCCAAGGGCGGGGTTATAAAACCCGTTGCAAAAAGCCCTCACCGCAGATGAGTGAGGGAGCACGCATTGAGAATGCATGAGGAAGATAGCGCATGAGGCAGAGGTACGAGGAAGAGACGCCTGAGAGAGCTTTTTCAGAGACGCGCACGCAGATGAGCCTGAGAGTGCTCGCAATACCAACCAGCGCTGACGGCAACTGCTGGAACCAACATCCAAAAGAACAAGTGCATGCACGCAAATCTCGACGTTGTGCCGCGATCCTCGGACTTCCCTGTCGCCCGTTCTGTGGACCACCTGAACCTTCTCATCCCTCCATTCGTTCCTGCCTGCAATTCCCTATTCGTGTGAGTCTGTTTGTGTTGTCCTGTGGGGTATAAGTAAGCCTGTATAATAGTCTACTTGCCAGCAATGTGAACCCTGAAATGTTGAGTACCCCAAAGTTTTAAGTTAGAAATGTACAGTATGGGTCCCCAGCACTTAGAAACTGCCGGATGCTAACTTGCATATGTTGGGCAATTAGCAAAATTAGCATTAATAGCATTAACCCTATCAAACATAGGCCTGGGACACTGAAATTTCTGTTTCGCTCTATTGCTCCACTTTTATTCCCAGGTATTAGAGGTAACAAAGGCAAGTACCATACCAAACTACAATAATATGACTATGGGTAAATAATATCCTCAAAATTAAAACACAAGTATACCCAAAATTATCAGAGCTGAAAAATATGTGCACTAGTTACACAACATAAAACTTCCATTAAGAAAGAGCGTCTTGCACTTCTACTACTCTGCACTGTTATAAAGCATATCCTCATTATAAAACTCATCCTCATCGTCTTCATCTTCTTCTCCTGACTCTACATTCTTGTCATATTGCTCTCCTTGCTGTGAGTGTGTGAGTGTGTTGCAACATGTACTATCAGAGCCTTTGCAGAAGCAGTAGCTGGTACAGGCCAGGCCTGCAGCTACGCAGCTGCACTTTGCTGTTAAACAGGGCTTTAACCCAGCTTTGCAGCTACAGCTGATCATTTCCAACACGGCAGGAGGAGCAATGGGGCTTGCATCCAGGATGGGCATGATGACTTCCTCTCCCTTCTCGCCTTCCTTCTTATTCCATCCAAACTCTGTTATGTCCACAGCTGGTGGGTCAGGGCAGTCTGCTGCTTTCCAAAGCAGCACCTGTAGATGGGCACGCCGTCCATGGAGGAGAGCGTTGCACTCTGTAGGAGGCAGTGTCTTCAGTGCTGGGGGGGGGGGGGGGGGTTTGCGCTTTCAGTAGATGTCATATCTGGCGACGTTCAGAGATGCCGACTCCCTCTCGTTGTACAGAGCCAGGAAGAAACCACTCACTGCCTCTGTAATCTGTAAATCAGTAGCTCCCTCCTCTCCGATTAAGTGAAGCAGGTCACCAGGTACTACTCTCATGGCCTTGAGTGCGGACACCTTCCCTTTCCCCGTGGGATAGGAGGTGGTGTCACATCCGGAGAGAGCATGCATAGCCAGGATGGAGCGACACTGCTCACCGAGATTCTCTACTGTCGAATTGATGTTGAGAATAGTGCCATCCCATCTCTCCATCTGCAGGTTACTTGTGATACCCACCTTCCAGCACCAATAGACCATGAGTACGAAAACATCAGTGTCGTCGCTGAGAATGCGGACAGTTTCAGCTCCGCGACTGGCTGCATCCAACATGTATGAGATGAGGGAGACGTCAGCCTCGTCATGAGTGACAATACTGTCTGCTTTGCTGACCATCTTGATGTGATCTCCTATGCTGTGTGTGCACAGGAGCTCACCCAGTCTCCGTTTGTTTGTCTTGTTCTTCATCACTTTGTCGCGGCTAGGTAGAGGGGTTGTCAGTGAGAGTCGGTACTCTGTTGAGCTCTCCCCAGCTCTTCTCTGCCTCTCGTGGTCGTTGGCAGAGACTTGCTCATACCGGTCAAAGATGACAAATGTTTCGGTGATGTAGCGATTAAGCCGGCGCCCCATGCTGGCTGCGAGGTCAGCCACAGTGCCTGACGATGGCCACACCACGTGGTAGATGAGCTGCGATGCATCAACGAGTACAACTTGTGGTGGGTGGGGATTGGGGGCAAGGATTCCAAGATGCTGGACGATCACAGACTTGTTACCCTTCCTGAGGCATCCATACTCATCGATGATGGATGCAGGGACCGGGCCGAGCTCGTAGTCAAAGAGGGCAGAGAGCTCCATTCTTCTCTTGCTCCCCACCACCAGCAGCCGAGCAAACAACGCCTCAAGGTCACATATGATCTTCGCATTGACCTTCACTCTTTTTTTTGTGAATGTCATTGTCACCACCTTATTTGAGATGGGCGCATGAAATCTCTCAGGAAGTGATGAAGAGAACAGTGTGCTCATGTCCTGTCTGATCTTCAATGCATCTTGCACATTCACCTTTTCATCTGCCACCTGGCCATTTATGATATGGTGGAGGGTCGCGGTCTCTATGGTGAGTAGATGGGAGTTTTCCTGTAGCACTCTCAGGATTTTAGCCCGGTCCTCCGCGTCCAATTCCCGCCGTCCTTTACCCTCTTCTTTGTGTCTGTTGGGCTTCATTGTCTTATCCGGTGCTTCAGCATCGTCGTAAATATCATCCAATGACTTGGAGAGATAGGAGCAGATGCCGAAAGATTGGATCCACACGGCGACCTGCTCAGGGTTGGTGGAGATGCCCTTCATGCCTCCTACTCCCTTCCCTTGCTTGATGCATGTCTGCTCCCCAAACATGTCTCCACTCACTGCAGCTGCACCATCAGAGTGGCGGCACACATGGCTTCCAGCATAAAGGTCATCCTTGGCAGTAGCAGGAAGGTACTGCATGCCGCGCAGATGCCATGTGATCCATCTTGCGTAGTGGTGATGACCGGCAGCAAAGAAATAGGGCAGCATCTCTTCAAGGCAGTGTTGTTGCAGCATCCAATCACCCTCTCTTTCTGCTCGCCAGAACCTGTGAGCTATTAGGGTAGGGGTGATGAAACAATCCACCCATAGCCGGCCTGTGGGGTGCTCTCTGGCTTTCTCCAGGAATGCCGTTATCTGCTCGTGAGTCTTCTCTCCCTCCTCTAAGAAGTCATGAAGAAGAGCAGACACAACCATACGGAAGGCTCGCATAGCCTTGGGCCAGGCCTTCCCGTTGAAGATGGATTTCAGGCCTCCAAATGATGCACCGACTAGCTCCTCCACACCTGTTGAATTCATCAGTTGTCTGATTGAGCCGATGAATGACATGAGAGTGTGCATCATCCCAGGTCTGAGAACCACTGATGACCATCGCTGCAGATCACTCCACTTGATCAGGCAAGCGATCACGTACAGCTGCATATCAAACGTGATATGACTGTGGCTCATGCCAAGCTGCCTCAGTGATGTGTCTAAGTAGGCAATGGTACTGAGCACTGTATCAGGGTGGGCAGGGGGCGAGTCAAGCAGTGGTCCAAAGACACTTATCGTCTTCAGCTTTGGAGCACTGTCATCACCATTGCGATCTTGCACAACATTGTAGGCTGCCCAGTCCAGGGGAAGAGGGGAAGAGTGGAGCTGCGAGAGCCAAGCAGCATCCTTCTTCTGTGCTCTTGAAACACTCTGTTTGATGGCATCTTGGAAAGCATCAGTTCTTGGGACTTTTTTCAGAGCTGGTGGAGTCATCTTCTTGGGGCCTGTGTAATGTTCAATGACAAAACTGCTCTTATGAGCTATACTAAGTTTCCCAGCTTCAAGCTTCGTCAGACGGGGTAGTTTCAGCGACATGACCTTACCACCAGGTGTGGCTCCTCCGGGGAACAGGATACCTGCTGGATTCTGCACAAACTGAGTGGCCATGGCATGAGTCATGCGGCGACCATTGGGTGTGAAGACCACAAGATCAAAATTATCACCCCAACTGTGGATAGGGCCGATGTGCCTCTCCAGGCCGACTGCACGCAGGAACTTATCTGGGTCCTCAGAAGTATATTTGGCAGCTGACTTCCGGAACCGTAGGACTTCATCGTAGGTAGTGACAATGCCATGCTCATGTAGGTTCTGAACCAGTTCTGTGCTGCCATACTTGTGGTGGAGTTTGACAGCAAGCCCCAGAGTTGTCTGATTCCAGCTCCTACTGATGTGCTGCTGGATGCATTGAGCGAGTGTAAGTGATGGTTTAGTCACTTTTCCTTCCTTGGACACGAGACTGGAGACAAGCTTCAGAAGGGTTGGACTTGTGGCTTGAATGACCTTGTCATGTCGGAAGCTACCAAGGTCATATTGACGGGGCAAGGGAATATTCCGGACCTCTGCTCGCACTCTCCTGACAAGCTTGGTGACATCATCATCAGCACTAGAGGTTTCAGCTTGTTTTACTAGTTTGAGTGACTTACCAACGCACTGTGTAAAGCCAACAATAGTATCGCACCCTTCAACCCTAAGTACAACTATAGTGTCACCATAATAATCACACAAGTTGGATACCATCTGCTTCCTGCAGTGGTCCCCGGAATTAACTACATATACATCATGTAACTCTGACACAGTCCAGGTGAACGACTTGTTTGCATTCATCTATCTATAATTCCAGTAATCTCTGTGTGTTTGTTTGTTTGTACGTTTGTACGTTTGTTTGTTTGTCTGTGACCGCTGTTTCTCGACAACCACGGGTCCGATATACTTTAAACTTGCCAGGTATATTGCTGGGGACCCGAGGATGTGCCTTTTCAAGGTTTCATATTAATCGGACAATTACTTACCGAGCTATGTCCAAAAAACGATTCAACCAATCAGAGAGCAGCGAGCTATCGCGTGTGCCGAACGTGGCGGACACACTCTGCCTCGGATGGCACATTTGAGAGCGTATTCATTTATTTCACGTTTGCAAACTATGTTGGCGCTATGTTGGCGTTAAACTATGTTTTAAAACTAATAAAAACCCCGGGGGGATTGTCACTGTACTCGCAAGCCGTTCGCCGTTCGCTTTGGCGTTGCGAATGGACCAAAACATTTCATGCACCAAACCATTTCATGTAAAGCGTTCGCGCGTTCGCTTTGGCGTTGCGAATGGACCAAAACATTTCATGGACCAAACCATTTCATGTAAATAGAGGGGGGGATATAATTTTAGATATAGATATAGTACGGGCATGCCCTAGTATGGTCAATGACAGCAGCTAAGCAGCTATCAACTGGTTTACAACTATCACTTGCACTTGAGTCAATAGACACCTTCCTAAAGTCATTGTAGCACTTGGTGTGATACTGCGCATCAGCTGCAGGCAGCTCCACGACGCCATTCACCCGTAGCGCCACTACCTCAGCCCAGTCATCCTGGCGCTCATCACATTTAGACAAGATGACGTCTCTGAAGGGTGGAATACCTTGTCTGTCTACAGTCTGGCATTGTTTAACTGGCTTCCACCTTTCAGGGTGTTTGGGGTCTTTTGGTTCACAAATGAGACCACAGAACAGACAGTCTTTCGAATACTCGAAGGCAGATACTTTAGAGCGAAGAATTCGCTTTCCTGGCTGACTATTACTTGCGTCCGACTTACGTTTTACATTTCTCGTCCTAGAGGTATATGAGCTATAATGTAGCGGCTACCGCTGGGTTTTCACAATCGCCTTGCACCTATCAAGGACGCGGAGCGATCACCATGCCGGGCTCGTCCAGGACGCCCGGGCAGGCTCGCCCTCAACTTGCCAGGCCGCAGCCAGGACGCTGGGCCACGCCCCCTCTCGCCTTTCCTGGGCAAACGCTCCGGGATAATATGTATATATATTGCTGCCCGATAAACGGGCTTTTCAGAGTGCCTGAGTGTTTGGTTTGATTAAAGCAACTCGGATGAATTCCAGCTTTTTGTCGCGTCCATTCTTCCGATCGACGTGGGAGCCCCAGCTCCTTCATTGGTGACCTACCGACATGGACACGGCAGTCGCCCTTAAACTGCCTACCTTCTGGGAGGCTCACACGGCGGTTTGGTTCGCACAGGCGGATTTCCTGTTCGCCCTGCGAGGCATCACGGCCGACGACACCCGCTTCCACCATGTGGTAGCAGCGCTCGGTTCGGCCACTGCGGCCCACGCACTGAGCCTCCTCGAGAGCCCGCCAGCCGCTGACAAATACGGCGCGATTAAGAAGCTTCTCCTCGACGCTTTCGCCCTCCCATCGGTGGAACGCGCACGGCGCCTGCTCGACCTGCCCGAGCTCGGCGACACGCGCCCTTCCGAGCGAATGGACTACATGCTTTCACTGCTCGGCGAGCACTCTCCGGCATTCCTGTTCCGGGAGCTGTTCCTCCGTCAGCTGCCTAACCCGGTACGCCTCGCCCTGGCAAGCACGACGATCACAGATCCCCGGGCCCTTGCCAGAGAAGCCGACAAGATCTTCGCCGCAGGACAGCGCATCGCAGCGGCGACATGGGACCCACCGCCGTCCGACGCAACACCCATGGCGCCTGAGCACCCGGCACGGTCGACGACCGAACTGCCGACGCAATTGGCGGCCGCTACACCGAGCCGACCACCTCCAGCACGACGACCGGGGCCTCCACCTGACCAAGCGTGGTGTTACTATCATGCCAGGTTCGGACAGAAGGCCCGGACATGCCGACCCCCGTGCACCTTCGGCAGGCCGGGAAACGGCCGGGCCGGCGTTCATTACCAGCCATGAGCGCCGGCCACACGGGCAACTTACTGTTCATCACGGATAAAGCATCCGGACGGCGCTTCCTGTGCGACACAGGCGCCCAACTGAGCGTCATACCCGCCTCTGACCAGGACAGGCAATCCGCGGTTTGCGGCCCCTCCTTGGTTGCGGCCAACGGATCGACCATCCGCACCTTCGGCCCGCGCAACGTCACCCTCTGCTTCGGCGGCCAACGCTTTGCTTGGACGTTTGTAACCGCAAACGTGCCCATGGCTCTGCTAGGCGCCGACTTCCTCTGCGCACACGGACTGCTGGTGGACGTCCAACGGCGTCGTTTAATCAACGCCGAAACCTTCAGCTCCCTGGTATGCACATTGAGCAGCTCCGCGCCGACCGAGCTGGCATGCGCCGTCCCGGCGGCGAACGAGTTTGCTCGCCTGCTCACGGAGTTCCCGGCCCTCACGCGGCCGACGTTTTTGGCCGTCGCAGTACGGCATGGGATGGAGCACCACATACCAACCACGGGCCCGCCGGTCTACGCCAGGGCCTGCCGCCTCGACCCAGCCAAGCTCGCCATGGCGAAGGCCGAATTCGACGCGTTGGAGCACCTCGGCATCGTGCGGCGCTCCGATAGCGCGTGGGCCTCGCCACTGCACATCGTGCCAAAGCCGGGGGGTGGATGGCGCCCGTGTGGCGACTACCGCCGTCTCAATGACGCTACCACCCCCGACAGGTACCCGATCCCGCATATCCAAGACTTCTCCGCCCATCTGGCGGGACGGGTCATTTTTTCGAAAATTGATCTCATACGGGGATATCACCAGATACCTGTCAGGGCGGCCGACGTCCCTAAAACGGCAGTCATTACGCCGTTTGGCTTATTCGAATTCTTGCGGATGCCGTTTGGTCTCAAGAACGCGGCTCAGGCGTTCCAGCGCTTGATGGACGGCGCGCTGCGTGACCTGCCGTTCCTTTTCGTTTACCTGGACGACATCCTCGTCGCCAGCACGTCCCAGGCCGAGCACCTCCTCCACCTCCGAACACTGTTCGGGCGCCTCAGTGAGCACGGCCTCATCGTCAACCCGGCCAAATGCCACTTCGGCACGACGGCCGTTGATTTTTTGGGCCACCACATCACCAAGAACGGGGCCGTGCCGCTGCCAACCAAGGTCGAGGCCATCACCACGTTCCCGCGTCCCCGCACCATAAAGGCCCTGCAGGAATTCCTGGGAATGGTGAATTTTTATCACCGCTTCGTGCCCCGCGCTGCTCAACTCATGCAGCCGCTCTACGAAGCCCTCCGGGGCAAGCCGGCCAAGCACGACATCGCCTGGTCCGCAGCAATGGATGCGGCCTTCCAAAGCTTAAAGCGGGCCCTCGCCGACGCAACACTGCTTGCTCACCCGGTGCTCAACGCTCCCATCGCCCTCACCACGGATGCCTCCGACTACGCGGTGGGCGCCGTACATGAGCAATGGGTGAACGGGGTTTGGCAGCCACTCGCTTTTTTCAGCCGGCAGCTCCGGCCGAACGAGCTCAAATACAGCACGTTTGACCGGGAGCTCCTCGGTCTACACCTGGCCGTCCGCCATTTCCGCCACCTCCTGGAGGGCCGACCTTTCACGGCGTTCGTCGACCACAAGCCGTTGGTTTACGCCATGGCCAAGGTCACAGAGCCGTGGTCGGCCCGCCAACAGCGCCACCTCTCCGCCGTGTCGGAGTTTACCATGGACATCCGGCACGTCGCCGGCAAAAACAACGCCGTGGCCGACTGTCTTTCCCGGGCCAGCGCGAACGCGGTCCACCTGGGCGTGGACTTTGCGCTTATGGCGGCGGACCAAACCACCGACACCACGGTGCAAGCCCTCCGGGCGGCGGACACGGGCCTCCGCCTGGACGACATCCCCTTCGCGGACACTGTCCTGCTCTGCGACGTCTCCCAAGGCCAGCCTCGCCCCATCGTGCCCGTCACCTGGCAACGCCGCATCTTCGCCTCCCTCCACGGCCTTTCCCACCCGGGCCGGAAAGCTTCCCAGAAGCTGGTGTCGGCGCGATTCGTCTGGCACGGCCTTCGTCGGGACGTCCGCGATTGGACCAGCACCTGCACGGCCTGCCAACGGGCCAAGGTCCACCGACACACCCAGGCCCCGCTGGCACCTTTCACCGTGCCCGAACGACGTTTCGACCACGTCAACATGGATCTGGTGGGCCCCCTCCCCCCGTCACGGGGGTTCACACACCTGCTCACCATGGTGGACAGGACCACCAGGTGGCCGGAGGCCGTTCCCCTCGTCTCCACCACCACCGCCGACGTGGCGCAGGCTTTCATCGCCACCTGGGTCGCCCGCTTCGGCGCACCGGCGGACATCTCGTCAGACCGTGGACCACAGTTCACCTCCGAGCTGTGGGGCGCGGTCGCCCGCAACCTGGGGGTCAAGCTCCACCGTACTACGGCCTACCACCCCCAAGCAAACGGGTTGTGCGAGCGATTCCACCGCTCCATGAAGGCCGCGCTCATGGCCGGCGTTCAAGACGGCGGTTGGGCCGACCGGCTGCCGTGGGTCCTTTTGGGCCTCTGCACGGCCCCCAAGGAGGACCTCCAGGCATCCACCGCCAAGCTTGTTTATGGCCAGGTGCTACGCGTCCAGGGCGAATTCGTGCCCGACGCTACCAGTCCCTGGTCCGCAGCTCACCAGCGCTCGGACCTCCAGGAGGCCGCCCGACGGTTTGCCCCTGTGCCAACATCCCACCACGGTGACCCCCAGTCCTACGTCCCCCCAGCACTTTGCACAGCGGAGTATGTTTTTGTGCGTCACGACGCACATCGGGGGCCACTCCGGCCGCCGTACGACAGGCCCTTCCGGGTGCTGCGACGGGACGACAAGTCGTTCGTCATCGACATCGGCGGCAGGTCGGACCGGATTGCGGTGGACCGCCTCAAGCCGGCGCACGTGGACGTTGACCACGCACCACGGGTGGCCCTTCCGCCGCGGCGAGGCCGCCCCCCATCCACGGTGCCCCCCACTCGACCGCCCACCACCACACCGGACCCCCTCCCACGACCCGCCAGGGGTCGCTTCGGCCGGGTCATCAGGACCCCCCTCAAATTGACCCTGCCGG
The DNA here is from genome assembly GCF_964187855.1 of Myxine glutinosa. Classification (NCBI taxonomy): domain Eukaryota; kingdom Metazoa; phylum Chordata; class Myxini; order Myxiniformes; family Myxinidae; genus Myxine; species Myxine glutinosa. The sequence continues at coordinate 144,234,936 of NC_136263.1, forward strand.
TGCAAGTCGATTCTGGGGGGACGTGTGTAGCGGCTACCGCTGGGTTTTCACAATCGCCTTGCACCTATCAAGGACGCGGAGCGATCACCATGCCGGGCTCGTCCAGGACGCCCGGGCAGGCTCGCCCTCAACTTGCCAGGCCGCAGCCAGGACGCTGGGCCACGCCCCCTCTCACCTTTCCTGGGCAAACGCTCCGGGATAATATGTATACGTATATATTGCTGCCCGATAAACGGGCTTTTCAGAGTGCCTGAGTGTTTGGTTTGATTAAAGCAACTCGGATGAATTCCAGCTTTTTGTCGCGTCCATTCTTCCGATCGACGTGGGAGCCCCAGCTCCTTCAATAACATGATTTGTGACATAATACAGAGGCTGATGTAGCACCATGGGTAGCAATGATGTTTGACAAAGTCTCATGTATAGCTGTATCTCCAAGCTCTTCACTCCTATTAAGTAGAGATGCTATGCCTATGGATCCGGACGTATTGAAGTCATTGTCCGTGCCGTCGCAGGCCGCGAATAGGCATTTCTTCCCTGCCATGCCAACCTGGAAAAAAAAGAAAAAAAATGTTATTGTAGAGGCACCAGCCTACATACATACATGAAATATTGTCAATAGAAGCGATTATTCTAATTAACCCTAGCAGAGCCTATGGTCACTTGGTGATCCCAAAAATAGTTAATTTCGTAAATTTTTCGTAAATGACGTCATTTCTGTCGCAGCAAAATTCTAAATACACTGTTGGAAAGGGCGTCCAAAACTCTATAAGATCACCAAATTTCATAACTGTCAGACAGAAATTATGTGTGCACCTATTGGTACTGCAAATTTTGAATACTCAAAAAAAAACTAAAAATTAATCTAAATACTCAATATCTCAAAAACTATAGCAGCTAGCGAGTTGGGGCTTAGTGCGTTGAACGTGCCAGGTTACGATCTGTTCAAATAAACACTAACATTGAAACTGTAGCTCAACATGAGAGTAGGGGCACTAACCACGCAAAAAAATGTTGGGTGAAAAAAAATCCACGGCTTTTACATCCCTTTTTTCACATGAAATTTTGATCGCAGGAAATTTTTATAAGAACACTCACGGAAAGCATATCTGTCTAAGTGTATTATGTCCAAATTTCTTACAGATCCTTCAAATAGTTTGCTCACACGAAGCATTCAAACGGAGCAATAGAGCGAAACAGAAATTTCAGTGTCCCAGGCCTATGTTTGATAGGGTTAATGCTATTAATGCTGATTTTGCTAATTGCCCAACATATGCAAGTTAGCATCCGGCAGTTTCTAAGTGCTGGGGACCCATACTGTACATTTCTAACTTAAAACATTGGGGTACTCAACATTTCCGGGTTCACAAGAGGGCTCTATAGGCTTGGCAAGTAGACTATAAGCTAAGAGTTGCACTGTGTCTTCTGTTCTTTTTCTGTAAATAACTTCGTTTTCTTCTTTGGGTTTTGTGTAAATAATAATAAATATCTGTTCTCCCTTTACTTTGGTTTCCTTTCTCATCCGATCGCTTTCGTGATTTCTTAATTGAGTACCTGTGGCGCGATTTCGGCCAACGCTTCACAATCGGGTTTAGTCCCTTGTTAAACGGCTCGGATTCCGCAGCGTGCTTCGCTCGGCGTAATCCATAATTACACTGCGGTCCGGGCGGGAGTATTTCCTTGCGTACCGGAAGGCGCTGGTACTTAGGTCATAGGACGGATAGGCCTAATACCCTATTCAGCGCTGACCGGGGGCGTGACGTCATACCCCCAGGATCGACGACGGCCAGTATACAGGACAAGGGGTTAACCACCCTTGGTAAGGGGAACGCCGTCGTCTGGATTCCATAACAATATATTCAAAAGTCCATGATTTTATTAACATCACTCCAAATTTACCCCACGGGGTAGCATTGAGCAAAGCAGTAGAATTGTACACATTTATTTGTAATTACTTGTATACATTTTGCTGCTCGTAGAACATTATTTACTAAACATCATTTTAGTTTCAGCCCACGAAGTTTCCGTTGGGTTATGACAATGGTTTTTGCAATCAATGAAATAAATAGAAACCCTTTGCTACTTCCTCATGCTTCCCTGGGCTATGTCATATACGACTCATGCTACGATTCATCCAGAGATATGGAAGCTGTGTTGCACATCACAGAACAAGAAGCAACAGGTATTGGGCCTGTTTACAATTGCACTCCCCGTGCTGTTATTGCAGAATCTGGCACTACACTTTCTATTCCTATTGCACGATTCCTTGGACATTATTCCATCCTTCAGGTAAGCACGATTGAAGACAACTGCAATGGCTATTCATATTGCTTTTTTGTGTTTTTTGGAATATGATCTGTTTGTTTATTACCATAATGTACATTCTACAATCTACACTGTAAGAGATACTGCATGTCTGTCTATCAGTGTGTGTCGCCATTTTTCTCAGAGATGGCCAAAACTATCTCCGTCAAACTTTTAGAGGTTCATCAGCAAGTGCCAGGGAGTGTTTTAGGCAAAAAAATGTTTTGAAAATGTTGGAAACAAAAGTTGGATCTTTTTGATTTTTTATTAAATTCTAAGTTAAAAAGTAAAAAAAATTATAGATTAAAAAATTCGGGAAGTGTTTTAGACTCCACAAAAAAAAAATAGAAACAATCCGTTACTTCAAAATACCAAAGGGATTAGAACAGCACCGGGCAACGCCAAGTTCCCCTCGTGATTCATAAATATGTAAGTGTTTATATAAATGTGTGTGTGTGTGTGTGTGTGTGTGTGTGTGTGTGTGTGTGTGTGTGTGTGTGTGTGTGTGTGTGTGTGTGTGTCTGTGCGTGTGTCTGTGTATTGTTAATGTCCTACTTCCATCTTGTGACTACAGTGCAGTAATTTGTCTTTATTTTGATAAAGAAGCAAAATCAGAAGTAACAGATAAATATTTTGTTTTTAGGTTAGTTATTTTGCTTCATGCAAATGTTTAAGTGACAAGAAGCTATTTCCTTCATTCTTTCGCACCATTCCGAGTGATGGCTTTCAAGCCTCTGTGATGGCACAAATTGTGCAATATTTTGGATGGGTCTATGTGGGGACTGTGGAAAACGATGATGAATATGGAAGAAATGGTGTATCCCAGTTCTTAGTTGAAGCAGAACTTGCAGGTCTTTGTGGTGCCTTTCGTGCCATTTTGCCACAAGTGAACGACGTACTTGGCCACCAGAGTCTGCGTAAGATCCATTTATCTGTTTCCACCAATTACCATAAAAAAATTTGTACAAAATGCATTTGTTCACTCGATTGCTCCATGCAGATGACAAGCAAATACTGTTGTGATTTCAGGTACATTACTATCGGAAACAAAGGCACGAGTAGTTGTGGTATTCAGCTCAGAGTCACCTTTGTTACCAATGGCCGAAGAACTACAGCAACACAACGTGACGCACAAAATATGGATTGCCAGTGAGGGTTGGGCCACTTCAAATCTTCTCGGATCCACTTATTCTGACGTATTCAAAGGTACAATAAGCATTGCCTTACGTCATGGCGAAATCCGAGGTCTTGGTGAATTCTTAAACACTCTCAGACCTCAGTTTCCTTCTGAACATGTCAATGGCCATCAAAGTTCTGACGATGATGACAAGGAAAGTGTTATACAGTTTGAAAGATTCATAAACGTCTCAATTTATCCACATCCACACTTGAACAACATTGTGCAAAATGATAACAGAAACACAAGTTTCAATTTTTCAATTGTCTCACCACCGATAAATTGTACTGTAATTGATTGCCATTCTCGAAGAGCTTATAACAAAAGTGACTCCCCATTGATTTTCAACACTATCACGTCAAATAATTTTCACATTTCCGAAGAAATTAAAGATGCCTGGAGAATGAAAGAAATCCTAATCTATCCTAAAATTGACGATACACAAAAAAGTAATGGAATTTTAAGAGAAAGTATGAATAACAAATTGAATATGTCAGACAAGCAGAAAAATATTATTGAGGGTTTTTCATTCGAAAAATTACTTCTGAACACCAATGATTCAAAATCTGGAAAAACGTACGCTCTCGAAAACCCTAACATCACTGGAAATCATTCTAATTCATGGAAAGCCAAAGGAGGAAGAAGAGCTTCACCTTCTTCGGTTTACAAAGACCAAACGTCTACTCATTCAATCGATCTTATGACAAACAGATTACTCATGAAGCTCTGGGAAAAAGTTTTCCATTGTACGTGGGATCGCAACCATGTTAAACAGAATCCATGCAGAGATTTTGAATTCATAAACGAATCGAAAAACGCATTTACTGATGTATCACAACTTCGTGTTACATATAACATATATTTGGCAGTTTATGCAATAGCACATGCATTGCACGACATGCAAACATGCATTCCTAGTCGAGGACCATTTTTCAATGGCTCTTGTGCAAGCAGCGACAAGTTTGAATCATGGCAGGTATAAATTTATTTGACTTTCTTTTCCATAAGTTGTTGTTGATTGATGTTATGTTTGTTCAACTTTGTTTCATAAAACATAATTGAGATTTAATGAACAAAATCAGTTTGGAAATTAAATAAAATGGATTGTTAAAATGTACTTTAAATAATGCGTTCAGAATCATTGGAATCTCCCGTCATGAAGCTACCTCCGAGGGCCTTTCACTAACTCACCGCAGGCAGGTTGGTGGTCTTTCTGTCTTCTACCGACTCCTTTCCGGCCTTGCTCCTCCAGCTCTCTCTGGGCTCTGTCCCCCAAATATCCCTGCAGGTCGCACAAGATCTGCCTGCAACCCTCTTATGGTTAAACTGCCAAAATCAAAACTCTCTGCTCACCTTCACTCCTTCATTCCTCTTTTCTCCCGTCTCTGGAACAAACTCCCTCACTCTCTTCAATCCCACTCCTCCCTCCAGGTCTTTAAAACAGCTGTTCACCACCATCTCTTTTTCTCCCCCATCCAAAACCTTGATCTTTTCTACCCCCACTAATTTCACCCAAAATCCACTGTTTTGAAATACCAACTTCTTTCCTGGAAGTCCTTGGTGTCCTTGTGTTTATACTTCTCCCACCCCCCCCCCCCCTTCCCACGCCTCCTCCCCCCAAGCCCTCTCCCTCCAACACATCTCCCGATGTCCCTGCTCTCAAATGTTGTGTTTATGTGCTTCCCCTTCTCTCCCCATCTTGTCTACCGCTCCCCTTTTTATATACTTTGTTTGTTTGTCTGTTTGATTTGTTTGTGTGATAAATGTTAGCTCTTTCACGAGCCTCGATTATGTATACAAAAAAAAAAAAAAAAAGCTGCATGATATGATGTTAATGTTATGAATATCAAATATTGCCTCACATGGTGGAGCATTTTACAAATTGTGTCAGATATACGAGTTGCGGAAGATCTCAAACTTGAGTCAGCATTTAAGGTGGCTGGCTTAAAACAGAGAAAAAGAAAAAGCTGGAATTAGTATGGTAAAGTATTGCTAGATTGAGGACAAGATAAGAAAATAAAATAAGAAAACAAAAATTAAACACAAGAGAACAAACCCAGGTCACTTTGGAAAACAAAATTAATGTCAGAATAAGGATTATTGAAAGCAGTATTTTCATGAGTCAGTATCATCTCTACTTGCACAATGAAATACAAGGAGATCTCGACATAGGCAGGTGTAATATGCCCCATCATGCTTGTGCCACACCTGCATCCCCCCAACAGAATCAGCCAAATCCACGAGCGTGGTTGGGATGTTGTGCCTCCCAACAGACTATCTTTCATTGACATCAAACCCCTCCACTCACCCACTCCTCCCTCTCACTCAACCCACTCATCCCTAACTTGAACTCCCCTCACTTTCCCCTTCTCTCCCTCCCTCAGAAATATCCAACTGCTCTAATTAAATTATGCCTTCCTCTCGGCCATTTTTGTTACAATGTTATCCAAAATATATCAATTGATTTGCTGACACAGGTATGTGTGACCACTCCCTGTGTCACACACAAGGCAATAAGGAAAACATTATTGGGTCTCACTGCAGTCACGACATTTCCCCCTCCCACCAGGAGGGTATTTACGACTGGCAGAATGTGCCTGCACTCTCCTGGATGAAGCCAACTTGCTCTTCAAAACCAAAGAATGTTTGAGCCTTGATATTAGTTGGTGGCGTCTTAATTTATGAATATAGATTTTCCAAACTGAAACCTGTTTTGCTTTGGTTTTTTTGGGGGATTTTTTTGCATAACGTCTAACATCAGTGTAACGACAGCTAGCCTAGTGTCCTTAACCAACACTGTGGCTGACTCAAATTCGATAATTTACTGGTAGTCTCCTTCAATAAATGGTTTCAATTTGTGGAGTCCCACAGAAGTTAGCAATTCTAATTGAATGCAGCTGTGAAAATAATTTTACTGTTTGATGATCAACACGTGCAGATTTTTTTCACTTTATTGTTGCTGCACCTTCTTTCTTGTGACCACCTGGCATGCTAATCCAAAGAATATCCTTTCCTTTTTATTGCAGTTATTATTTTACATGAAGAAAGTAAGATTCACCACCAACCTGCAGGAACAAATGAGTTTTGATGAAAATGGAGACCCCCCAGCCATATACAAGATAATTAACTGGCAAAAGAATGCCATTGGAAAGATCATGTTCAAAAATGTGGGATATTTTGATTCATCTGCAGAAAAGCAACTGATGATAGATAGCAATCTTTTTGTATGGCCTGATGGGATGCAGGTAACTAAGTGTACTTGACTCAGCTTTCTTATAGTTTTAAATGTAGTTTCTTATAGTTTTAAATTTTTTAAATTAAGAAAATCGTTTCTTAATTGATAGACATTTTGATGAGTTATCTCATAATTCAATTGATCAATTCCACTATTCATGTATTACATGCATATATAGTTGTAACATTACTGGACAGAGAGCCCGGAGCAATCACAAACAACCACGCCGAGGTTACAAGCCTCATAGGCCGGTGTAGCAGAATTCTCTCACTCCCCTAAAATCTCACTCGAGAGTGTTTCTGTCCTTGGATAAAATCACTCTAGAGTGAACTAATCCTCGGACTGGCACACTCTAGAGGGTAATTATCCTAGGACAGAATCACTCCCCCTGTCAGGATCAACATACTCCCTCCAGGATCAAAGCACTCCCCTTTAGGATAAAGTCAATCCCCCAGAAAGAATGGAAAGATGTATTTAGTTACTTTGGAAATATATCTCACAGGATGTTAGATATCGTTGCAATGATAAACAGAGCTTTTACTATGTATTTTAGTTATTTTTTAGTTAGTTAGTTGTTACTTTATTTACTTTATTTTGTTAGTTTTTATTTTTTGTTAGTTAGTTTATTTTGTGAAATATGTGAATATTATTATACTATCTATATTATAATAGGCGAAGGTGATTCTGTCTGTCTGTCTGTCTGTCCGGGGGTGTGGCTTACTCAGTTTACAGAGTAGCTCCACTCATTCTTGGAGAGGCTTCATGTAAACAAATATCCACCATTTTATTAACTTGAATAGCTTTGAGATCTGTTTAGTTAGGCCCGTGCTGTCTTTCTCTCTCACACAGGTTTATTTCAACTCTAATTCGATATATCATTTCATTTTTAACAGTCACTAACATAGTTTTAGACTCAGTTGAAGAGAATCCCATGAAAGTTTCCGTTTATAGAACAAAATGATTTCTCAAAGGCCTGTAAAATAAAGCCTATTCATTGAGTCACCCTCACAATTTTATCCTCTCCAACCTCACGCTCCTCTCCAACCCCTCGCTCCTCTCCAACCCCTCGCTCCTCTCCAACACCTCGCTCCTCTCCAACCCCTAGCACCTCTCTAACCCCTCACTCCTCTCCAACCCCTCGCTCCTCTCCAGCCCCTCGCTCCTCTCCAACCCCTAGCTCCTCTCCAACCCCCAGCTCCTCTCCAACCCCCTGCTCCTCTCAAACTCCCCGCTCCTCTCCAACCCCCCGCTCCTCTCCAACCCCCGCTCCTCTCCAACCCCTCGCTCCTCTCCAACCCCTCACTCCTCTCCAACCCCTCGCTCCTCTCCAACCCCTCGCTCCTCTCCAACCCCTCGCTGGAATGAATGCCAGTTTAAACAGAATTACCTTTACTTCCGTATAATAATGATGAATTAAATAATAACGAAGAAATATCTGTCGGCAATTTCCCGTCTGTGGCGATACGTGAACGAAGCTGTGCCCCTCTCTCCACATTATTGTGACGACGTATAAATTAAATATTTCATCGTGACGATTGTCATCAAATGGAAAAGTCCGCCACGAATTTTTAATATATCTCGCCATTTTCCCGTCTGTTATTTTAGGCGGTGTATGACCGACCGTGCCGCGATTTTTAAAATATATATGTCGGCAATTTTCCGTGTGTGCGTGAATGTTCTCAATTATTTCTGACACCGAGTCTAAAACCATCAATAAAATTTTAATCAGATGGTGAATTCGAGATAAAATCGTGAGGTTGACTCAATGAATGAGCTTTATTTTACAGGCATTTGAGAAATCATTTCGTTCTATAAACGGAAACTTTCATGGGATTCTCTTCAACCGAGTCTAAAACTATGTTAGCGACTGTTAAAAATGAAATGATATATCGAATTAGAGTTGAAATAAACCTGTGTGAGAGAGAAAGACAGCACGGGCCTAACTAAACAGGCCTCAAAGCTATTCAAGTTAATAAAATGGTGGATATTTGTTTACATGAAGCCTCTCCAAGAATGGGTGGAGCTACTCTGTAAACGGACTAAGCCACACCCCCGGACAGACAGACAGACAGACAGACAGAATCACCTTCGCCTATTTTAATATTTTAAAATATTTTTAATATTATAATTACCAACATTTATATAGCGCCTATATCCAGTTCTCGGAACTGCTCAGAAGCGCTTGTTTCCTGGTTATCGGGACGTGAACACACCTTTGCCAATATACAAACATTTGAGTAACATTTTAAAACCCGTATTTAATATTTCTTAACAGTGCAGTAAAGTTATAGAACGTAACTTAAAATGACATATTATATGTTGAAATGAAAATATCCTTTCAGAATAAAACATCGTAAATGTATCGTAATGCTTACTGCGAATGCTCTAATATCAAAATATATAGTTATTTGAATGTTAAATTAATACTTTTATTTATTTTATTTACCCAGTTTAATACAGGGATGCGAAAAACATTGTATTTTTATTTTTAGGGAGAGACGTTTACAAAGGACATCATTCTGCCCTGTTTATCAATTCATTTATCATTTTATGTTCATATTCATGAACTTTGTCATGGTTGTATGTCATTACTCATTACCATGCAATATATATTGTTTAAATCACAAAATATATAGGGGGAGTGTTATAATCCTGGGGAGTCATTTGATCCTGCAAGGGGGAGTGTTAAAATCCGAGGGGGAGTGATTTCATCCGAGGATAAAACCACTCTAGAGTGAATTTTATCCTGGGGAGTGATTCTATCCTCCTACACCGGCCGAGTGTAATGGAGGTCTGTACTTAGGCGAACTGCAAGGTGTAGAGTTACAGACTGCCACGTTGACAACTCAGGTGGCTTGTGACTTGGTCATTGTTGTTTCCAAATGCATGTGTGAACCTCATGAGCTGCTATTAATGTAAAGGGTGTTTTTACAACACAGCGCTATATAGCAATGCCATACAACAACACCAACAACAACAACAGGCATTTTAAGGCCATTTTCCCTGCAAGAGCAGGGGTTAGCCTTGCGTTCCCCATGACAATCTTCTCCATTTTGCCCTATTTTCTGCATCTCCCCTTGTTAACCCCCTTGCCCGCATTTCTTCTTCGACCATCTTTAGCCAAGTCTTTCTCGGTCTTCCCCGTCCTCTACTTCCTTCTACATTCATTTCCATCACTCTTCTCAACCAGTCACTTTCATCCTTCCTCAACACATGACCAAACCATCTCAACCTGTTCCTCTTCACAGCATCCATCACAGGCTCTATTCCCATCATCTTTCGCAATTCATCATTTGTCTTCCTCTCTCTCAACGATACTCCACACGTCCACTGAACCATTCGCATTTCCACCCTTTCCAGCCTTCGTTGCTGCTCTGCGTTCATTACCCATGTCTCGCTTCCATAAATCATAACACTTCTCACACATGCAGCATACACCTTTCCCTTCAGCTTCAACGACACTCCCCTCCTCGTCAGCATGCCACTCAGTTCCCGAAACTTCTTCCATGCACATCTCACTCCAGCAACCGTTGCCGAGTCTGATCCACCTTCTCCATTCAGCATGTCTCCTAGGTAACAAAATGTTTTCACACCTTCCAGATTCACGCCGTCTCCAAGATCCAACTCAACATTTCCTCCATCTGCAGCTCCCTCTGTGCACACCTTACACTTGAATGTACCTGCCACACTGGTTAATGACCCTCTCAAACCACTACATTTTTGATGAACCCACTCAGCGCACACTGTACATTGCATGGAATTCACTCCGACACCCTTCCTGCACACAGCACACAGCCACTTCCCAGTTCTTTCCACCTCACCACATGCTTTACAACTTGCCATCACCTTCGTTTTTCCAATATTCACCTTCAGACCTTTTGTCTCCATACATTCCTTCCACTTGTTCATCTTCTCCTTCAGTCCATCCATACTTTCTGCAATCAACACCAGATCATCTGCATGCAACAACTCCCACGGTAAACCCTCCATTACGTTCCGAGCCAGCACCTCCATCACAGCTACAAATAGTAGTGGACTTAGTACCGACCTCTGATGCACTCCCACCTTCACCTCAAACTCACCACTGTTCCCGTCCTTCGTCCTTACAGCTGTGCGTGCTCTTTTGTACATTGCCATCACTACTCTGATCAACCATTCCTCCACTCCTAACTTCCTCAATGCCCATGTCACTACTTCACATGGAACCCTATAGAATGCTTTCTCCAGATCAACAAACCCAAGAAACAACTTCTTCCTCTTCTCCATGTACTTCTCCTGCAACTGCCTCACAATAAAAAGTGCGTCTGTCATTCCTCTTCCTGGTATAAATCCAAACTGCATTTCGTCAGTCTTCACTTTCTTCCTTATCCTCCTCTCCAACACCCTTTCCAATACCTTCATTCCATGCTCCAATAACTTTATCGCTCGATACGCGCCACAGTCCAGAGGGTCACCTTTCCCCTTGTATAGAGGGATGAGGGTACTCAGTCCCCAATCCACTGGAATGCAGCCTTCTTTCACCACCAGATTGCAGATCTCTGTCATTCTCTGCACACCCCAATTTCCCGCTGCCTTCAACATATCTCCCACAACTCCCGTCGGCCCTCCCGCTTTTCTACTCTTCATTGCTTTTATCGCTTCCTCAACTTCCTTCTTGGTTATCTTCTCTGCCGGTCCTAAAACTGGGTTACTCTCTATGTTACCATCCCATTCATTCTCTGCATTCAACAGTATTTCCATATATCCCTTCCATCTTCCTTTAATTCCATCTGGGTCCACAACGATTTGTCCCACTTCATCCTTCAAGCAACTCACCCCCATCACATCACACCTCTCTTTCGCTATCTGCTTTGCAATCCTGAATACCGCTCTCTGACCCTCTTCCAAATCCAAGCGTTCTCCGAACATTTTCCTACATGCCTCCTGTGCCTTTGCGCCCTCTTTCTTTGCAGCCTTCTTGGCTGCCTTATAACTTTCATGCTATGCCTTTTCTGCCCCCATACCCTTCGCCTTCTGCCTCTCCTTGAACTTCCTCCTCTTCTCGTCAATCTTCTTGCCAACTTCATCATCCCACCACCATGTTTCCGAGTGCCTCGGTGGTCCTTTTTTCCATCCACATACCTCACCAACGGCTCCCAACAGACTATCTTTCATTGAGATCCAACCATTTTCAAGCTCAACCACATCATCCTCTACCATACTCAGCCTCTCTTTTAATGTGTCCCTCACTGTCACCTCTTTCAACCTCCACACCTTCATTCTCGGTTGGTACTTCACCCTCCGAACTCTCCTCGCACCGTTCACCCTTATGTCGCAGACAACCAAGTGGTGCTGTGAAACAGCCTCCTCCCCCCGGGACCACCTTTGTGTCCCGGAGGTGCCCTGACATAGAGTCAAACAAAATTAATTTCAATCAATTTACTTACTACAAGTGATGGGGTACACTGAAGGCAAAAATATACAAGAAGGAAGTCACATTGGTACTCAACTATAATGGCAGACTTAATTATGTACCATGCAGGCCCACACAACCAATATGAAAGGCAGACACAGCATCACACACACAAACCCTTGATCTATCACATGCCAAGGAAAGGGAAGCAAAACAACATTTTCAGAGTTGAAACAAAATGGGAGATAAAGGAAGGGCTTTTTTGAAGGGAACCACCGGCAGCTTCATCCATACTGTTGTCTTCATGTCTACCAATATCCACCTCCTCAAATTTGACAACCTCTGGCTTATGCCCCTTATCGTTTGGGCCATACCCTTTTCCACTGGCCCGTCTTCCACACCTGTCGTCTTCACATGGCAGATCGCTTACATGCAACCAGTCTGTGCCATGCCCATGCTTCCACAAAATGTTCAGCCTTGTGGATAGTCACAAGCACTGCAGTTCCACAAGCACTCTCAGCTCCTGATCAGGAAGGGCAGCCAGAAATTTATCAAAAGCCAGCCTTTCCCATGCCTGTGCAGGCAGGTCAAGCGATCCTCACGGAATGGTCGATGTCCTGGGGAACGTTGGCGCTGGATTTGATCCCAGACTAAATCAATCTGCACCGCTGGAACAAACCAGTGGGTTAAAGCAATGCAGATCTGGATACTAGTCATCGGACCTTTTAGGACGACATTTTATACTTCTGCACGGCTGGTGCCCAAAGAATTGCCACCAGATTCGCTCTGCAGTCCAGCTCAGACGAATTATTGAGCTCCTTTAACTCACTAATCTCTGCGAACCAGTTTGGCTTTCAACCTGGCCATTCCACCTTGGATATGATACTCATTCTAACAGCAATAGAAGGATGCACTGAACCACAAGCAATAACTTAGAGCCATCTCTCTGGATATCTCTCAAGCCTTTGATACTATCCAGCATCCAGACTGTATTTCCCCCTGGTCGAAGTACGACTTTTAGTATTCAGAACTAATAATTTAACACTCGACCCAAACAAAGTAAATAGAAATTTGACACAACAAAGCTGGACAGTGTATAATCAGGAGAGGCCTATATCAGCCTAAGGTGCTAGGCCCACCAGGAAATAAGATGGCGGCCATATCATTTCATCTTGGCAATATGATGGGTGGAGTCAAGCGACAGATGTAGGTGTGGTCCAGCAACTGTCCAACCAATGGGTATATATTTTCAAAAATCGACCCCCAACAAGAACCCCAACAACAACAGCAACGCCAAGCTATTGTAGACCTGTGGCATGTCGCAGGTAAAAATTGTGCAAAAAATGATCCCCTTAACTACAGATGAGCTTCCTTCCAATGATCAGCAAGGTCAAGGATTCCATCATCACAGTTGATATTAAATCCTCCCTTTTCTCCAATGATCTCCAATTCAGATCACTCTACCTTGGACATGCTGCTTCTACTCTCACAACAATGGATGAAGACCCGCAATATCAGACATGAGATCAGAGCCATCTCTCCAGACATAGCTCATTTTTCGATACAGTGTGGCACACCACATTGCTCTCCAAACCCTCTGCGTATGGCATCCAAGGTCAACTCCACAATGGGCTTACTGACTTCCTCCACTCTTGTGGCCACCATGTGGCTCTCAACGGAATCCTTTTATTGCCTCTCCCTGTTACGGCTGGAGTGCCCTAAGACAAGACAGTTGCTGCGTTTTTGCCTGAGGAAGAAATGCTGAAATCTATCTATCTGGGTTCTTCCCAACATCTTTCTAGGGCTAGGAGTTAAGGCAAGGGGATAAGGCAAGGGGATAAGGCTGGGAGTTAGGGATCTTTGTTCCTTTCACATTTCTTTCTACGTTTTCAAATGTCTTTATTCATTCTATTTCTTGATTCTTCTTTATTTCTCTCTTTATCTATCTGTCTTCGGAGAAGTGGCACATCATATTGGAATCCATTACCTCGCTTTATCGATCTGTCTTCTGGCAGATTTTTTTTTTCTGGAAGGCTCACTTACTTGGCTTTTGCTGCGCTTGGATGGGTTTGAGGGTAGAGTTGCGACTGAAACCTGAATCCTATCCAGGTTCCTCCTGATGACTCCATCTTTGTTCTTTACTTTTTTTACATGCGAAATTTTCAAGCATTTTGGTTGGTCTTGTGCATTATTTTATCTGTTTGTCTGTCTGCCTGTCTGTCTGTCTGTCTGTCACCTACAGGTCAAAATTTTCAACCGATCTTCACGAAACTTCACGAAATGGTAGCGTTGGGCATAAGCAAGAAGAATATTGTTTTTGAGGTCAAAAGGTCAATAGGTAAACATATGCCAAAAGATCAACAACTTTGTCAAATTTCTAAAATCCTCAATTTTCATCTGATTGACTTGAAATTTCAAGAGGATTTGCATATCTGATCACTGAATTCAACCACCGACTGTTTTTGAGGTCAACATAGGCCACATTTTTTAAATCCCCAATTTTCATCCGATTGACTTCAAAGTTGAAGAGTATTTGCATATCTGGTCACTGAATTCAACTACCGACTGTTTTTGAGGTCAACATAGGCCATATTTCTAAAATCCTCAATTTTCATCCGATTGACTTCAAATTTGAAAAGTATTTACATATCTGGTCACTGAATTCAACCACCAACTGTTTTTGAGGTCAACATAGGCCAGATTTCTAAAATCCTCAATTTTCATCCGATTGACTTAAAATTTCAAAAGTATTTACATATCTGGTCACTGAATACAAACACCAACTGTTTTTGAGGTCAACATAGGCCAGATTTCTAAAATCCTCAATTTTCATCCGATTGACTTAAAATTTCAAGAGTATTTTCATATCTCGTCACTGAATTCAACCACCGACTGTTTTTTAGGTCAACATATGCCAAAAGGTCAACATAGGCCAGATTTCTAAAATCCTCAATTTTCATCCGATTGACTTGAAAATTTAAGAGGATTCGCATAACAGGTCACTAAATTCAACCACCAAGTATTTTTGACGTCATCATGGGCCAACAACTTATTTTAGGGATTTTGCGAGTATCATGCTATGAATATGAATGAATGAATGATCGTTTTAAGGCCATTTTCCCCGCTAGAGCGGGGGTTAGCCTTGCGGGCCCCATGACAATCATGGTTCCCTGTTTGAGGCAATGTTTTTATGGCCGGATGCCCTTCCTGACGCCAACGCTTGGTCGCCTCTTATGATGCGCAGGGATACGGTGTACCTATTCTAAATCGGGGTACACACCGGGATCATTCATCCCAGCAAGCTGGTACTCAATTTGCCGACCTCGGAAGGATGACAGGCTGAGTCAATCCCCCTGGTGTTAATTTAGCGATCGACCGGGATTCGAACCCAGGATCCTAGGATCCCAGGCTGGCACCCTAACCGCTAAGCCAACACCAGGCTTTTTGCTATGCACGACATATTTCTTGTTAGCTCACCTGGAACGAAGTTCAGGGGAGCTTATGGGATGGTGCGTCGTCTGTCCGTCAATCCATCCGTCCATCCGTCTGTAAACACTTGAAACTTTTTCTCCGAAACCGCTGATGGGATTGCAACCAAATTTGGCACAAATGATATATTGTTATGTTGTGACTGAAGTTTATTCACGGCATTAAACAAATTGGGGTATAAGCAGGTCTACCGGTCGTCAAAGTGGATCCAGGTTTGACCCCCAAAATAGGAATTTTCTTTTGTCCTCTGAAACTACACACTATTTCGATGAAACTTTACCACAACCTTCATCACCCGTGATGTATCAAAGTTTGTTCCCGGCATTAAAGAAAATCTGCCCCTTTGGGGATCTACGGGGGGGGGATGCCCCCCCCCCCCAAATCGATGCTTGATTTCTTCTCAGAAACTACACATGCATTTCGGAATTAAACTTGACCACAACCTGAATCACCCATGTTGTACCAAAGGTTGTTCGTGGCATTTGAAAAATCTGGGTCTAAGGTGGTCTATGAGGTGGGGGGGGGGGGGGGTTCCCCCTAAAATAGGTATTTGCTTTATTCTCAGAACCTACACACACAATTTTGATGAGACTTCACCACAACCTTAATCATCCGTGATGTACCATTGTTTGCTCAAGGCATTTTTAAAAGTGGGAAGGGGGGAGGGGGGGATTGCCCCACAAAAATAGGTATTTTTTTGTTTGTTTCAAGTTTTATGATTGTTAGTATGATTCTACATGCTGCCCTGTCTTATAGCAACCATTGAAATTGGTTTAAAATACCTCTAGTCATTGCAGTATACTGTTTATTCTACCAGGTGAGCACCAGGGGTATTGGCCCTATGTTGTTTTGGTTCCTTTTGATGACTCCAATGCATTATGTGGTTTTCTGTTTCATTCTGGGCCCAGTCCTATTCCTTCTCTTCATCAACAATCTGACTGAAAAATCCCATTTATCGATATGCCAATGCTTCAACACTCTGTCATGACATTCCTCATCCTTCAGACAGGCAGGTTGCAGCCTCTTCCCTCTCTTCAGACCCTGCCAAAATCACAAGCTGGTCAAACACTTGGAAATATGTCTTTCAATCCTGATAAATCTCTCTCACTCAATCGCTCCGAAAGGACCATCTGGAAACCCTCCCATCTCTTTTCTTAACAATACTCTTGAAGAAGTTCAGTCACTCAACATCCTGGGTCTCAGTGTCAGCCGTGATCTTTATTGTGTGAATGGATTCGGATTCTTCACTACAATTGAATCAATTCTTGAGAGTTGCATACCCAACCTGTCCACCAAGTTTTGTTGGAATCCGTCAACATTTTTTTGAGATATCGTACGATATATAGTTTTTGGTTCAATCTCTCAATGGTGAAGAATTACTTAAATATATATAACAGCACTCGGTAGGGAACATATTCCTCTGCCCGGCTGAACAGTTTAGGTTTTGTATCCACTGATAGGCCAGATCTGGATTTGGACCTGAACAAAAATCTAATTGGCTTGTTCTTGTCACCGAACCAACTCATCCACCACTCATCCACCTATTTTTGTATTAAGTCGTCCACAACTTTTTGAAAGATCATACGATACAGCAGTATATCGTTTTTGTTTGAATCACTCAATGGTGAAGAATCACTTTGGAATTTTAAAAATTATTAGTCCCCTACTGGTGTACACCGGAGGGGACTATAGGTTTGCACGCCGTCCCTCCGTTAGTCCGTCAGTCCGTCAATCCGTCACGCAAAGAACAGTTTTCCGGACTTCTTTTCTAAACGCTTAACGCTAATGATTTCAAACTTGGTACATGGTTTCCTCATGATACGTTACAGGTCAAGTTCCAACTTCACGATATTTCGATCATTTTTGACAAAGTTATGGCACTTTGAACTTTGGTAATTCTGATAATTCTGACTCGGTGCCATTTTAAGTTTTAATTTCCTTTAAAATCCAATTTCTCTGCAATAATTGGACCGATTGAGATAAAATTTTCACCATATGATGGACTCCGTCGGTAGAATATTTTAATTGTAATTATGACGTCACAGGTCACGTGGTTCGGCCGCCATATTGCTATTCGTGAAAACACGAAAACACCTTTTTCTCTGCAACGGCTGAACAGATCGAGGCCAAACTTTGCAGGCAGAATACCATACCCATGTCGAACAAAAAAGTCAACGAGCATGACGTCATGCATCACGTGGTTTCAGAGTTATGACGTTTTAAAGCATGGACCTTTAAAACTGAGCCCCTCCCTCATTTTGATTCAATCGAGGGGAAACTTCACAAATCTGTTCAGCATGTCGGTCTACTAAAATGTCCTTTTGGAATTTGCGGTAGGGCACGTGGTTTGGCAGATATCGTTAATTAAACGAATTTTTTTTTTTTTTTAATGGATATCTCTTGAATCGCTAGTACCTCAGACCGTGAGTTGGTAATAATTTATATAATTCACACAGTGCAATACGTGCAGGCTGCTCCACGGAGCGACCTTGCAGGCTTATCAACGAGGCGAGCCATGACACACATGTGTCTTAGCATACCTCAGATCAAGTTTGAAAACCAGCATCAACCGTGCATAAATTTGCATATTCGATCATTTTTGACAAAGTTATGGCACTTTGAACTTTGGTAGGGGACATGTATTGCAGCGCAAAACTCAGAATGCTTGTTGTATCTGGATAAGGATTCGAATCTTCACCAAAATTGAATCAAATCTTCCTCGTCACACACCCACCTCTCCACCAAGTTTCGGCCGAATTTGTAAACAACTTTTTGAGATATCCTGCGATATATCTGTTTTTTCCCCCATCTCTCAATGCTGAAGAATCACTTAAATAATTATCGGATCCATATCCGGATCTGGATCTTCACTAATATCTAATTATTTCATCCTTGTCACAAACCCAATCTCTCCACCAAATTTCTTCTGAAGCCGTCCACAAATTTAGAGATATCCTGTTCACAAACAGACAACAAAGAGGAAAACAAACAGACACACAGACAGGGGTAAAAGCATAACCTCCATCTACCTTGCGTGGCGGAGGTAATTATAGCATCCAGATCTGGATCGTCACCAAAAAAAAAATCAAAATCGAATCCGTCCACATTGCCGATTGAGCATCCTCTGACATACAAAGTCTTTCCTTGGCATACCTGAACTCCAATCCACCTACAAGGCCTTCATCCACAGTTGGAGTATTGTTCCCCCCTCTGGGCTGACACCCCTGCCTCTCACCTTGCTTAGGTTGAGGCCATAGAAAGCTGGCCTTCAACCCCTTTGGAATCTCCCATGATGAGGCTGATTCCAAGAGCCTATCACTTTCTCATCGTAGACATGTTGGGAGTATCTGTCTTCTACGGCCACTTTCCTGGTCTTGCCCACTCTGTTTTCTCCATGTGGCTTCCTGCCCCCCTGGTTTCTGCAGGGAGCAAGAGGTCTGCCACTAACCCCCTTCCAGTGAAACTCCCAAAATCCAGACTCACTGCTCACCTCATGGCATTTGTTCCTATTTTTTCCTGCCTGTGGAACCAACTGCCTCAATCTCTTCAATCTCAATATTCTTGCCAGGACTTAAAGACGCCTTCTGCCCCCATTGTCTTTCCCCAAGCCAACCTCATTCAGAGTTTCCAGTTCTTTCTTCCATTTCTGTGATTGCCGATTGAGAGTTCTCTCTGGCTATGGCTTCCTCTCCGCTCCCACCTTTTATTCATATGTGTTCTGAACCGTCCTCCAAACAGTGATGACTCCATTTACATCTCCCTGTCTGACAACATGGACCAACTTCTATCCACTCATCCCAACTCTCTCTTCCTCATATGTGGCGATTTCAACTGTCATAATCCCAGCTGGTTGGGTGTCGGTTCCTCTCTCACCAGCCATTGCACCTCAGCAAAGGACGTCTGCAACTCACTGGGACTGACACAATCTGTAAATTTCCCGACCCGGATCTCAGTCAATGGAGCATCTTCTCTTCTAGACTTGGTTATGACAAATTTCCGTGCAAATGTCTGCTGCTCTTCTTCTGCTCCAATCGGTTTTTCTGACCATATGCTTGTTAAAGTGGATATCTCTCTGGCCATTCTCAGAGAGCCTCCTCAGCACCGACAAGTCTGGCATTTCACTCAGGCTGACTGGCACAGTCTTCAAGCAGCCATCAATCATCTGGACTGGTCTCCCATCTCTACTGCCTCTGACATCAACTCTTCCTGGAAATTCTTCCAAAGTAAACTGCTCTCTCTCATGCACAGATTTATCCCTTGTCGTCTTCAGTTGTCGTACCCTTCCTCCCGTCCATGGTACTCTGAAGCTTGTGGAGAGGCAGTTGCCCTGAAACAACTTGCCCTCACCTCATGGAAGGCAAATCCAACTGAAGGCAATCTCAGTTCCTTTCGCAAAGCTCAGAACAAGTGTGTGTCTACCCTCAGGAGTGCCAGGAAACAATGTCTCTCTACTCTCAAGACTGAACACTCAAACTTGCCTCCCTCCTCCAAATCCTGGTGGTGTCTGGTCAAATCTGTTTCTGGTGTTTGTTCCCTCTCCATCCCCTCCCTCACCTCAAATGGCTACACAGCTGACTTTGCACGTGAAAAAGCTGAACGTCTCAACTCTGTGTTTGCCTCAAAATCTTGTGTCCCAAACTCTTCTCTCTCTGTACCCACCATACCTGTCATACCCAGTTGCTCCTGGACTATGTGTCCTTCTCAACTGACAAGGTGGAGAAGTCTCTGTCAATCCTCGACTCTGATTCTGAAACTGTACCAGATGGCATCAGCCCCCGGGTCTTAAAATCCTGCTCTGCCGCTCTATCTCACCCTCTCTCTCTGTTCTCTTCCCCCTCTATTTTGCTCAGGGTCATCTGCAATCTGCTTGGAAATCAGCCAACGTTACCGCTTTACACAAAAAGGTGCAAAAACAGATCCTGGCAAAGACAGACCAATCAGCCTGCTCCCAATAATCAGCAAGGTCATGCAATCAATCATCGCTTCTGACATCAAATCCTTCCTTTTCTCCAATGGCTTGAACTCGGATCATCAATTTGGATTCAGACCAGGTCATTCTACTCTGGACATGCTGCTTCTGCCATCTCAACAATGCATGGAGGTCCTCAATGCCAAACAGGAAATCAGATCTGTCTCTCTTGACATATCACGTGCCTTCGATACGGTCTGGCACCCCACTCTGCTCACCAAACTCTCCTCTTATGGTATCCCTGGAAGTCTCCACGCATGGCTTGCGACTTCCTCTCTGGTCGTAGTCAACCTGTAGCCCTGAATGGTTTTCTCTCATCTCCCCTTCCTGCTCAAGCCAGAGATCCCCAAGGCAGTGGTCTGGGCCCTGGGCTTTTTCTGGTCTTTATCAATGATCTCTCCGATTCTCTGGAAAATCCTCTCTATCTCTTTGCTGATGACTCCACTCTCTGCCGCTCCATACCCCATCCCTCAGATCGGCAGTCTGCAGCCTCCTCACTCTCTGCAGACCTGGACAACATCACAGACTGGTCAAACAAGTGGAACATGTCTTTCAATCCTGACAAATGTCACACTCTCACGATGTCTCTCCAAAAAGACTGACTGGACAACCCTCCAATCTACTTTCTCAACAATAATCTCCAAGAAGTTCTGTCAAGCAAGCTTTTGGGTCTCACTATCTGCCATGATCTTTCCTGGGAAAACCACATTTCCAAGCTGGCCTCCAAAGCCAGTCGCAGACTGCGCATCCTCCGTCATGCGAAGTGCTTCTTTGGCACAACTGAGCTCCTCACCACATACAAGGCTTTCATCCGCAGCTCAATGGAATAATGTTCACCCCTCTGGGCCGGTGCTCCTGCCTCACACCTAGCTCGGCTTCACGCTGTTGAAACCAAAGCTTTCAGAATCATTGGAATCTCCCACGATGAAGCTAACTCCGAGGGCCTTTCATTCACTCACCGCAGGCAGGTTGGTGGTCTTTCTGTCTTCTACCGAATCCTCTCCGGCCTTGCTCCCCCAGCTCTCTCTGTGCTCTCTCCCCCTAATATTCCTGGAGGTCGCACAAGATCTGCCAGCAAACCTCTTATGGTTAAACTGCCAAAATCAAGACTCTCTGCTCACCTTCACTCTTTCATTCCCCTTTTCTCCCACCTCTGGAACAAACTCCCCCACTCCCTTCAATCCCACTCCTCCCTACAGGTCTTTAAAACAGCTGTTCACCACCATCTCTTATCTTCCCCCATCCAAAATCTTGAACCTTTCTACCCCCGCTAATTTTCACCCCAGATACACTTTTTTTTTTATTCCAACTTTTTTCCTGGAAGTCCTTGCAGTGTTGATATGTTTGAAACCTCTACCACCTCCCCCTCCCACATTTCTCTCGGTGTCTTGCTCTCAAATGTTATGTTTGTGTCCTTCCTCCTCTCTCCCCATCTCGTGTTCCGCGCCGCTTATTTTGTGTTTTATGTGTCGGTTGACTCTTTGTGTGATTAATGTTCGCTCTTTCACGAGCCTCGATCTTGTATACAAAAAAAAAAAAAAAAATCCAAAACCTTAATCTTTTTTACCCCCGTTAATTCACCCCAGATCCACTTTCTTGAAATCCCGACTTCATTCCTGGAAGTCCTAGCAGTGTCTACGTGTTTTTTTTTAAACATTTCCCACTCCACCCCCCCCCGCCCCCCCTTCCCATGCCTCCTCCCCCCAAGCCATCTCCCTCCCACAAATCTCCCGATGTCCCTGCTCTCAATCTTGTTCTCCCGCTCCCTTTATCACATGTTTTATGTGTCAACTTGTCTTTTTTGTAATCAATGTTAGCTCTTACACGAGCCTCGATCTTGTATACAAAAAAAAATTAAAATAATTCGATTTTCAGACGATCCATCTTGTGTCCTCCCATTGCTCTCATTCTTCCCTTATCCCTTATCCTCCAAGTTATTTGCATTAAGTACACATGGCCAGATCCTTCTGCTTAATTTGTAGCTGCTCCACGACCCTCAGCAATGTATGGAAAAAAAAACTCAGGAAAGCAGTGTAATATCTCATCATCTCCATTTGGGATCAAATTAGTCATTATCTTTGTAATATGTCAAACTGCTCTGTACTGGAAGTATACTGTACATGTTTTGCAATATCAGTGCATGTATTTGCAGGTTCCACAGTCTTTGTGCACCATACCCTGTTTACATGGCACACGCAGGTTTACACAAAAGGGGATGCCTTTCTGCTGCTTCGACTGCATTTCCTGCAATGCAGGAGAAATTTCCAACAATACAAGTGAGAAAATCATTCATTCCTAGATTACAAGTTCATTTATTTATTTGTTTATTTTCAGTGCGAGACTAATTGGAAAGTGTAATGAGTGTGTCCAAACGATCGTTCATGGTGGGTACTAAATGCAAAACAATGTATTTATAAGGTAAAAGCCAAAAGTTTATAACCTGATCTTCAAGCTATATGACCACCATGCAGTTGGGATAGAGGGATGGTATCTGTTTACTCTCTTTTCAAAAAAACAAATCACAACCGAAAATAATACATTTATACTTGAACGTATTGTGATGTGAAACTGAGCATATAAGTAACAAAAGCTCAATGCTTGTGAAATATTTTAAACATTTCACATAAACATAATATTTTAATGGTAGAAGTCTGGAAAATGATACATCCGGGGTTTCCAAATTTATTTCAAAATGAACAAATGAAGGAACTAGAACAACACTCAGTAGAGGGCGTACTTCTGCCAGGCTGAAGAGTTTACGTTTTGTATCCCACCGATAGGTGGGATCTGCATCCAGATCTGAACCAAAATCGAATCAGCTTGCTCTTGTCACCGAACCAACTCATCCACCAAGTTTTGTCATAACTTGTCCATAATTTTTTGAGATATCCTGCTATATATAGTTTTTGGCCCAATCTTTAGTGAGAAGAATCACTTAAAAAGCTAGATGATATTCAGAGAATACTTACCTTGCGCAGTCTTGAGAAGGACTTGGTGCGAGCCAAGTCTTCTGTTTTTATAAGGTTTTTATCTTTGATCTAATATACCTGCCAGACCACATGACCTATGATGTTAAAAATTTACATTCTCCAATATAATTGTTGTGTATATCACGCTCAGGAAATTTCAAACAGATCGTGCTAAGCATTGTACTTGTCGAATTATGACGTTATAACGAAGGCATCGATGACATCATTGTTAACAAGACTTGTTCCCCACGCCGAGTTTTTTGAAATGTTGAAGGCTCTTGTCACAGACTATATAGTCTTCATCGAGGCGAGGTCTTCAATAAAAGAGTTGCATTGATAGAAAAGTGTAGAAAGAGAGAATAGTCCAAGAGGTTTTGAGGAAATTAAGAAAAAATCTGCTTTTTGAAAAGGGGAAGGTTGTAAGTGTTTGGAAAGACATGTGAAGTAGGCCATGGGCCAGGTAGGGTCCGTCTGCACCCCCCCCCCCCCCCCCCCCCACACACACAACCCTCCGACCCCGTCTTTTTCTGGACCATTGGGATCCCCTGAAGTGGAAATCAACCGGTAACAGTTAATAAACTGTGACTCACTGTCCATTTGGGACCCATATTTGATGGTACCCCCAAAACACCGATTTTGTCATCGATGTCGTGCCATATTCAACGCTCTTATTAGTCCCCTACCGGTGTACACTGGAAGGGACTATAGGTTTGCACGCCGTCCCTCCGTCTGTCAGTCCGTCAGTCCGTCAGGCAAAGAACAGTTTTCCGGACGTACTTTCTAAACGCTTAACGCTAATGATTTCAAACTTGGCACATGGTTTCCTCATGATAAGTTACAGATAAAGTTCGAACTTCACGACGTTTCGATCTTTTTTTGACAAAGTTATGGCACTTTGAACTTTGGTAATTTCCCCAACAGTTTTCCGGATGACAGACTGCCTGTAGCGGACATGCATTGCAGCGCAATACTCAGAATGCTTGTTAGTCCCCTACCGGTGTGCACCGGAGGGGACGATAGGTTTGCACTCCATCCCTCCGTCTGTCAGTCCGTCACGCAAAGAACAGTTTTCCGGACTTTTTTCTAAACTCTTAATGCTAATGATTTCAAACTTGGCACATGGTTTCCTCATTATAAGTTACAGATCAACTTCGAACTTCACGACGCTTCGATCATTTTTGACAAAGTTATGGCACTTTGAACTTTGGGAATTCTGATAATTCTGATGATCCTTAACTCAGTGCCATTTTAAGTTTTAATTTCCTTTAAAAACCAATTTCTCTGCAATGATAGGACCGATTGAGATCAAATTTTCACCGTAGGGGGGACTCAGTCTGTGGAATATTTTAATGGTAATTATGACGTCACAGGTCACTTGGTTCGGCCGCCATATTGTTTTTCGTGAAAACACGAAAACCACTTTTTCTCTGCAAAGGCTGAACAGATCGAGGCCAACCTTTGCAGGCAGGATCGCATACCCATGACGAACAAAAAAGTCAGCGAACATGACGTCATGCGTCACATGGTTTCAGAGTTATGACGTTTTTAAACATGAACCTTTAAAACCGAGCTCCTCCCTCATTTTTGATCCAATCGAGGGGAAACTTCACAAATCTGTTCAGCATGTCAGTCTACTAAAATGTCCTTTTGGAATTTGCGATAGGGCACGTGGTTTGGCAGATATCGTTAATTAAACGAAAATATTTTTTTAAATGGATATCTCTTGAATCGCTAGTACCTCAGACCGTGAGTTGGTAATTATATAATTCACACAGTGCAATACGTGCAGGCTGCTCCACGGAGCGACCTTGCAGGCTTATCAACGAGGCGAGGCATGACACACATGTGTCTCAGCATACCTCAGATCAAGTTTGAAAACCAGCATCAACCGTGCATAAATTTGCATATTCAATCATTTTTGACAAAGTTATGGCACTTTGAACTTTGGTAGGGGACATGTATTGCAGCGCAATACTCAGAATGCTTGTTTATTTTAGTGTCTGTGATGGTTAATATTGCTCCATAGCACAAGTTTATATATCAAAATAAAGCTGATCATCTACTTATCATAATAAAATATCTATATGACAGATTTAAGGTTAACTTGGTTGGCATAACTGGGGTTGAATAGCGGTACCCAATTTTTTCCTAGCGTAATGCGGAATCGACTAAAATATTTCAGCTTATATGTGAAATACGGGTTCCAAATACCTGATATGCATAAATAGATATTTTTCTATCATTGTACATTATCTCAGCTTTCATTTGATACCATAAACTAGTCCATAGCACCCAAACCCGTTTTGATACATCATGTCGAAGATACTACGGTACCGGTTCTTGGAATAAATGGTCGTCTGGTACAGGTATTCAGGTTCTTTTCTCAACCATCGAAGAAGCACTATTTAAACGTACAAATTTCATTCATAATCACATTCCCCTGTTCACCATGCCTCACAAGACATAAGGAAGTTCAAGCAGCTTAATTATAACAAAGGTTTTCTTTTCAACTGCACAGTTTTAGGTTAACCATTTGAACCCACCGAACAGTATTGTCATATTCATAAATGTAGAAAACTTCCAAATTTTAATGTAAGTTTGAAAATTTCACTGGAAACTGTTTTATTTGCCCTATAAAACACAAATTTATTCCCCTAGTTATATAAAGAGCCCCAAATTTCCTAACAATATTAATACTCAGTTTATATCCACCAGTTAAACACGTCATATACAACAACAACAACATGCATTTTAAAGGCCATTTTCCCTGCTAGAGTGGGGGTTAGCCTTGCGGTCCCCATGACAATCTTCTCCATTTTGCCCTATTTTCTGCATCTCTCCTTGTTAATCCCCTTGCCCGCATTTCTTCTTCCACCAACTTTAGCCAAGTCTTTCTCGGTCTTCCCCGTCTTCTACTTCCCTCTACATTCATTTCCATCACTCTTCTCAACCAGTCACTTTCATCCTTCCTCAACACATGACCAAACCATCTCAACCTGTTCCTCTTCACAGCATCAATCACAGGCTCTATTCCCATCATCTTTCGCAATTCATCATTTGTCTTCCTCTCTCTCACCGATACTCCGCACATCCGTCGAACCATTCGCATTTCCACCCTTTCCAACCTTCGTTGCTGCTCTACGTTCATTACCCATGTCTCGCTCCCATAAATCATAACACTTCTCACACATGCAGCATACACCTTTCCCTTCAGCTTCAAAGACACTCCCCTCATCATCAGCACGCCACTCAATTCCCGAAACGTCTTCCATGCACATCTCACTCGAGCAACCGTTGCCGAGTCTGATCCACCTTCTCCATTCAGTATGTCTCCGAAGTAGCAAAATGTTTTCACACCTTCCAGCTTCACGCCGTCTCCAAGATCCAACTCAACATCTCCTCCATCTGCAGCTCCCTCTGTGCACACCTTACATTTGAATGTAGCTGCCACACTGGTTAATGACCCTCTCAGACCACTACATTTTTGATGAACCCACTCAGCGCACATTGTACACTGAATGGAGTTCACTCCGACACCCTTCCTACACACAGCACAGGGCCACTTCCCAGTTCTTTCCACCTCACCACATGCTTTACCACTTGCCATCACCTTCGTCTTTCCGATATTCACCTTCAGACCTTTTGTCTCCATACATTCCTTCCACGTGTTCATCTTTTCCTTCAGTCCATCCATACTTTCCGCAATCAACACCAGATCATCTGCATGCAACAACTCCCATGGTAAACCCTCCTTTACATTCTGAGCCAGCACCTCCATCACAGCTACAAATAGTAGTGGACTTAGTACCGACCCCTGATGCACTCCCACCTTCACCTCAAACTCACCACTGTTCCCGTCCTTCGTCCTTACAGCTGTGCGTGCTCTTTTGTACATTGCCATCACTACTCTGATCAACCATTCCTCCACTCCTAACTTCCTCAATGCCCATGTCAATACTTTGCATGGAACCCGATTGAATGCTTTCTCCAGATCAACAAATCCAAGAAACAACTTCTTCCTCTTCTCCATGTACTTCTCCTGCAACTGCCTCACAATGAAAAGCGCGTCTGTCGTTCCTCTTCCTGGCATAAATCCAAACTGCATTTCGTCGATCTTCACTTTCTTCCTTATCCTCCTCTCCAACACTCTTTCCAATACCTTCATTCCATGCTCCAATAACTTTATCGCTCGGTACGAGCCACACTCCAGAGGGTCACCTTTCCCCTTGTATAGAGGGACGAGGGTACTCAGTTCCCAAGCCACTGGAATGCGGCCTTCTTTCACCACCAGATTACAGATCTCTGTCATTCTCTTCACACCCCAACTTCCTGCTGCCTTCAACATATCTCCCACAACTCCCGTCGGCCCTCCCGCTTTTCTACTCTTCATTGCTTTTATTGCTTCCTCAACTTCCTTCTCAGTTATCTTCTCTGTCGGTCCTAAAACTGAGTTACTCTCAATGTTGCCATTCCATTCATTCTCTGTATTCAACAGCATTTCCATATATCTTTTCCATCTTCCTTTAATTCCATCTGGGTCCACAACGATTTGTCCCACTTCATCCTTCAAGCAACTCACCCCCATCACATCACACCTCTCTTTCGCTATCTGCTTTGCAATCCTGAATACTGCTTTCTGACCCTCTTCCGAATCCAAGCGTTCTCCGAACATTTTCCTACATGCCTCTTGCGCCTTTGCTACCTCTTTATTTGCAGCCTTCATGGCTGCCTTATAACTTTCATGCTCTGCTGTTTCTACTCCCATACCCTTCGCCTTCTGCCACTCCTTGAACTTCTTCCTCTTCTCGTCAATCCTCTTTCCAACTTCATCATCCCACCACCATGTTTCCGAGTGCCTCGGCGGTCCTTTTGTCCATCCACATACCTCACCAACGGCTCCCAACAGACTAGCTTTCATTGACATCCAACCACTTTCAAGCTCAACCACATCATCCTCTACCATACTCAGCCTCTCTTTTAATGCCTCCCTTACTGTCACCTCTTTCAGCCTCCACACCTTCATTCTTGGTTGGTACTTCACCCACCGAGCTCTCCTCGCACCTTTCACCCTTATGTCGCAGACAACCAAGTGGTGCTGTGAAACAGCCTCCTCCCCCGGGATCACCTTTGTGTCCCGGAGGTGCCCCCTATCTCGCCTACGCACCATCAGGTAGTCAACGGTTGTCGTCGACCCACCTGACGTGTATGTAACAAGCTTATTATCCTCTTTCTGGAACTGAGTATTACAAATCAACAAATCAGCTCCATCAGCAAACTCCAAAATCCTTTCACCTTCTCCATTTCTCACACCATATCCGTAACCCCCATTAACTCCGTCAAAACCATCCATACTCCTTCCCACATGTCCATTTAGGTCTCCTCCTACCACAACAACTTCCTCATCTTTCACGTTTTCCATCAGCTTCTCTATCGCACACCAGAACTTTTCCTTCTCTTCATTGCTTCGACAAACCTGCGGAGCGGGAGGATGACATTCACCAAGAGCTTTCCAATCATCATTTTCACCATCATCAACCTATCACTCACTCTAGTCACACTCACCACACTGTCTACAAACTCCTCAGAAAACAGGACACCAACACCATTCACGCCCTTGAGGCACCCTTGCCACACAAACTTGTATTTCTGTCCATGCCTACCCTCCACCATTCTCACACCACTTCCCTTCCATCTCGTCTCTTGCACACAACATATGTCCACTCTTCTTCTGACCAATACTTCCACCACTTCTCCTGATCTCCCTGTCATTGTCCCTACATTCCATGTGCCAAACCTCAGAAACCGATCTCCACTTCGGGCTGTACCCTGCCCACACGTAGTGTTACGTCATAATAATTACGTCATATCCTGTAAAATAATAGTTGTAATAACTGTATTTAATATTCAACTTACACAAACAATCGAATTGGATTCTTGTCATCATCATGGTGATATAAACTTTCATTAATACTGTGAAGAACAGAATTTGACACATTTCAAGTTTATATGAAACGAGCATTCTGAGTATTGTGCTGCAATACATGTTCCCTACCGGCAGTCTGTCGTCCGGAAAACTGTTGGGGAAATTAAAAAGGGTTATTTATCCACAGATTCTGAATCGTTCCCAATCGCTAATTACCTCAGGATGGGCTCACCTGTGATTCGCACTCGGGACTTCGATTTATACACCTTGCAGACAGGTCAGCAGAAGCACGAGAAAAGAGGTTGTTGATAAAGAACCTTTTGAGCCGCTAAATATCAGTAATTTATTATATTTTCCGGTTCACGATCAATGATCGATGATCGATGTGTATATATATGTTGCTCGGCTTGGCTCCGCCCCTCCCAAAAGCGCGCGCTGTGTCGCGCTGTTGACGTTCGCAGACGAGACCGAGGGCGCGCTTGAGAACTCTAGAATAAACAAGAGATATCCATTTTTTAAATATTTTCGTTTAATTAACGATATCTGCCAAACCACGCACCCTGTCACAAATTGCAAAAGGCCATTTTAGTAGAACTAGGGCGTGCCCGTACGTGGGTGCAAAAAAACATGCGTGCAAACAACAACAAAAAAAAACTTTGAAACCACGTGGCAGTAACGACCACAGAACCCCCCCCCCCCCTCTATTTACATGAAATGGTTTGGTCCATTCGCAAAGCCAAAGCGAACGGCTTGCGAGTACGGTAGAACCCCCCCCCCCCCCTCTATTTACATGAAATGGTTTGGTCCATTCGCAAAGCCAAAGCGAACGGCTTGCGTTACTTTTACTAATAGCTCGGTAACTACTTCTCCGATTAATATTAAACCTTGAAAAGGCACATCCTCAGGTCCTCAGCAATATACCTGGCAAGTTTCAAGTATATCGGACCCGTGGTTGTCGAGAAACAGCGGTCACAGACAAACAAACACACAGACACACACACAGACACACACACAGACACACACACAGAGATTACTGGAATTATAGATAGATGACATGCTGAACAGACCTGTGAAGTTTCCCCTCGGTTGGATCAAAAATGAGGGAAGAGCTCAGTTTTAAAGGTTCATGTTTAAAAACGTCATAACTCTGAAACCATGTGATGCATGATGTCATGCTCCCTGACTTTTTTGTTCGTCATGGGTATGCGATTCTGCCTGAAAAGCTTGGCCTCGATCTGTTCAGCCGTTGCAGAGAAAAAGGGGTTTTCGTGTTTTCACGAAAAACAATATGGCGGCCGAACCACGTGACCTGTGACATCATAATTACCATTAAAATATTCTACAGACTGAGTCCCTCCTATGGTGAAAATTTTATCTCAATCGGTCCTATTATTGCAGAGAAATTGGTTTATAAAGGAAATTAAAACTTAAAATGGCACTGAGTTAAGGATTATCAGAATTATCAGAATTCCCAAAGTTCAAAGTGCCATAACTTTGTCAAAAATGATCGAAACGTCGTGAAGTTCGAACTCGATCTGTAACTTATCATGAGGAAACCATGTGCCAGGTTTGAAATCATTAGCATTAAGAGTTTAGAAAAAAAGTCCGGAAAACTGTTATTTGCGTGACGGACTGACAGATGGACTGACAGACGGACAGACTGACGGACTGACGGAGGGACAGACTGACAGACTGACGTACGGAGGGACGGCGTGCAAACCTATAGTCCCCTCTGGTGTACACCGGAAGGGGACTAATAAGCCAAGTCGGGCTGTGCCTTGAGTTACGTGCTCCTCCCCGACCCCCTGGTCACGGTGTACCTCCGAGCCCCGAGAGGAGTCACGGCAGAAAAATGTGTTATTCTGTATGTCAAAGATCAAGGGAGAAGCCACCCCAATTGCTACTCACAAATATTGTATTAAGATCACACAAGAATAACAGTACAACAATAATAGTATTCAAAAGTACAATCAATATGTCCTATGATGGTACCATCAGTTTTGTAATATTTAACTCACTGTGCTCCAAGTGAGTGAAACACGAACATTCCCCAATGTCTCTTATTCCCGGCTTCGAGACTAAATTGATTCGCTCCAGCGATCACCAGAACGAGGTCCAATCAGACCAGAATCCCGTGCGGATTGCAAATACAGTCACACACCCGAAGCTGCACAAAGGCGCCCTCAAGGCGCCTGGGAAATCCAAAGGCGCCCTTCAGGCGACTGAGAGATCACACCCTCGGGTATGGATGAATTAACCTTCAAAAGGCCACGTCACACACACGCCCCAGATCGACGTCTGAATGCGGTGGAGATGGTCGAAAAGAGACGAAACCGCAAGCAAAGCACAAGCCCTGCGCGAGCCAAAATGGCCGACGACCCGGTCTCATGGCGCACGGCACGGCGATGATTCTCTCCTGAATCGATCACAAAATCTGACATACAGGTTGACCGGTCACAGCGATGACAACTCTGTCGTAGGAATTCCTTTCCCAGGAACCCCGAAAGTTCACTAGCGACTTTCGTTTGCCAACGTTCACCCCGGACCTTGAAGCGACTCGCTTCTTGTCCGACTTCACTCGCCTCGCCCACTTTTTTCTCTCCTCCTCTTCTTCATCTTCCGGTTCCTGATCCGGTTTCCTGTTTCTTTTAACATTAACTTTTTACTTTTGAAAATAGAAATATCTATTCCCTTTAAATGACAACAATAATAATACATGGAATCAGAAATATTTACAGTGGATGCAAACCACCACAACGGAAGTGACGAATCCATAACACTTGTTGCATGAATGTCCCTACACATTCGACCAAAGAGACATTACTCATCATAATCACTGTCACTGTCATCAACATCGCTCTCCAGTACATGCTCCATGTCATCAAATGTATTGTCAGCTGAGTCATTGTCACTGTCAGTATCATCAGGTGCGACTTCCGCTATGTCAGCCAGCTTTCGTGGGAGTAGATCTCCTTCATACCAGACAGGAACCAGGTTGTCATTCTCCTCTTCCCAGCCATGACCTTGGCTTGGCTTGGGAATCCTTGGTTTAGGAACATGCGCTCTCTTCCAAATTCCTCCTTGATGATTGACCCTCCGAATATGATGTGTGAGGCTCCTCTTACATGTTGGAATATTGGCCATGTCAACATTGCCTGAAGGAAGAAGACGTTTCTCCTTGGCACATAACTCATTTATGCGGATGAGTCTCAGATCGTCAACACTTGACACCTTTGATGCTCTACCATACACAGCACATGTGAAGCTGTTCAGTTCATCATTCAGCTCTCCTGGTATATGCCACGTATCTCCAAGCTTCTTGAGTTCAGGGATGTATTTCGGGCGGCGCAGCAGAGTTTTGACAGGCTTGATTTTGCCAATCCATCGGAAAGCACTTGTACTGTCACAGCCACTGTACGCGTGGAGAGCCATAAGAGCTGTACATTTCTCTTGTCCGAAGTCTGCTGCCATCTTGCTGAGGTTGATCAGCCTCTGCTTATTTCCTGTGCCAGTGTCGAACAGTATCGTTATGTCTTCCATGGATGCAGCATAGTGCAGTAAGATGAAGAAGACATCCGAATCTGGGCTCTTCACTTGAACGAACTCGTAGTTTCTGCTTCTAGCGTAATTGACATGTAGTATTATGCCTAAGTCTGTTTCTTCCTGTGACGATTCCAGCAGAGGCAACTCTTGGGCATCTGTTTTCTGGTCATCAGCAGATGTGAGCATATGTGCCTTCCCTTCACATATAAAGATTACAATTCTTTCGTGCAGCCGTGAAGCATACTGGTCGCTGCTCCAGAGTCAGAGAAGCAATCTGATGAACTGGATTTTGTTTTCACCATTGGACAGAAACAATTTCCAATAATGTGGTTTCTTGGTAGCTTCACCTTTCAGTATAAGCTTTTCTCCACAGCCACGGCGTCGCCTCTCCATTGACTTCACAGATCCGGGTAGGTATTGATTTGTGCTAAATATGACATCTCCTGTCTTGCCGAAGATGTCAAATACCTTGGAACAGATCTGGCTGAAGTCATTAGGAATGTCTTTCAGGTAGTAGAAGGTCGCATTTCCGTCATACACAGTCAGTGTTTGACTTGCCTGTGGTACATCAACTTCAGTGCAGTCTTTGGTCAGGCACTGGAATCCTTTTGCCTTGTCTGTCTTTGCGAGGTATCCATCTGCAGTGGCCAAGCTGTATGGGACAGGGGTTAACGGGTAAGTAATCAGTTCCTTTAGATTACGTTGTAGCCCTTCTTTCTGAGACTTAATGATCAGCTGAAAGGCAACGTTTGCCTGCTGCTTGAACTAGATGACTTTGTTCTTGGTTGTCTTTGTCTTCGAGCTTTTGTTCATCTCACTCAAAGTTTTGAGGTTGAGTCGTTTCACGGGTTCAAAGAAATCTTTACTGGTAGTATCTTTGACATGCTTTACCAAAAGCCGTATTTGAAGCCGTATTTTACATATAAGCTGAAATATTTTAGTCGATTCCGCATTGCGTTAGGAAAAAATGGGGTACCGCTATTCAACCCCAGTTATGCCAACCAAGTTACCCTTAAATCTGTCATATAGATATTTTATTATGATAAGTAGATGATCAGTTTTCTTTTGATATATAAACTTGTGCTATGGAGCAATATTAACCATCACAGACACTGAAATAAATAAGGGCGTTGAATATGGCGCGACATCTTCAACAAAATCGGTGTTTTGGGGGTACCATCAAATATGGGTCCCAAATGGACAGTGAGTCACAGTTTATTAACTGTTACCAGTTGATTTCCACTTCAGGTGACCCCAATGGTCCAGAAAAACACGGGGTCAGAGGGTTGTGGAGGGGGCGGGGGGGGTTTTGGTGTGCAGATGTACCCTACCTGGCCCATGGCCTAAAGGTAAAGAGTTCCAGAGTTTGGCAGTGGAGGGGAAGAAACAAGCATAATAACGGCCCACCCTTGAGTTGCCAATGGCCACACAATAATCATGAGATGTAGTGGCTTGAGTATTTCGTGGTCTCGCTAATGGCAGAGGTATACAAGCAGCAAGTTCTTGGGAGCAGAAACTGATATAATATCTGTAGAAAAGAGAAAGAGAGCCAACTTTGCGGTGTAATTAGAGTGGGTCGAGTTTTGAGGTAAGATTGGGAGAGTTGATAAGTCGGATTACTTTGGATTCAATTCTGTCCAGTAAGTAAGTAGAGCTAGAACCTCCCCAGATATGAGAGCAGTACTCTATACAAGGACGAATCAATCCTTTATATAGTTGAAACAACTGTTGAGAGGAGAAGAAACGTCGACATCTGAACAGACTCCTAGTTTCTTAGAGGCAGACTTAGTTATTTGTGTAATGTGTGGATTCCAGGATAAATTTGATGATAGGGTAATACCTAGTAGGTTTATTGAATCACATGGTGTAATTGTGGAGTTTTCAAAGAAGATTGGAAAGTTGAGAGGAGTTTTAGAGAGAGAAGAGAGAGAGAGAGAGAGAGAGAGAGAGAGAGAGAGAGAGAGAGAGAGAAAGACTTTGACTTTTTAGTCCTTTTATTACAAAAATATAAAAGTAACAATATACACGTTTTGCAATGAAATCAATAATGCCAACAAAAAGAAAAAAGAAAAAGAAGAAGCACACAATGATCATCAAATAAGAAACAATCAGTATCTCACAACAGTATTCTAAATTCGTTTTCTTTAACCTCACAAAACCCACCAACACACCAAGTATCAACAAAGTTTTGAAAATTTCCGGCCTCGTTGGAAAGGGTAAATTCCAGTTTCAATCTTGCTGAGACTAATGCATTCAAACACAACATGATATTGCAGTGCTCTATCGGTTTGCCAGATAGTTTGTCTTTTCTTGTCAAATAAACAGCAAGTTTCGCAGTTGCTATTAGGAAACTAAACAGTTTAGATGCAGGATTCTGTTTAGGAGCAAAACCAAAGACGAAATTTCTCAAAGAAAAAGTAACATGCATTTCATGTGCAATGTAATTCAACCAATGAAACAAAGGAAATAATCGGATACAGTCTATGAATGCATGAAACAAGTCCTCATTGACTGTACAGAAGGGACAACAAACAGATACAGGAGAAAAATGTCTAATAAACGTGTTGGAGGGAACAATCCAGTGGGCCAAACGCCACTGGAGATCACCTGTTCTTTTGGATGTGGGCTCACTATACATGGCTTCCCAGATAGGTTCAGAGGGGGGTCCTCCGGGTAACAATCCTTTCCATCGGGTAACTCCATTTAACGAAGGGTTCCCATTTAACAGCTTGAGGCACATCTTGTAGATGCCCTTGCTGTCCATTGTCTGGAAAAGCTTTGACCCATCGCTAACAGGGGGCAAATCGTTTTGAATGGGTTCAACAATCAATTTAGGCACTGTCGGCTCATTTAGATCTTCTTCTGTACCTCGAGTCCAAGTTAGGCCAAGTTGCCGTCCCACCTGAATCATTTTCCTCAAAATTTTTGCAATCATCCTATGGGACCAAATCCCTGTCAGGTCGGCGATTTCACTTACGGATTTCCAACCATACCCTGAGTCATGTCGGAGATGCCGCACCTTCACGATACCAGCTGCTATAAAGTGTTGGCAAAAATCTCGACTCTTTGGAATGTCGGGAAAGAGAGGGTTATAGAACAAAGGCTCGTGTGCCAGCATTTTCGTTACATATGTGTCCGCCTGACGACTCACAGAAAGGCTCTGCCAGGCATTTAAGAGGCTTTGGTAAAAAGCAGGGAGAACCGATATGTCGACATGTTGGAGGTTCATTTGAAAAAGTTCAAACCCGTACCCGAGCCTACCCGCTCGCTGCAGTACAAGGCGTGCAGGGAGCCGGCCTGGCAGATGTTCCATGTAGAGGAGACATTGAATGGACCGCAGCCGGAAGGCCATTAGGCGGGCTTTGATGTCGACGAGGTTGTGGCCACCCTCAGCCGAGGGGCGACATATCACATCGGGTCGTAGCCAGTGGTAGCCTCCCCAGAAGAAGTCCACCAGTTTGCCCTGGAGTG
This sequence comes from Myxine glutinosa, assembly GCF_964187855.1. Taxonomy (NCBI): domain Eukaryota; kingdom Metazoa; phylum Chordata; class Myxini; order Myxiniformes; family Myxinidae; genus Myxine; species Myxine glutinosa. The sequence continues at coordinate 144,271,405 of NC_136263.1, forward strand.
CTTTGAGTAGGGCCTCCGGCGGTTGCAGGCAGATGAACCTATGCCACAACATTGTGGCAACTAAGTTGTTGATCACTAGCACACGGCCCTTGAAGGACAAATGAGGTAAAACCCTTTTCCATCGGTTCAATCTTTCTCCCACTTGCTCAATTACCCCGTCCCAATTTCTCTGAGCATACTGTGGGGAACCAAGGAATATGCCCAAGTACTTAATTCCCTCACTTCCCCACAGCAACCCTGCGGGGAGGGATGGGGGCGGCTGTGGTACAGGCTGAAGAAGGTTGCGATAAAGGGAGGGTATCCATAACGTCTTGCTCTTGTTCCAATTGATTTTTAAAGAGGAGGCAGCGTGAAACTTTGACAGGCACTCAACAAGGATATCAATATCATCCTTATATTTTACAAAGATGCAGACGTCATCCGCATAAGCACATAGGGTTAGCGGTGCACTCATGGGAGAGAGTGCTATTCCAGAAATCTTCTTTCTCAGTAGATTGAGAAGAGGCTCTAAAGAAAGAGCAAACAATAAACCAGAGACTGGGCACCCTTGCCGAACCCCTCTACGAACCTTGATGGGGGGAGCCAGCACATTATTAATCTTAATTAAACTAAATACATCCGTGTATAGCAAGGAAATGTAGGAACGAAAGTTTGCTCCAAGGCCGCATGCCTGTAACACATGATGCATAAACTTATGGTCGATACTGTCAAATGCCTTTTCAAGATCAAGCGACATCATTCCAAAGTCTTCTTTAACACGGTTACCATCAATGAGATCTCTGATTATAGAAATATTATCATGGATGGATCTTCCAGGAACACAGTAACTCTGTTCTGGCAGTACTAGATCACCAATAACCTTTTTTAGTCGATTAGCTAGTACTTTTGAAAAAAGCTTGTAGTCCGTGCACAGCAGGGAGATCGGGCGCCAGTTTTTTTTTTTTTTTTTTTTTTTTTTTTTGTATACAAGATCGAGGCTCGTGAAAGAGCGAACATTAATCACACAGAAAGACAAACAGACACACAAAACAAATAACATCGGGAGCGGTAGACAAGATGGGGAGAGAGGGGGAAGGACACAAACACAACATTTGAGAGCAGGGACCGAGAGACATGGAGACATCGAGAGAACTGTGGGAGGGAGAGGGCTTTGGGGGGGAGGCATGGGAAGGGGGGGGGGTGGGAGAGGTATAAAACATATGGACACTGCCAAGACTTCCAGGAAAGAAGTTGGAATTTCAAACAAGGTGGATCTGGGGTGAATTCGTGGGGGTAGAAAAGATCAAGGTTTTGGATGGGGGAAGATAAGAGATGGTGGTGAACAGCTGTTTTGAAGACCTGGAGGGAGGAGTGTGATTGAAGTGAGTGTGGGAGTTTGTTCCAGAGGCGGGAGAAAAGAGGAATGAAAGAGTGAAGGTGAGCAGAGCCGAGATTTCGGCAGTTTAACCATCAGAGGGTGGCTGGCAGATCTTGTGCGACCTGTAGGAATATTTGGGGGACAGAGCACAGAGAGAGCTGGGGGAGCAAGGCCGGAGAGGAGTCGGTAGAAGACAGAAAGACCACCTACCTGCCTGCGGTGAGTGAGTGAAAGGCCCTCAGAGATAGCTTCATCGCAGGAGATTCCAATGATTCTGAAAGCTTTGGATTCAACAGCGTGAAGCCGAGCCAGGTGTGAGGCAGGAGCACCAGCCCATAGGGGAGAACAGTATTCCATTGAGCTGCGGATGAAAGCCTTGTATGTGGTGAGGAGCTCAGGTGTGCCTAGGAAGGACTTCGCACGACGGAGGATGCCCAGTCGGCGACTGGCTTTGGAGGCCAGCTTGGAAATGTGGTTTTCCCAAGAAAGATCATGGCAGATGGTGAGACCCAAAAGCTTGAGCGACAGAACTTCTTGGAGAGGATTGTTGAGAAAGTAGATGGGAGGGTTGTCCAGTCGATCTTTTTGGAGAGACATAGTAAGAGTGTGAGATTTGTCAGGATTGAAAGACATGTTCCACATGTTTGACCAGTCTGTGATTTTGTCCAGGTCTTCAGAGAGTGAGGAGGCTGCAGACTGCCGATCTGAGGGAAGAGGAACGGAGCGGCAGAGAGTGGAGTCATCAGCAAAGAGATACAGAGGATTTTCCAGAGAGTCGGAGAGATCATTGATAAAGACCAGAAAAAGCACAGGGCCCAGCACACTGCCTTGGGGAACTCCAGCCTGAACGGGAAGGGGAGATGAGAGAAATCCATTCAGGGCCACACGTTGACTACGACCAGAGAGGAAGTCCGCAAGCCATGCATGGAGATTTCCATGGATACCATAGGAGGAGAGTTTGGTGAGCAGAGCTGGGTGCCAGACCGTATCGAAGGCACGTGATATGTCAAGGGAGACAGCTCTGATTTCCTGTTTGGCATTGAGGACCTCCATCCATTGTTGAGACAGTAGAAGCAGCATGTCCAGAGTAGAGTGACCTGGTCTGAAACCAAATTGATGATCAGAGATCAAGCCATTGGAGAAGAGGAAAGATTTCATATCCGAAGCAATGATGGATTCCATGACTTTGCTGATAATTGGGAGCAGGCTGATTGGTCTGTAGTTGCAAGGATCTGTTTTTGCACCTTTTTTGTGTAAAGCGGTAATGTTTGCTGATTTCCAGGATGCTGGCAGATGACCTTGAGCAAAGGATAGGGTGAAAAGAACAGAGAGAGGGTGAGATAGAGCGGCAGAGCAGGATTTTAGGACCCGTGGGCTGATGCCATCTGGTCCAGTTGCAGAATCAGAGTCGAGGTTTGACAAAAACTCCTCCACCTTGTCAGGAGAGAAGGTCACAGAGTCCAGGAGCAGTTTGGTTCGACTGGGAAAGGTGGGAACAGAGAGAGATGGGTTTGGGACTAAGGATTTTGAGGCAAACACAGAGTTGAGGCATTCGGCTTTGTCACGTGCGATGTCAACTGTGTGGCCATTTGAGGTAAGGGAGGGGATGGAGGGGGAACAAACACCAGAAACGGATTTGACCAGACGCCACCAGGATTTGGAGGAAGGAGACAGGTTTGAGAGTTCATTCTTGAGTGAGGAGAGATAGTGCTTCCTGGCACTCCTGAGGGTAGACACACACTTGTTCCGAGCTTGGTGGAAGGAACTGAGATTTCCTTCAGTTGGATTAGCCTTCCAAGAGGCAAAGGCAAGTTGTTTCAGGGCAACTGCCTCACCACAAGATTCAGTGTACCATGGACGGGACGAAGGGTAAGACAACTGAAGGCGAGATGGGATAAATCTGTGCATGAGAGAGATCAGTTTGCTTTGGAAGAATTCCCAGGAAGAATTGATGTCAGAGGCAGTGGAGATGGGAGACCAATCCAGACGATTGATGGCTGCTTGAAGACCGTCCCAGTCGGCCTGAGTGAAATGCCAGACTCGTCGACGTTGAGGAGGCTCTCTGAGAATGGCCAGAGAGATGTCCACTTTGACAAGCACATTATCAGAAGAACCGATTGGAGCAGAAGAAGAGCAGCAGACATTAGCAGGGAAGTTAGTCATAACCAAAAAGTTCACCAAAAGTCGGGGATCTTCAGTTTTCGGGAGCAAGCACACTACGGCTTTTCTTAGATTCAGCGGCATTATACCATTCTGTATAGAAGTGTCCAAAACATTCAGCAACTCAGGGCCTAAAAGGTCCCAAAATGTCAGAAAGAATTCGGGAGGTAGACCGTCAATACCCGGAGCTTTCCCTGAATCCATGGCAGCAAGAGCACAGGTTAGCTCAAGGAGGGTGATTGGTAGGTCAAGCTCCAACCGTTGAGCCTCAGTTAGGGAGGGGAGGTGAGAGGTTAAATCCATCATTGTATCATTACAAACAGTCTGCTCCTCAAAAAGTTTTGTAAAGAATTCAATAATGTTTATTCTAACATCATCCTCGTTGACAACAACGTTGCCTCTTGAGTCCAAAACAGAAGAGATTAGCCGTGATGGCTTGCTTAAGGATTCTAAATGAAAGAAAGACTTGTTTGGGGTGTCTGATAATTTTACATTCTGTATTCTAAGTCTAATTAATGTACCGGCTGCTTTCTCTTGAACTAACTCCCTTAAAAGAGCTTTCTTTACAAGCAATAACCGGTAATTGGCGTCATTGTTTTCATGAGCTAATTTACTCTCCAATTGTAGAATATCCAATTCCAACCGGGCCATTGTAATGTGCTTGTCGTTTGTGCTGTGTGATTGGAAACATTGACAAAAAACCCGAATTTGAGATTTCATGTTATCCCACCATATGCTGGATGAAGAAAAGGAAGATTTCTTTGCTACTAGACTTGCCCAGAAAACACGAAAGGCTTCTTTAAACATACCATCTTCTAGAAGTCTAACATTAAACTTCCAATAAGCGCTCCTATTTGCGGGTTGAGGAAAGGAAAGGTTTAGGGTTACCATATGATGGTCTGAAAACACGGAAGGAAAAAGATTTGAAGAAACCGCAGTATTTTTAAAGGGTACGTTGATGTACCATCTGTCAAGCCTTGCCAAGGATACTCGACTATTGGTGCATCGACACCAGGTGTACTGGGATGTGTTTGGGTGGTGCAACCGCCAAACATCAACGAAGCCCATTGTGCTAAAAAAATTGGATAAGTGTACATGGGACTCAGGATGGGGTTCGACAGAGTTTCTGTCAACCGATGGGTCGAAGGTGCAATTGAAATCACCTCCGACACACACACAATGATCAAAATCAACCGATCTTAAGTGATTTATCATTGAGGTGAAGAAGGACTTACGCTCTACGCTATCACTTGGCGCATACACATTAAAAATGGTGTAATGGAAGTTATGGCTTACTAGTTTGAGAGAGCTAAGCCGACCATTTATTACCTCCTGAAAATGGCATGACTCACACACGAGGCCTGGCTTCAGCAAGAAGCCGATTCCAGCAGATGAAGCTGATAAATTGCTGAAATAGCATTGGCTCTTAAAAAGTTGATGCCAGTTATGTTCCACATTTGGTGTGATGTGAGTTTCTTGAAGTAAGATCACATCCACCTTTTTCCGTTGAAATATGTTTTTTTACTTGAACCTGGCGGAGGTGGCTAGCACCACCACCGTTAATATTTAAAGTTGCAAGTTTTATAGTTTTCATCCTGTATTGATGAAATCAGCCTGTGGCTGGGAACACTCTACACCTGCACGTGTGATGAATTTTCTTAACCTGTGGTATTGTGACTTATTCAGGTCAAATTGTTCAGGCGTTTTAATTATGGATTTTGCAGTGTGGATGAATGCAACCAAATCGTCAAAATAGTCTTTAATGACTATGTTACGCTGTCTGTACGTTTCGGCTAGAAACGACACGATGTGTTGGGGGGGTATCTGTGACTGAGATGCTGATGACTGTGACAGCTCAGTCACTTCCACCTCGTCCTCAGACTCTGACAGGTCTGATAATGTCCCACCTGGATCTTGGGCCTTACTTGCAGCTCTCACGAGCTCCTCTGGATGCATCTCCTGAGATTTCGTTGGGTACTCTGGTACACACTCACGAGCAGACTGGTGCTTACTTTCTTTATGTGTGCTTTGGCAAATGGCTGCAGATCTCTGCGTAGCCGGGGTTACGATTTCTGTTTGTAAGACAGAGCAATTTGTTTGGTCACCAGTCCGCTCAGCTACTGGAGGGGGAACCGGTAGGGCTTCGCGTTCAGGCTCAAAAATGGCCGCATTGTTCGGATCAATGTAGGCTTTATTCTCAGAGCCTGGGAAATCAGTAACATCCTCTTTTCCACTTTGGCGTTCGATATTTTCGTTTGCTGTAAACGTTTTGCCCTCTTTTGCAGAGACAGTGTCTCTGCCCAAGACAGCCTTCTTTATCGCACCATCGGGGCTATTTGTTAGTGGTGCTTTCCGTTTTTTGGTCAGTATGACAAGTTCTTCATTCATGGGTTCGCCAGCAGTACTAGCATCACCAAGTGCCATCTCACTGGGTTTGGGTAGCGTCGTGGCATCGGGAAGCACAGTCGGGGCTTCGGGAAGCACGGTTGGGGCTTCGGGTAGCACGGTTGGGGCTTCAGGTAGCACGGTTGGGGCTTAAGGTAACACGGTTGGGGCTTCGGGAAGCGTAGTCCGGACCTCGGGAAGCACAGTTGGGACATCAGGAAGCACAGTCGGGGTGTCGGGAAGCACGGTCGGGGCTTCAGGTAGCACGGTTTGAGCGCCGGGAAGCACGGTTTGAGCGTCGGGGAGCACGGTTTGAGCGTCGGGGAGCACGGTTTGAGCGTCGGGGAGCACGGTCGAGGCGTGAGGAAGCACGGTCGAGGCGTGAGGAAGCACGGTCGAGGCGTGAGGAAGCACGGTCGATGCGTGAGGAAGCACGGTCGAGGCGTGAGGGAGCACGGTCGAGGCATGAGGAAGCACGGTCGAGGCGTGAGGAAGCACGGTCGGGGCGTTTTCTTTTTTACAGCCCACATTGGTGTGTCCCAATTTGCAGCACTTCGTACAAGATGCTTTGGGACAAAACCTTTTAACGTGTCCGAAGGCTCCACAAAGGAAGCACGTTAAGGTGCCCGACGAAGCGTACATTTGATATTGACGATCATTTACCGAAATTTTAAACGAGATGTTTAGTCCTGTATCGTCGCCGCGATCAGGAAGCACCATGAATACTTGTCTCCGGAAACTCATAACATGTTTCATTCGTTCATCCCGACATCCCAGGGGAATCATCGAGATTCAGGAAACAACAGTTCCATACCGGGTCAGAACAGCCATTAACTTATCATCTGTGATAAACGGAGCGACATTTGAAATAATAACTTTAATCGCCGGTGTGTCCATCGGGGAAACCATGACGAACTGCCCACCTTTCAATGACAGACCGGTACTAACAACATCATGCACGAACTTCTCGTCCGACACGAAAACAACAAACTTTTGGTTCATCCGCGACGCGGCGCGGACATTTTCATCGCCGATAACATTCCCTACAGCTAGGATAATGTCCTCGGTAGGAACACCTTCGGGAGGGACACACACGAAAGCATGCTTCCTTGTTAGGGTTTCAAACCCTTCCTGCCGTGCACGAACACTTGCCATAACGGCGATGTCTCACCTTTCCACCTTGACCAGGTGGAAAGGACACAAAATAAATAAAGTCGAAATGAAATAATGAATAATAAAGTTCTCACGACGCGAGTAAGGTAAACAGCACCGACGGAGCAGGTAAACTGAACCGAACGGGTCCGCTCTCACCTTTGGGCTCTTCTCTCACTCTCTCTGTCTCAAGGGAGGGAAAGAGGCACAGGTGGTAAAGAAGGACACGACAAAGGCGCGATGGGAAAGGAAGGAATGGGGGGGGGGGGACAACACAACACAAGCACGGAGCTACAGCACACGAACACCAGTGCATGCCATCTTGCCACGCCCAACACACAAACGGCCAGCAGGGGGCGAGAGAGAAAGAGAGAGAAAGAGAGAGAAAGAGAGAGAAAAAAAGAGAGAAAAAGAGAAAAAGAGAGAGAAAAAGAGAAAAAGAGAGAGAAAAAGAGAGAGAAAGAGAGAGAGAAAGAGAGAGAAAGAGAGAGAAAGAGAGAAAGAGAGAAACATTTCGTTCCTCTTTATTACTGGGAAGTTAGTGTACATGATGAAAAGTCATACAACACATTTCATATAAATAAGGATGGGGTTACATGAGGGCAAGGACTAGAATTTACAAATGAACTTGGAGGACACCATCAACCAAGCAGCAAAGGGATTCCTTCACGCACCATCGCTGTGAGAAGAGCGTACATTCAATGAATTCAAGCTCCAGATGTAAACGAGACGTAACTAGACCTTTGAAAATCATAAAAACATCATCAGATAAAAGTGGTGCACGAATGGTTTGCATTTTGTGCTTTCTTGATAAATAAATAGCAAGTTTTGCCTCCGCAAACAGATAGTTGGCTAAAATACATTCTTCTTTACACCGGTAAGAAAAATTAAAGCCAAATATAAAAACACAATGTGTGAAAACCAAGCCTAGCCCTTCAATCACACGTGATAAAACTGAAAAAAGAGAAGCCAACCTCGTACATTCAATAAAAGCATGAAAAACAGTTTCAGGGACATCACAGAAGGGACACATTTCCGAGTTGTCAGGGCATGTGCGGTGAGATAAAACGTTTGAAGATAAAATATAATGTGCCAGTCGCCATTGCAGGTCCCCAGTGCGTTTGACAATGGGTGCCCTATACATGGTGAGCCATTTGATTGTTGCGGCAGCGCCAATTTGGAGCAGAGGTCTCCAGTGTGTTTGAGGTTCTGTTGGTTTACAGGGAACAAGAATTCCAACACACATGGAATAAACAGAGGATTTCTCCATTGTATTAAAAGGAATAAAGCCTTGGAAAGAAATTAAAAGTTTTGGAAAGGGGCATTGTGACAAAGGGGGGTTAGCTTCCACCAGTGGGTCCCATTTTAGCCCGGTTTGTTTAAAAAGGCGTAAAATCAGAGAGAAGATCCTCCCAATGACTCTGATAGAACGAACACCAGTAGCCACAGCAACGTCAGCTGCTGACTTCCATTTATGGAGAAAAGGGTCTCGAAAGTTTTTGACCTTAGTGCAATCAATATCAATGAATTTTTGCATAAAAGATCGGTCACTACAGACCCCTTTAAAAACTGGGTTTAAAAAGACTGGCTCATTTAAAAACATTGGGAGGGAATAATCACATGCATCACGCTGAAATTGAATCGCCTGCCATGCTTCCAGCATGCTCCTGTAGAATAGGGGGACCAAAGTTAAGTCAATGTTCTTGATGTTGATGAGAAAGAGTTGCTGGTCAAAACCAAGTTTCCCGGCTTGCCTAAGTAGGCAGTGAGCAAAAGCTTTCCACGGGACATCCGTGTACAAGAGCCGGCATAGTGAGAGGAGGCGAAAAGCCATCACCTTACTGTTGACATCGACCAACCCGTCCACCTTCAGCAATGGGCAGGCTTAGCACGCCTGACCGGAGCCAGTGTTTCCCCCCCCCCAAAAAAAGTCAATGAAACACTTGAGAGTTTTTTAAGAATAAAAGCTGGGGCTTGTAGTGCCTTAAGCTTATGCCACAGCATTGATGCCGCAAGATTGTTTATTATCAGGGTGCGACCCCGATAAGAGAGCTGATTCAGTAAACCTTTCCATTTTAGAAGCCGCTGCTTAGTTTTAGTTATAAGTGTTTCCCAGTTCTTCGAGACGAAGTCCGGAGTGCCAAGAGAGACCCCGAGATAGTGTATCCTGTCTCGTGCCCACACAAGCTGGCCGGGCAAGGTTGGAGGAAGGGCGTCACTTGGCGGACCCAAGTAGAGAGCATTGCTCTTGAGCCAGTTGATTTTTGCAGAGCTTGCCGAGCTAAACTCCTGGACACAATGAACCAAGGAAGAAACATCTTCATCAGAGCGAACAATTACGCACAGGTCATCTGCGTAGGCAATTGTCTTGACCGGGTTTACTGCTGGAAGGGGGGCGAAACCAAGAAGGCACGCACGCAATCGAATAAGCAGAGGCTCAACTGAAAGGGAGTACAAAAGACCAGACAACGGGCACCCTTGGCGAATTCCTCTACAAACAGAGAATGGCTGGCATAAAATATTATTTACTTTTAACAAGCTAAAAGTATTATTATACAATAATTTAGTGTAAGAGATAAAAAAATTCCCCGATACCAAAGCCACGTAAAACAGAAAAGAGATAAAAATGATCAATTGCATCAAAAGCTTTTTCCTGGTCGAGGAAAACCAAACCAACATTCCTTTGTTCAATGGTACAAATATCGATAATGTCGCGAACGATAAAAATACTATCATGTATAGTCCTTTTGGGAATGCAGTAGGATTGGTCGGGGTGTACAATCTCCCCAATCACCAGCTTGAGGCGGTTTGCAAGAGCTTTGGCAAATATTTTATAGTCAGTACAAAGTAACGAGATTGGACGCCAGTTTTTCAAGTTCTGAAGGTCTCCTTTCTTGGGAATGAGGGCAAGTACAGCCCTACGACAACTGAGGGGTAGTGAGCCAGATCGCAAGCTGTCGTTTAAAAGACCAAGTAGTTCAGGACCCAAAAGGTTCCAGAAGGCCCGGTAGAGTTCCATTGGGATCCCATCTAAGCCTGACGCCTTGCCAGTGGGTAAAGTTTGCAATGCGGAAAAAAGTTCTTCCGAAGTAACTTCCACATCCAACTGTTGGCGTGCCATTTCGGACAAGGTGGGCAAAGAGGTAACCAGAGAGTCAATCATTCCATGATCAATGTTCTTGGCACGGTACAAGTCAGAGAAATATTCCTTGGCGGAACCTCTGATACATTTTTGATCATATGTCACTCTCCCTTCTTTTGTCCGAAGCGAGGTTAGTTGCTGGCTTCGTTTGGTTCGGGTTTCCAATCCAAAGAAGAACTTGGAAGAGGTATCGAGAAAACACAAATTTTCCATTCGGAGCCGGACCAAAGCTCCTCTCGCTCGCTTTACACACAATTCAGCAAGAACGGCCTTTTTCTTAGCCAACAAAAGATTAGTCCGTTCAGCATTAGAAGCTGAGAGGTTAGATTGTAAAGTTAAAATCTCCTTGGTAAGCAGGGATTGAAGAGCAACATCATTCTTGGTATGAAAGGACCCGTACTGCTGGCAAAACATTTTTATCTGGACTTTTGCATTGTCCCACCACTGTCCGAGGAGAGGGAAGGAAGCTTTCCGCAGGAGTAAGGTCTCCCAGAAGATTTTAAAAGCATCAATAAAACATTTGTCTTCCAGAAGACTAACATTGAATGTCCAATAGACAGCACCACGATTACAAATCGGGGAGAAAGTGTGAAACACAACCATGTGGTGATCTGAGAAACCACTCGGGACAATAGCAATATGGGTCACAATATTTAAAAAATCACTATTAATATAAAACCGGTCTAACCTTGCGAGGGACAGATGGCCATTTAAACACCGACACCATGTATACTGGCGTGTGGATGGATTTCGAGTTCTCCAGATGTCAACAAGGGAGAAGGTTGTCAAAGTCCTAGTCAGAGGCACAATACTTGCTGGATGAGGCTCATTCCCATTGCGATCAATGGTAGAGTCCATCGTACAGTTAAAATCCCCTCCTAAACAAACAAATCCAATTAAATCAAAATGTGCAAGGGAGGTTTCTAACTGTGTGTAAAAAGCAATTCTATCCGTGCTGTCACTGGGTGCATAGACGTTCACTATTGTGTGTTTAAAACCATTAAGGGTGAAAGTGAGAGAGATTAAGTACCCTTTAATTATTTCATTAAAATCAACAATGAGATTACAGAGAGAAGGATGCAAATAGATGGCTACCCCAGCCCGAGGACACTCTAAGCTACTGAAGAACCACCTTCCTTTCATTATTCTTTCCCATTCACTCATACAGGAGGAACTACATCTGGTTTCTTGTAAGAGTAAGATATCGATGTGGTTCTGCAAAACAAGCTCCTTAACTTCAGCTTTTCGTAAATACGAGCGTCCTCCGTTTATGTTTAAAGTGGCTATAGAAAAAGCCATAGTGTGGAATTTGGGGAAGGGTATCAGTCAATTGGGTCATGATATGCCTGCAGGTGCTTCCTTGCTTTCAGAATCCATTTCCTGAGACGAAACATTTGTGGTTCAGTCAAACCAAACTGCTCGGACTGAAGGAGCAGTCGCTTTGCGGAGATGATAAAACTGTGCAGATCAGGGAAGGAATCCTGAATTTTAACATTTCTCTTACGGAAGGTGTGATGTAAAAACTTTAGGATCTCCTGGGGGGGCACAGACGGACCACTCTCCGGTTCCTGGGATAAGCCTGGATCATTCCAGACCTCGGTGCTACCACCAGAGGCAAGCGACGACGCGCCATCAGTCATAGTTTAATTGGGGATCTACATTAGTACCGTGCTCCCCCGGTGGAGCAGGTATTTCCATTTCTGCCAGGAGGGGAAAAACTATTTCCGAAACAGAACATACACTCTCTGCTTCCATCATGTACGGGGTTGTCTGTGGCGCAGACATCTCAGACACTTCACCCTTAGCAGGGAGAGGGACCAAAACAGGTTCATTGCTGACGTCCATGGTTGTAGTATCGGCAACCACAGGGGTAGTCACAGCTACCTCTTGGAACACGACGCTACCTCCTTGTACCTCTTGGGGCACAACACTACCTCATTGTACCTCTTTGGGCATGACACTACCTCCTTGTACCTCTTGGGGCACAACATCACCTCCTTGTACCTCTTGGGGCACAACATCACCTCCTTGTACCTCTTGGGGCACGACACCACCTTCTTGTTCGTGCTCGTGTTTGTCTTTCTCGTTATCAGGAGCGTTATTATTATCCTCCGTAGCTAACACGGCAAATCTGTTTTCCGTTTCCACGGCAGCAAACGGGGCAGCTGCTTCCAAATGGGAGCCATTTAGTTTGCCCGACGCCGCCAGTTTTTTCGGAACGCTCACCGTTACATCGTGACCATTGACGTTTGGGCGCTTGTTTCTCCGAGATTGAACGGTGATAAAACCCTCGTCATCCGCTTGAGGTCCCTTTAGTTCTGCACTCGCACCGCGGGGCTGATTATGGGAGGTGTCTGTACACTCCGCTCTAGATGTGCCACTCGTGTCTGGCTTGGGCTCCGCGACTCTAGATGTACCACTGGTGCTTGGTTTGGGTTCCAGGTGTTGAGATTCCCGGTTAGATTCCACACATTGAGATTCGTCACCGGGAATATTTGGTTTTGGACAAGCGTTCTTTAAATGTCCGTGCTCGCCACAAATAAAGCACGTCATTGCCTCAGTAGCGATGTAAATTTGGTAGCTGCGATCTTTGTGCTTCAAAGTCACAGCAGCACTAAGCGATTGTGCATTGTTCTTTAAAACAATATAACAGTGACGCCGGAAAGACATGATGTGTCGAACCGAAACGCCCGAACGCAAACGTAGCGGGATCATTGAGATCCGTGACACGACCGTCCCAAAACGATTTAAAGCACAGGTAATCTCCTCGCTTTTAAAGAAAGGTGGTAAATTCGAAATAATAATTTTGACGGCAGGTGTGTCCAAAGGACACACAGTAAGAAAAAAATCCGGTGCGACAGACAAGCCGGTTTCGACTGTCTGAGCAACGTATCGCTCTTCGGACAGGAAGAGCACAACACGTCGATTCATTTTCGACGCTGCGAGAATGTTTTCGAGCCCAATTTGTTCTCCGAAACCCATTACAACGTCATCAACACTAACTCCATCCGGCGGACAAACTATGACCCCGTTCTTTGGAGTAAGTGCCTCGTACACACTATTGTGCAAACATACGTTTGCCATAGTGTAAAATTAAGAAATGAAGTAAATTGAAAAAACAAAAACAAACCTGCCACAAGCAAAACTAGCAAGTGGAGGAAAAGGAAAAGTAATAATATGGGTGAAGTATTTAGCCAAGAAAAGGCTAAACGTATAAACACAGCAAATGGAAGAGCAGGCCCAAACCAGGGGGTCCTGAACAGGCCTGCTAATCACTTACCATGTGTGCTCTCTTTCTCTCTCCTGTCTCAACAAAGAAAGGAAACACGGGGAAAACTTCACAAACACGTACAAGGACACAAATGGAGTGAAATGGAGGATGGGAAAGACGCCAACACAGCACAGTACTCACAGCTCCTCACACACAGCAGCCATGATTGCCACACCCACACACGACTCACCAACGACCAGCAGGGGGCGAGAGAGAGAGAGAGAGACTGACTGTTTCTTCCTTTTATTACAAGAGTACAAAAAATCAGTTATGTTCAGTCACAAAGAAACAACACACAATAAAAGGTCTCAAGGAAAAGTTATTATCAAATCATCATCATCAAGTGTGCATATGACATCATTAAAAACCCACTTTTCTTTAAACCATGTTAAATTCTTGTTCATTTTTTAAAAACCAGTACTCTAGCTTTAATCTTGCATTTACAAGAGCCTTAAGGGTGAGCAGCACATCATATGACGAATCAGAAGCGTTTCCAATTTTTTTCTTCCTGGATTTGTAAATTGCAAACTTGGCCTGACCAATTAAAAAATTCATTAAAACCACATTTCTAAGGGAGGACGGTCCTAAAACACCATAAATAAAAACATTGTGATTGAAGAGGGAACCAAGCTTCACAAAGCGTTCCTGAAGGAATGTAAAAAGAGGTTGCAATCGTTCACACTCAAGGTATATATGCGGTAGGGTTTCAATCGATGCACAGAAAGGGCATAGATTCGAGTTAGCAGTAGAAAACCGGTTCATTAAAACATTATAAGGTAAACTCCAGTGTACAAGCTTCCATTGAATATCTCCAACATACTTTGGAGTAGGCAAGAGATAAAAACTTCGCCAATTGGGGCTATTGGGGGTAAAAAATCCCGCCATCGAAGCCTCGGGTGCTCAGAAAATGTTTTTGCGTATAAAATTTTAACGTACGCGTTGTACAAAGTTTTCTTTGGAAAGGCGGGAAGGGATAATGCAGTATCATCAGGGCTGTTCAGGCCAGGGGACAGATTAAGTGGCGGGCTGAAGACTAGGAGTTTGGGGAAGTCACCCGCTGTTTCCTCGGGGGAAGGGCCAAGTTCCTCGCAGGTATTACGATACGTTGTGGATATCCCTTGAAGGAACCGAGAGATGATCCTGACATATTTTATTCCGGTTTTTTGTGCCACAGCGGCAGCACTCAACCAGCAGCTCCCAGACTCTGTCATGAGGTCTTTCACTCGCAGCAGCTTGGCATCAACAAAACGTTGAACGAGTCCCCTATTATTCAAGCTGTTTTCCAGGAAGGGGTTGTAGCATAGGGGCTCATTCAACAACATTTCCATGTTGTATGTTGCCATTTCACGGGAAAAGGACAGGGCTTGCCAGGCGTTCATCACCCCTTGGTAAAAGGTGGGCAGCAAGGATGAATCGATTTGATGAGGGTTCATCAAGAAAAGTTCTCGGCAATAACCGAGCTTGCATGTAAGCTGAAATATGCAGTTAGCCAGAGGCCTCCAGAGTAGAGCTTCATCTCCATATACAAGTTGGCGCACGATATGAAGCCGGAAGACGTTAATCCGGCTGCGGATATCAATAAGACCTTGGCCACCTTCAGTGAGTGGTAAGTATGCTACGGGGGTTGGAGCCAGTGTTTCCCGCTCCAGAAAAAGTCGACAATGCTCTTTTGCAGTGTAATAAGAAGGCTCCCGGGCGGTTGTAGGCATATCATCTTATGCCATAGCATAGAGGCGACAAGATTGTTAATGACGAGAGTTCTTCCGCGGTACGAAAGTTGAGAAAGAAGTCCTTTCCAGCGGGCCAGTTTTGCCATTACCTTGTCTGGTAATCCCACCCAGTTCTGCTGCTCAAAGGTGTTGTCTCCTAGGAAAATACCGAGGTATTTAATGCCACTTTTCTGCCAGTTCACTCCTCCTGGTAGGACAATTGGCGGGCAATCTCCAGGTCCTATCCAAAGGGCTTCACTCTTCTTCCAGTTTACCTGGCCTGAACAAGCCTGACAATATGTCTTTAGTGCCTGAGCCACCGCAGTGACGTCAGCACTATTTTTTATATAAATACAGACATCATCTGCATAGGCAGAGACTTTTAGCGGTGTGGGAAGAATTGATCCAGTGAAGCCAGAAATGTGCGTACGTAATTGGAGCAGAAGAGGTTCGATGGCAAGAGACTATAAAAGTCCAGATAGCGGGCAACCTTGCCGTACTCCCCGTTGTACAGCAATGGGGCTACACAATACTTGATTAATTTTAAGAACACTGGATATATTACAATACAAAAGTTTAACGTACGAGATAAAAATAGGTCCAAACCCAAAATTCTCTAAAACTCTAAAAAGGTACATGTGGTCAATACAGTCAAAGGCTTTTCCTTGGTCAATGAAAAACAGACCAACGTTCATATTAAAATTGTTACAAAACCGAATGGTATCACGGATAAGAAAGATATTATTAAAAATAGTACGTCCAGGAATACAAAAGGATTGATGTTCTCCTATTAGTACATTCATAAAAGGTTTCATTCGATTAGACAAGGCTTTGGCTAAAATTTTATAATCCGTACATAAAACAGAAATAGGACGCCAGTTCTCTATAAGTTGAGTGTCCGCTTTCTTAGGAATTAAGGTGGTGACTGCTCTCCAGCAACTCCACGGCAGTTGTCCGTCCTCTAAACATTCATTCAATACCCGCAGTAGGTGAGGTCCAATGGCGTCCCAAAAAACCTGGAAAAATTCGCTAGTCAGCCCATCCAGTCCAGGGGCTTTATCAGGTTCCAAGGCCTTCAAGGCAGCGGTGAGCTCAGGTAACCTAAGAGGCTCCTCCAACTGCTGCTTCTGATCCTCCGCCAATGTTGGAAGGTTAGAAACAAGTTCCGATATTGCATCCTGGTTAATGTCATGCAACATAAACCGTTGTTTAAAATGTTTCCGGGCGCATTCCCTGATTCTGCCATCTTCATAAAGGAGTTCCCCATCATGGAGCAAGCGTGTAATCATTGACGAAGAGGCCCCCCTTTTAAGGCTGAAGAAGATTTGGTTGGAGCATCAAGGTCGTGTATGTACCTCATCTTCAGGCGCAATAAAGCATTTTGTGCTCGCCTTTCAGATATGGAATTCAGTAAGGCCGTTTTTCCATGAATTTGTTGCCTCATTTCCTGGTAGCTCACACTTGCAGTTCCCTGAAGCTGTTCCTGTAATTCCAGGATTTCATCTTCAAGTAAGGTTGTGGTTTTTCTTTCCTCTTGAACACCATATGCACGATATTGTTGGCAGAACAGTCTGATGTGCGTTTTGGCATTATCCCACCATTGTCTGAGGTTTGAGAAATTCCCTTGGGAGGCAACTAGTATATTCTAAATTTCCGGGAAAATGTCCTTAAAGGTACTATCATCAAGTAAATTGTTATTAAATTTCCAAAAAGCACTCTTGTGTTTCGGGCAGGGGGCAGAAATTTTGAGAAATGTTGCGCTGTGGTCCGAGAATCCTGATGGGCAAATTTGGGATGACAGAACGAGGCGTTCAAGTGGAGGATTAATATAAAACTTGTCCAAGCGAGCAAGTACAATATTACCCTGAATGCATCGACACCATGTGTATTGCCTGATTGATGGGTGCTGTACCCGCCATATATCTGTCAAATTCATTTGTTTTAAAAATTTGGTGAGAGAGATTGTAGAGGCAGGATGGGGCTCTGCACTGTTCCTGTCTAGTTGGGGTTGGAGGGTGCAATTAAAATCTCCACCAATACAAACATGATTGTCTTGGTTTTTTAGGGCGTTTTGGCTGTCGAGGGACGTTAGGTGTGTCCCAAGGTCATTAAAAAAAACTCGCCGAGCTACAGGCGTACTTGGGGCATAGATATTAAAAATAGTATAGAATTTTCCACAGTAGTGGAATTCTAGGGATGCTAGGGATCCCTTGTGTATTTCGTCGAATTTAAGCGATGAAGGCGAAAAGGAGGGGCTAATAATTATTGCGACACCGCCTTTGCGGGAGTCACCGTTACTAAAAAAGGACAGGCCGGGGAAGAGCCTACACCACTCTGCGACACAGCAGTCGTTGGCATGGGTCTCTTGTAAGAGGGCAATGTCAACTTTCTTCTGTAATAAAAAATCCCTTACTTGAACTTTACGGACAGAGCTACATCCTCCGTTAATATTCAAGCTACAAATGGAAAACCTCATTTCAGCTACAAGGAGGAGTGACCACCACTCAATTTTTTGATAGCAGTTCATTCTTAGCTTTTTGCAACCACTTCTTTAAACGGTGACGTTGGGAGGAATTGAAATAAAAAACGTGGGGCCGTTTTACCATCAATCTAGCAGAATGTATAAAATCAGGTAGCTCCGGAAAAAAAGTTTCTATAACAACATTCCTTTTTCGGAATGTGTCCTTAAGAAACCTTTTTATCTCGGAGGGAGGGATTGGAGGGGTTTCTTCTTCCTTAAGGCTACCACATTCACTAACAGAGTCATCTATATCAGATGGCTCAGATGGTGTGTCACACTGGTTTTCATCATTTATCTCCTCACCGTCATCACATCCCTCCACGTTATCGGATGGGGCATAGTCCATAGAGGGAGGGGATGGGGAGGGAGAGAAATGAGCCATCTTCAGGGGAGGGGGGTTGGGGGGGGGTACTAATTTTTGCGGTTCAACCATATCAGTTTCTAGGTCAGTAGACAAGGGCGAGGATTCATCCACATCTATGTCCTCCAATACAGAGAAACGATTTTCTGTGACGAGGGACAAATCTAGGGCAGAGAGGTGGGGCTGTCGGTTTTCAGTTGTAGGTTTTTTAAAGAGATGACCGTTTTCATCTGTTGTTTGCAGATGTCTTTTTCCTTTTGGGCAGACTAATTGAAACTCGTCCTGGTTAGTGGGAAGAGATTGCAAGGGTTTGGGGGGAGGGGGGGGCTGGGAGGACGTGATGATCGGGAGGGGATTTCCATCGGCTACCATGGCAAGAGAGGTAGGATCAGTTATAGCAGGCAACAAGCTGTGATTGGACGGTGTCGCCTGGGGGGTGAGGTCTATCATTGACAGGAAATGGCTGCAATTAGATCCTTCAGTAGAGGGAGGGGCCCCTATTTCAAGGAGGGGGGAAGGGGGTACAGCGGGGGGGGGGGGGTTTGGATCGGTGGTAGGAGGGCTTGGGTCGGTGGTGGACAGATTGGGATCAGTGGTGGTAAGGCTTGGGTCGATGGTGGGAAGGTTCGGGTCGGTGGTGGGAGGGCTTGGTTCGGCGGCGGGAAGGCTTGGTTCGGTGGTGGGAAGGTTTGGTTCGGTGGTGGGAAGGCTTGGGTCGGTGGTGGGAAGGTGGGGGGGTTGCTTATTCCCGGTTCGGAGGGGAGGTTGTACTTGTGGAGAATTCTCTTTTCGGGGGCAGTCATGCTTAACATGCCCAAATTGTCCGCAGCCAAAACATTTTAGAACGTTGGTGGACACGTACACTGTATATTCGTTCTATTGATGTTTTAATTTTATTATAAGGTTTAAATCCTTCTGGGAATTTTTTTAAATCATAAACACTTGCCGCCGGAATGAAACCACATGCCTTAAATCGTTGTTTCGTGACCCGAAGGGAATCATGGAGATACGAGACACGACGGTACCGTATCGGGACAACTCTTTAATTAGTACATCGTCGGATACAAATGGGGGGCAAGTGGATATCACGACTTTTATCACTGGGCTATCTAGTGGGGAAATCATAACAAATAAATCTGGATCGATTGTCAACCCCTGTTCGACAATTTGTGGGACACAATCCATGTTGGACAAAAAAATAACGATCCGCTTGTTCATCCGCGAAGCGGCAACAACCTTGTCGATCCCGACAACACGACCGGTTGCGAGGACAACGTCCTCGACACTAACCTCACGTTCCAGAGGTACACAAAAGAACCCGTGCTTACGGGTCAGGCTCTGAAAGGCCGTAAATCGAGATAGTGCAGCTGCCATGCTGGAACAGCTGCACTTACAACCCCTCCCCAACTCGGGGAGGGTGAATATATAATATAATCTTCCCTACCCGAACTCCGGGAATGGGAAGTAATCAGACCTCTCCGATTTCCCTAACTTCGGAAAAGGGAGGCAACAAAACAAACTGAAGGAAAGAAAAACGAAAGGAAAAAAAGGAAATAGAGGTTTAAGATGAAGGAGCAAACACCGATCGGGCAACGCCCAAAAACGGCGAACCCTTACCAGCAATCACCCTGTGCTCTCCGGCTCTCTCTCCCGTCTCAACGTATATGGGAATCACCAGGAAGACTCCACGAACAGGCACAAGGACACAGATGGGGGGAACGGGGGGGGGAGGGGGAGGGGGTGGGGAAGGGAGCAAAAACACAGAGCACTCACAGGCCTCCACAAGCAGACGCCATGACAGTACAACCAGCATACAAACGGCCAGCAGGTGGCGAGAGAGAGAGAGAGAAAGAGAGAAAGAGACTTGACTTGACTTTTAAGGTCTTTTATTACAAAAGTATAAAAAAGCACAACAAACCAAGTAATTCAATTGCAGTCAACAAAATAATTAAATCAAGGAATTGAAAAACATGACATTAATTATAATTAGAGCAGCAAAAAAAGTTCATCTCCCTCCACCTTACACAGGATTTCAGCTTTGCACCATTTTTGAACAAAGTGATCAAGCCGAGAAGTCTCTCGGTAAAAATTAAATTCAATTTTAAGGCGGGCAGACACAAGGCCTTTAAAGGCTAACAAAATACTGCATTCCGGTGAGCTTGTCCCAGAGACCCGACTCTTCCGCGTAATATATATCGCGAGTTTCGCCTCGGCAAGTAAAAAATTAATGATTTGAGAACCAACATTCTCATTAGACACAGGCATGCAGTACACAAAAAGATAAGAAGAAAAACAAAAACCGAAATTCTGGAAGACATATTTCAGGAGTTGAAAAAGTGGAGCCAGCCTTTGGCATCCGACATATGCATGGAAAGTGTCCTCGGAGTGATGGCAAAAAGGGCAGTCATCAGATATCACGAGGTTCAGTCGTTTAAGAAACGCGTTGGAAGGCAAAGAATAGTGTGCAAGCCTCCACTGTATATCACCGGCACGTTTAGACACAGGTAACGCATACATCGACAACCAGGTAGGAGAGGATGGAGCCCCTGCAGGTAGAAGCTCTTTCCAGTGGGTGGTCAGTGGGCTATTGGGGTTAGCAGAGATGACAACATTAAGACATTGCACGTACAAAGTAGCCTTTGCACAGGCTTGTAGAGGCTTTGTGGAAGGAGCACCAGAAAAACAAAAATCAGGGAAGTCAGGGTACATTGTTTTTGTGTTCTGAACATCATGCAATAGAGGCCATGATAAATTAAAAGAGATGAACACTTTATCAATTGAACGAAGAAGTTGTCCAATTAGTCGGGCTGAGGTAACGTTGCATACTTCCGAAATCTGGTTGGGGGTCTGCCATCCAGAATAAGAATGATTAACAAAATCCTTGACAAGAAAAAAACCAGATTCGATAAAAGATTGAATTAGGGACCTACTTTGGCAATCATGGCAAAATAGGCTGTTGTAGAAAACGGGTTCACACATTAAATTCCAAAATTTATATGTATCCTTGTTTCGTACTGGGAGGAGGCACTGACCGGCATTCACGAGACTTCGATAAAAGGAGGGCAGCAAGGAGATGTCTATTCGCTGCAGATCGAGTAGAAAGAGCTCGGGGCCACACCTGAGCTTACCCGCTTGCTGCAACAAGCAAGAAGCCAGGGGCCGCCAAGACAGGACTTCCTTGTAGAGAAGTTGGCGCAAGGTGGTTAGTCGAAAAGCCAGTATTTTACTGGTAATGTCCACAAGTCCTTGACCTCCTTTATCCAAGGGGACACTTAGAAGATCAGCTCGGAGCCGGTGCATGCCGTTCCAGAAAAAATTAACAAGGATACGCTGCAAGTTAATGACTAGCGATTTGGGCGGTTGTAAGACAGTCATCCGATGCCAGAGTTTGGAAGCAGCCAAGTTATAAATTATCAGCACTCGACCTCTATAAGACAGTAGGCTGGACAATCTTTTCCAACAATTAAGGATATGGGAGATGTGATCAACCATCTGATCCCAGTTCTTTAAGGAAAAGGTCTCATTTCCAAGAAACACACCGAGATGTTTAACACCATCATACCTCCACTGCAAAGCATTAGGCAGGGAAGGTGGGATAAATAACCCAGAAGGACCAAGACACAAGGCTTTACTCTTACTCCAATTGACAGTAGCAGAGGATGCCAAATTGAATTCACATAAAGCACTTGTGAGGGCAGCAATGTCAGACTGAGTGTTAACAATCACACACAAATCGTCAGCATAAGCAAGCACCTTAACAGGATTAGCAAGAGGTGTCACCAAGAACCCAGAAAGGTTGTGGCGTAAGTGAATCAGCAAGGGTTCAATGGAAAGTGAATACAGGTACCCGGAAAGAGGGCAGCCTTGTCTAATACCTCGCTGAATAGGAAAAGGTGAACATAAACTGTTGTTGATGTTCACCAAACTAAAGTTGTTGTGATACAGCAGCTTGATACAAGAAATAAAGAAGGAACCAAACCCGAACCCCTTCAAAACTTCAAGTAAATACAAATGGTCAACACTATCAAAGGCCTTTTCCTGATCTAAAAAGATCAGCCCGGTGTTAACATTCTGACAATGACAAATCGAAATCAAATCACGAACAGAAAAAATATTATCAAATATCGATCTGCCGGGAATACAATAAGACTGGTCGGGGGATACAACATACCCAATTAAGGTTTTTATGCGATTAGCGAGTAACTTAGACAGGATTTTGTAATCAGTACAGAGTAGAGAGATCGGGCGCCAGTTCTCAACAAGTTGAAGATCTCCCTTTTTAGGGATTAATGAAATGATGGCACGTCTGCACCTTAAGGGAAGTTCACCAGTTTGTATACTTTCTATGAAGACAATTAGTAGACATGGTCCCAGCAAATCCCAAAAGGTGCTGTAGAATTCCACTGGCAACCCGTCTAAGCCAGGTGCCCTGCTGTTGGGCAAGGTCTTTAAAACACTAGTGAGTTCGTCCAATGTTATTTCGCCTTCAGCAGTCGAATTCTGTGTCTCAGTAAGTGTAGGCAAAGATGCGGTAAATGAATGTATGTGGTTTGAGAAAGTGTGCTTGGAGGAGTAGAGGTGAGAAAAGAAAGTCTTAATAGTAAGTTTGATGTCATTTGGATCAGTCAAAATCCTTCCGCCAGCAGAACGCAAGGACAATATTTGTTTTTTTGAGGCAGTTTCCAGCTTGAAGAAAAGTCTGCTCGGGTTATTTAGTTGTTGCAAATGAGTCATTCTCATCCGAAGGAGTGCACCCTTTGCACGTTCGGCCAGTAATTCATTTAACAGGGCTTTCTTTTCATACAGCATCTGCTGCTGCCCATTATTACGAGAGGATGACACTTTGTTTTGCAAGTGAAGAATTTGTGTCTTCACCAGATCTATATTTACATCGTGATCCCGAGTACTGTGTCGTGAGAAATTTTGACAAAAAACTCTAATTTGAGCTTTAGCGTTGTCCCACCACTGACGTAAACATGAGAACTCTTTATCCATCGTGATGTAATGTGCCCAAAAGGCCCTAAAGGATGCAACAAAGAATTCGTTTTGAAGAAGTGTTGTGTTGAACTTCCAATACGGGCTCACCACCTTTATGAGTGGCAACTGAAAATGCATAGTAATGATGTGGTGATCGGAAAACCCAGATGGGAGAATAGAGGTGTTTAAGACGAGGTTGAGGAAATGGTCAGAAACGTACAATTTATCAAGTCAAGCTAGCGACACTAAGTTGTTAGAGCAGCGACACCAAGTGAATTGTTGCTGCATCGGATGTTGCAATCTCCAAATGTCTGTCAGCTTGAATCTTGAGATCGAGCGAACGAGAGGTCTTGTACTGGCTGCATGTGGCTCAGCTCCATTCCTATCAAGGGAGGGGTTAAGTGTGCAATTGAAATCTCCTCCAAGACATAGAAAGTGGTCAGGGGGAACACCAGCAAGATACGAGTCAAGACAGTCAAAAAAGGAAGATCTTTCAGCATTTGTACTTGGTGCGTATGTCAAGTCGTAGATTCGTTATTGCTTAGAGTTCTGTATAAGACGTCGGTCGAATAATATGTTATGATTTAAAATGTTGCTTATTGTTATTCATAAGTAAATAAAGGGGTTTTCGCTTTGCTGTGGATAAATGGGAAAGTACTCGATGCATTTCGTGCTGGACGGATGGCTCGTCCTTCGTGTGCCCTCTCGATGCAAGATAAGCCCGGTCATAAATTCTCTCCATTCGGTCCGCAGATGGCGCCTCGAGCCGCGGGCTGGCGGACGTTTATACGCGCGTGGAATGTGTAGTTTTAAGTAGAATGCTCGGATTTCAGACATAAACCTTTTGATAGATCATTAAAACATTAATTATATTCCATATAATCATAGCGGCGCCTGAATTACAATAAACATGCTTCAGTTTGTGTTTAAAAATGAGAAAGGTTAACCAAAGGTGCCTTTTACACCTGGAACTCATCAGGCAAACTCAGTTACTTTACGATCTTAACGGAACCAAAGAATGCGATTCCCTCTTCTGTGAGTTATATTTCCTGTCACCTCGGAGCCCTGAAACACATCTGGCCCGGATCTCGACGGTGCGTGCTGCACTCCCCCGAATGACAGAGCGGATAACGGTGGGGGCTAGGGATAACGGTGGGAGGAACTCTCGCCAGTTCCTTTGTTCTCTCGGAGATTTTCTGATAAGCGCGTTCCTATTTAAGTGAACTGTGAATCGATGCATTTTTAGGAAGGGCTGAACGTGGCATGAGGGCAAGTCGTGCTGTCGATGTTCGCTTCCTCCGGATCTGTATAAGTTGGTATTTAATAAAGCTGCGTCATTCTCAAACTGTTTGTGGACTTCTTTTGCAAACGAAGAGCTGCTTCTTCACAGTTGGTACCAGGAGTGGGGTGCAACACCGGACGACGGGAAACGGAGCCCGAACGACAGGAGGAAGGCTGCCTGAGGCCGGCGCCGGCACGCTGATTTGATTAAAGGTGAGAGTTGTTTTATATCAGAGGGCTATTATTCCAAATTCGTACCTTCCTCCCTCGAGCGGCTTCAGTCTCCCTGTCTTCCGCGCTGCCTGCACTCTGAACAGAAATTGTAAGTAAAGGCTCATTTTAGGCCTCAGAATGACGTGGCTTTGTTAAATCACCAGGATAAAACATTAAGAGTAAGAATAACGTTAAAGGATAGGATTTGCGCAGGATATCAGTAAAGATAACGTTCGATAAGGGTAACGTTATAGTTTAACAAGGGAAAGGGGAAAAGTGAGGTCGGACAGCCGTAAAGGTTGAACCAGTTGGCCGAGAACTTTCCAGGAAGGATCAGCCCAGAGCAGTAAGATGGGAAACAAGCTAATGAAAGAAGGGGAACCCCTTAAGGGAACCCCGGCATCTTTCATGTTTAAGAGGCATCATTTTGCCGCGGTAAGACCAGTAAAGGACTGGGCTGTGTTAACTAAAGATTTAAATAATCCCTGGCCAGAGGAGGGATCGTTTGCACTTGACAAGTTGGAAGTGTTGTACGGAGCTTTGGATAAGCTAGAAAGGGAAAGGAAACACTTCCCACCCGATTACTGGAAAGTGTATGGCTGGTGGGAAAAGGAAGGAATGAAGCGACTGGCAGCCTCAAGACAGGCCAGCTTGGCAGGGGAAGTACTGAAGCTTCAGGGCCAAAAGAAACAAGCAGACAAGGTTCAGGACAAAACAATTAAGGAGGTAGTTAAGCAAGCAAATCAGCGGCTAATGCCGCTCGTCCATAATCCGGACCAAGACCCCGCGACAGGGGAGGTAGCCACCATGCCTCTACCCCCCCAAGCCCTGAGCCCTGTCCCCGGGCTACAGGCGCCACCTCTCCCACCCCCGCCCCTGTTCCCCCAGGGGTTAGACCCCCAGAAAACTAGACCAGCCGCCCCTCAGGTTCACCTTAGCCTGGGCAATCCATTTAGAGGACAAGAAATTAATGGGATGGACAGCGGGTTCGCGGCCCCAGAGGGGCCAGGAGAACTGTACCCCTCATTGGAAGGGTGCACGGAATCAGAGAACCCACAACCTGCAATCGGGATGTGTCCTTTAAAAACAATAGGACTGAACAGGGGGGCACCCATTAACATCAGGATACCCTGGAGGGAATCAGATTTGGCGTCTATGCAGGAGCGGGTGAGAACCCTGCTGGCTGAACACCCCGGTCAGATACCGGAATTTATGCGGTTGTGGATACAAAATACAGGCGCAGATTGGCGGGACGTCTGCCACATGGGGAAGGCTGTATTGCCCGCGCGGGTGTGGGACCAGGCCAAAGTACACGCACGCTGGCCAAATGTAGCACCGCCCCCGGCCCAAACCGCGGCCCAGACCCTCGCCGATTGGGAGGCCCTGGTCGACTTATTGTTGGCCGGGGTACATACCGCACTGATGCCAGCCGCGGGGCCAGATTGGAATAAAATATACGGCCTAAAACAGAAGCATGGCGAAGCAGCCCTCGATTGGAAAGAGAGGGTAGAACGAGCAGTGTTAAAGTGGGGAGGACTGGGCCAGGTGCGGGCACAAGATCTCCCTCACGCTGTAGTGAACAACTTTTTTGTAGAAGGAATGAGACCGGCAGTTAAGAAGCGCATTCAAACGGCTATGATAGGATGGAGAAACACCCCAACCGACCAACTAGTCAAAGCGGCCGAACAATGTGGCGAGGGCGACGAGAAGAAGGCCGATGTTAAGGACGACATGTTGCAAATGCTCGTCCAGGAGAAACGGGACCAACTCAACCAAAATAAGAAGGGAAATCGAGGCCAAGGACGGGCCCAGAATCGGGACACCAGGTTAGAGCCCAACGAAGAGTGGGGGCGCGATGACGAAAACGAAAATGACGCTGACGACAACGACAATGGACGAGTCGACATGCGGACACAAGGGCCCCCTCCCCAAAATTGGAACCCACAAGGGCCCCCTCCCCAAAACTGGAACATGCAGGGGCCCCCTCCACCGCCGCAGAGCTGGGCCATGCAACCACCCCCTCCACAGACCTGGGCAGTACAAACGCCCCCTCCCCAGAACGGGTATCCACAGGGACCCCCTCCCCAAATCGATGGGCCTCCCCCAAGTTATTGGGCCCCAAGCGGAGCAAACGGGAATGGGCCGCCACAATGGGGACAGCGGAACCAACAGCCTGCGAGGCGTCCGACGCAACAGGGTCAGCGCAATAGTAACGGGCATCCCGCATCCACCGCTCCACAAGGGGCGTGCTTCCGTTGCGGACGGATGGGACATTGGAAACGTGATTGCCGGGGGCCCCGCCAGGGATACCCGCCACAGAGAAATCAAGTAGCCTATTGACGGGACGCCGGCGGGCCGCCCGTAGAATTCCCCCTCTTGACTATGACACCAACCGAGGAGCCGACCTGGACACTAGACGTGGATGGGCAACCGGTAGACTTTCTCGTAGATACAGGCGCGACTCGCAGTACTATTAACGAAGGGCAGCTACCATCTTTGCGCCCCACTGATAGAGATGTTCAGATAGTGGGAGTTTCAGGCTTGCCCCAAGCGCTTCCCATTTCAGAAGAGGTAAGAGTGGTGTGCGGCCCATTAGAGGCTAGACACGCTTTCTTGATGACTACCACCGCCCCGACTAACTTGTTGGGACGGGATTTACTTTGCCGTTTAGGCTGCCAAATTTCATGCACGGAGCAGGGAGTTTTTGTAGATGTCGCGGAATCCAAACGCGATCTGTTAATGACGGCATTGTCTCGGCCCGGCCCCACCGCCTACTGGTGGAGCCTGGAAAAGGGGGCTTTGGCCTCTTGGGCACACGTCCTAGACACAGTATGCTCCCAGAGTGACGGGTTGCGAGATTGGCTGGTTGCGAGAAATTACAACAGACATAAAGGACAACCCTCCCCATTGCACGGCCTACTACGATGCTAGGGGCGATGACGACGAGTACCGAGGAAAGATAAAGGGGTCAATAGGTAAGAATTCGGACCTAATATTGTCAAATATATGGGTTGGACGGGAGGGAATAGGCGTCGAGGTAACCCTAACCACGGAACAGCGGGCGTTGTCTCAGTACCCCGCAGGGGTGGACGCCCATGTTACCCTCACCACCGCCAAAGGATGGCCGGCGGAAAGTGTAGGATGGATGATGGGGCGCTTGCGAGAAATTCCGTGCAGCGCCATTTATGAAGTGGACCACTGGATAGTGACGATGCTCGACAATGACGAAGGGTATTTGATCACCCTTGAGGAGCAGAGTATAAAAGGAAAATTTGAAGAGACAGACCTGCCCCCAAAGGGCAACCACGTTGTACGAACGGTGTCTCAGGGCCTGGGCGAGTCCGATGACCTTTTGGAGGAGGTTCCGGCCGATTTGTGGTCCCAACACGACAACGATGTCGGGCGAATTCGCGATGCCAAACCTCTGGTAATACCGGTCCAACCAGGAATGCCCCTCCCAAACGTGAGACAATATAAATTGCGGCACGAGGCCGATGCGGGCATAGAGCCAGTGATTCAATCTTTGGTAAAACAGAAAATAATTGTAGAAACTAACAGCCAATGCAACACACCAATTTTGCCCGTGAAGAAACCAATGCAGGATAAATGGAGGTTCGTGCAGGATTTGAGGGAAGTGAATAAGGTCATACAAGGCATACACCCAGTGGTACCAAACGCGGAAGGCCTTATGACATCTATTCCACCGGACGCAACACATTTTACCGTCATTGACTTATGCTCGGCCTTTTTCTCCGTACCCATCACACCCGAGTCACAATACTTGTTCGCCTTCACCTTTAGGGGGCGCCAGTTCACCTGGATGGTGTTACCCCAAGGGTTCTCCGACAGCCCCACCCTGTTCTCCCGAGCGTTGCACCGCGATTTGGCAGACGTGGAACTAAAAGGGGGTTCGGTGTTGTTGCAATACATTGACGACTTGTTGATTTGTTCCCCCTCCAAGGAAGCCTGTGAAGGGGACTCCATGGCCCTGCTAAGAGCCTTGGCGGCCAAGGGGCACAAGGTGGGACGGAGAAAGCTCCAATTTGTACGGAAGGTAGTAACCTATTTGGGTCATGCCATTTCACACGGGAAGCGAGAACTGCATGTTGGACGGGTGACCGCCATCATGGAATCGCCACGGCCAAGTACGCAACGACAGATGTTGCGCTTCCTAGGTATGACGGGTTACTGCCGCTCTTGGATAATTGACTACGCGCTACTTGCTAAACCGCTGTACGAAGCCACCAGAGTAGGAGAACCAAACTACTTGGTTTGGACGGACGAATTGATGCGCTGTTTCGAGGGGCTGAAAAAGGCATTGGTAACGGCACCGACTTTAGGACTCCCCGATTATGCGAAACCATTCACCCTTTACACTCATGCAATAAGGGGTTTTGCTCAGTCCGTTTTGACACAGACTCATGGAGATAAGGAACGACCGGTAGCCTACTTTAGTAAAAAGCTGGAACCGGTCGAGCAAGGGTTTCCGATGTGCCTGCAAGCCGTGGCAGCGGCTAGGTACGCTGTGGAAAGGACAGCAGACATTGTGATGGGGCACCCGGTAACGCTACAGGTACCGCACTGCGTCACTTCACTGTTACTACAGCGGACAACACAACACTTGTCGACCACTAGATTAATGCAATACGAAACAGCACTGATTACGGCCGCCAACGTCACCATTAAACGTTGCACTACACTCAACCCAGCCTCACTGATACCCACCCCAGAGGAGGGCGAACCCCACGTATGTGTCGATGTAGTACAGCAAGTCTCCACGGTACGTCCGGACTTGAAGGACGTTCCCCTCGACGACCCCGATCGTGTGTACTACGTCGATGGGTCGGCTAAACGCGGATGGGACGGCTCTTTGCTATCTGGATACGCGGTGTGTTCAGATAGTGAGACGGTAGAAAGTGGGCGCCTTCCGCCCACATTTTCCGCCCAGCAGGCGGAGCTGTGCGCCTTGACTAGAGCATGCAGCTTGGCGGCGGACCTGGCCGTCAACATTTATACAGATTCAGCATACGCACACGGGGTAGTTAACGACAAAGGGGCAATCTGGAAGATGCGAGGCTTTCTCACATCCGCGGGTTCGGTCATAAAGAACGGCGAACTGGTTGAAGGGCTACTCCAAAGCATCTTGCTTCCCCGCGCTATCGCGGTAATTAAATGTCGCGGCCACCAAAAGACAGACTCTGACGTCGCCCGAGGCAACGCCAGAGCAGACGCAGCGGCAGGAAAGGCGGCCAACCAACAAATAGGACGGAACATGCCGATGGTAACGCGAGCAAAGGGGGCACACACGCCAACTGCCAACGTACCGACCTCAGGACCCACCCCCTCCCCGCAAATTGGGTGCACCATCATCACCGCCTCACCAACTAATGAGGACGTTATAAAACTTCAAAACGCAGCAACAGCAGCCGAACATAATGACTGGGTAAAAAGAGGGGCCACACGCCCCGGACCAAATGCGATGTGGACCCTTCACGGAAAACCAATAGCACCCAAGGAACTACTGCCTTGGCTGGCACGTATGGGACATCAAAATGGCCATGTGTGCCAGAGGGGGGTGATGGAACAGATAAACTATACCTGGGCGGCACCGGGACTATTGTGACAACCACAAACAACCACAACAACCGGGACAACCACAAGACAGTCAAAAAAGGAAGATCTTTCAGCATTTGTACTTGGTGCGTACACATTGATTATTGTGAAAAGCTGCTGACCAACAGAGAAAGTCAGCGAAGCTAAATATCCCTTCACAATTTCTTTAAAGGAAACCGAAGTCAAGGGAAGAGTTTGCCGAAAGAAGATAGCTATCCCAGCAATTGGGCTTGATAGATTGCTAAAGAACCAATGCCCTTTAAGAAACGACTCCCACTCAGCTGAAGAACCTTCAGTAGAATGAGTTTCCTGCAACAACAAGATGTCAACCTTGTTGCACTCGATTAGTTGTTTAACTTGCACTTTACGAAGAGACGTGCGACCACCGTTGATATTAAGGCTGGCAATGCGTAGTTTCATTGTGATGGGGCACCGGCAGGACATCAGCCATGGTCTTTGAGTTCGCTCCGAGCACGACTTAGAAATTTCCTTAACCGGTGACGTTGAGGGTCTGCAACGTTGTACCGATCCGGTCTAGAAATCATTAGTCGAGCCACTTGAATGAAATCTTCTAGGACTAGAAAATGATCTTTAATTTTGACCCCCTTTTTGCGAAAACTTTTGTGTAAGAAGGCGTGAACGGCATCGGGAGATACTGAGGAATCAACCTCAAGGTTGTGAGGAGGAACATCGCTGCCTGTGTCGCTTAAGGTCAAAGCAACAGAAGATGTTCCATCAGACTCGTAACCCATGCTGTCAACCACAAGTTCCTGCGGTACTTCAGGAGCAATTTGTTCAGATGCTGCAGGTACAGCCACCTCCAGATCACAATCAATTTGTACATCCGGTGCATCGATTTTAACTGTGGCATCTGTGCATGGTGGGGGTTGGGAGAGTATCTCATCGACTCCACGAGGGATCTCCGGTTCATCAAGCACAGTGGGAGTAACAGTTTCATGTGTACTCACAACAGGAGTGCAGGGCTGCTCAGGAGGTGAGTCCGTGGGAATGGGTTCAGGTGATTGTTTGGCAGGTGTTCTTACCACTTGCGCATAGGAAGGAGACCTCTTGGGTTTCACTTGATTGTCTAATTTGGTATCAATTGCTCGCTTCTGTGCTTTATTCCGGGTTACAACTGTGAAGCCATCATCTGCATCATTCGTCCCTCCTGGGTGAGCATTTTCGAAGGAAGTGATTCCTGTCCCTCAGGTGAAGAAGAAGAGTCCCGTCTTTCAGGCGTAGGAAGAAATTCCTGTCCTTCAGGTGGTGTGGTGTTCTGATTGGACGCTGAATTGGCATCAGGGAGATTATTCGGACAATCCCTCCGCAGGTGTCCATGCTGATTACAGGCATAGCACGTTAACACCTCTGTTGTTGCATACATTTGATAATTGTAGTTATCATGTTTTATCGTGAATTTAACATCAAGGTCACGACGGTTTTCGTTCAAAATCATAAATAATTGACGTCTGAAGGAATAAACGTGTTTATAACGATCGTCACGGCACCGTAAGGGAACCATTGAAATGCGGGACACGACTGTGCCAAAATTACGAAGAGCAAGCTCGACTTTTTCGTCCTCCAAAAATGGCGGAATGTTGGAAACCAGAACTTTTACCGATGGTGAATCAAATGGTGAAACTGGGATGAAAATATCGGGCTCGACGGATAAACCCGATTCCAAAACACTCGCAACCATAGCTTGTTGCAGCACGAAAACAACAACTTTCTTGTTCATTCTCGAAGCTGCGAGGACATTTTCAGCTCCGATAATTTCCCCGACGGCGATAATAATCGCCTCGACCGCAACATGAGCTGGAGGGACACATGTGAGGCCATGCTTCCTGCTTAACGATCCGAAAGCGGTACTGCGAGAACGGACGCTCGTCATGCCGGCCTGGGCCGTGATAAGTATAGCGACGGCAAAGTGAGAATGTAGTTAATTCAAAAAACAGTTCTCGTCACTTTACACGAAGCGATAAGAACATGCGAATGCAATGGAAAGCAACAAACTCACTTACCATCACCCACCGCATGCGCTCTGTCTCTCTCTCGTCTCAAGGAAGGGAAGGGAGGGAAAAGATAATACAGGGGAAAGGTTCAAGCACAGGGGAGGAAACATGAATACGAATGGAGTAATGATATGTGAACAACAGGGAGGTCGTGGGGGCGAGGGAAAGGTTGAAATAATAAGGGAAAACAGCCGGAACACTCGACAGCCAGAGCAACTCACACCTCCCCGAACTGCACAACCGCCATCTTGCCACGCCCAACACACGAACGGCCAGCAGGGGGCGAGAGAGAGAGAAAGAGAGAAAGAGAGAAAGAGAGAAAGAGAAAGAGAGAGAGAGACTTTGACTTTTGTGTCCTTTTATTATGAACAATGTAAAGCCATTTCACAAGCAGTTGTAAAAATACACATTTCACAAAGCAGTTGTAAAAAAAAACACAGCAACCAGTTTAAAGAAATTACATAAGGATCATGAAGACACCACAAAAAGAGCAAAGGGGTATTTAAAAGAAAACCAGCAAATATACAAAAATATATATTTTACAAACCAAAGGGGAAGACACAAACAAAACCACAACCAATTTTAAAGGAAACGCTCACGCAAGAGCTATAAATACATCAAGAGCAAATTAAGCGAAAACCTAAGAGAAAGAGAGAGAAATGTATTCAAGGACACAGGAAGAAACATATATGCAAGCAATCAGTTCCAAAGAAAAAAAGTCAAAACAATCAGGAATTATAAAGTAATTACCACTTTTGAATCATCGACTGAGCACAGAACATTGCCAATACACCACTTTCTCTCAAAAAGTTGGACGTTTCCATTACTGACAAAGAAATCAAATTCTAGCTTGAATCGTGTTGAGACGAACCCTTTAAAAATAGAAATAGCATCAGAGCCATAGCCGTTATCCATTTTAATTTTCCGAGATTTATATATCGCATATTTTGCAACAGCAACCAAAAAATTGAGAAGAACACCCACATCTCGCGAGATCTTGGAGACGGCGGCAGGGATTTTCGAAGCTCCACACGGTCTCCACGTTTTTCGAAGTTAAGTCTGTTCACAATTGTATTTTGTCGAAACTGTATTTATCTTTCGGTGTGTGAAGTTATTGTGTGCAACTTTGGTTGTTTCTCGGTGTTTATCTTTCATAAATTGATCGTCTGTTTGCCGTGTCGTGTCTTGAGGCCTTGTACAGTGTGCACTGTACAACCTTGAGGCTTTGTTTTTTATCTCAGCGGTCCGTCTTTTGTGATCCAATAACTTTCGTTCTCTGTATTCCCAGGCTTTTCACCCATAGCCTACTTCCTTGTGTAAATCTCAACTCAAAAAAAAAAAAAAAAAAAAAAAAAAAAAAACATTTTCCTTCTCTGTTATCATTCGTTTATTCATTCTTATTCGTTCGTTCGTTCTTCGACCACGTGTTTCTCCCCCATTTCCCCAGATAGTTTTCACTCATTAACCTTCAATGTTTACACTTTCCCCTCAAGTTATGTATTCCGTCATATTTTATAACACCTTTTTCTTCTTCTTCTTTAAAAGGCTGCTTTCGACTTGCTCACCAAATCAATTCATCCCAAAAAAAATATCCATCTCCTATAGTGCCTTTTTTCTACATTCCCTAAACTCTCCTGCACTCCATCCTCCATCCAGCGTCCTTAAACGTATTTTTAACTCGAAGGTCACAAGCAACTCATTTTGCAATAAATGTTCGTTTCCCATAAATCGTACACTTTCAAAAATCCAATCTCACCCCTCCCCTCCAAATCTTTCCCATAACCCCTCCCCTCCAAATCTTCCCCATCACCCCTCCCCTCCAAATCTTCCCCATCACCCATCCCTTTCAAATCTCCCCCCTTGCCCCCTCCCTCCTAAACGACCCCCTCACCCCTCCCCGCCAAGACGCCCCCTCGCCCCTCCCCTCCTAGACTCCTGCCTCAACCCTCCCCTCCAAATCTCCCCCATATCCCATCCCTTTCAAATCCCTCCCCTTGCCCCTTCCCTCCCAAACTTCCCCCTCACCCCTCCCCTTCAAATCTCCCCACCCTCATTGCTTCTCAATTTCCCCCCTCTCACTCCCCCTCCTCAAAGCGGCCTCCCCGCTTCTTCCCCCTTCAAACTCTCACCTCCATCTCCCCCAACCTTCTGCCTCGCTCTTCCCCCTCCTCAAATAACACCTCATTGTGGCTCACCCAATCACCATCAAACCTTTTGTCCACCCCATCCTTCCCTTTCTCCGAGCTATTCTGAAATCTCTGACACACCTTCAACAGCTCTCCCTACCTCTTCCACATCTTACCCTACCCCTCCTCCCCCCTGTTCTGTATCTGATGCTCCCCCTTCCTCTTCATTAACGGTATGGACCTCAAACATCCGGGGCCTTCGTTCAAACTTAACTGATCTCTCCATACAGGTTGCTTCTGTCAAACCAGACGTGATCTGCTTAACAGAAACTTTCCTCCTTTATGATGTCTCTGATTCCATAGTATCTCTCCCGGGCTACTCCCTCCTCCGGTATGATAGACCTGAGCCTCGTCCTGGAGGCGGGGTTGCTATCTTTATCAAAAACTCTCTTCCTCACTCGCCCTGCACTGCACTCTCTCCACCTCACCCCCAGGAATACCTCTGGCTACGGCTTCCCTTTCGCTCCCACCTCTTGTTCATATGTGTGTTGTACCGTCCACCAAACAGTGATGACTCCATCTACATCTCGCTGTCTGATGATATGGACCAACTTCTATCTACTCATCCCAACTCTCTCTTCCTCATATGTGGTGATTTCAACTGTCATCATGCCAGTTGGCTGGGTGTGGGTACCTCTCTCACCAGCCATGGCTCCTCAGCAAAGGACTTCTGCGACTCACTGGGACTGACACAATCTGTCAATTTCCCGACCCGGATCTCAGTCAACGGAACATCTTCTCTTCTGGACTTGGTTATGACTAACTTCCCTGAAAATGTCTGCTGCTCTTCTTCTGCTCCGATCGGATCATCTGATCATGTCCTTGTTAAAGTGGACATCTCTCTGACCATCCTCAGGGAGCCTGCTCAGCGTCGACGAGTCTGGCATTTCACTCAGGCCAACTGGCACGGTCTTCAAGCAGCCATCAATCATCTGGACTGGTCTCCCATCTCTACCACCTCTGACATCAACTCATCCTGGGAATTCTTCCAAAGTAAATTGCTCTCTCTCATGCACAGATTTATCCCATCTCGTCTTCAGTTGTCATACCCTTCCTCCCGTCCATGGTACACGGAATCTTGTGGTGAGGCTGTTGCCCAGAAACAACTTGCCTTCGTCTCCTGGAAAGCAAATCCAACGGAAGGAAATCTCATTTCCTTTCACAAAGCCCGAAACAAGTGTGTGTCCACCCTCAGGAGAGCCAGGAAACAATATCTCTCCATTCTCAAGACCGAACTCTCTTATCTGTCTCCCTCTTCCAAATCCTGGTGGCGTCTGGTCAAATCCGTTTCTGGTGTTTGTGCCCCCTCCATCCCCTCCCTTACCTCAAACGGCTACACAGCTGACTCCGCACGTGAAAAAGCTGAATGCCTCAACTCTGTGTTTGCCTCTAAATCTTGTGTCCCAAACCCATCCCTCTCTGTACCCACCATACCCAGTCGTACCCTGCTGCTCCTGGACTCCGTGTCCTTTCCTCCTGACAAGGTGGAAAAGTTTCTGTCAACCCTCGACTCTGATTCTGCAACTGGACCCGACGGCATCAGCCCACGGGTCCTAAAATCCTGCTCTGCTGCTCTATCTCACCCTCTCTCTGTTCTCTTCACCCTCTCTTTTGCTCAAGGTCAACTGCCATCTGCTTGGAAATCAGCCAACATCACCGCTTTGCACAAAAAAGGTGCAAAAACAGATCCTAGCAACTACAGACCAATCAGCCTTCTCCCAATTATCAGCAAAGTCATGGAATCCATCATTGCTTCGGATATGAAATCTTTCCTCTTCTCCAATGGCTTGATCTCTGATCATCAATTTGGTTTCAGACCAGGTCACTCTACTCTGGACATGCTGCTTCTGCTGTCTCAACAATGGATGGAGGTCCTCAATGCCAAACAGGAAATTAGAGCTGTCTCCCTCGACATATCACGTGCCTTCGACACGGTCTGGCACCCCGCTCTGCTCACCAAACTCTCCTCCTTTGGTATCCATGGAAATCTCCACGCATGGCTGGCGGACTTCCTCTCTAGTCGTCGTCAACGTGTGGCCCTGAATGGGTTTCTCTCATCTCCTCTTCCTGTTCAGGCTGGAGTTCCCCAAGGCAGTGTTCTGGGCCCCGTGCTTTTTCTGGTCTTCATCAATGATCTCTCTGACTCTCTCGAAAATCCTCTCTATCTCTTTGCTGATGACTCCACTCTCTGCCGCTCCATTCCTCTTCCCTCAGATCGGCAGTCTGCTGCCTCCTCACTCTCTGAAGACCTGGACAAAATCACAGACTGGTCAAACAAGTGGAACATGTCTTTCAATCCTGACAAATCTCACACTCTTACTATGTCTCTCCGAAAAGATCGACTGGACAACCCTCCCATCTACTTTCTCAACAATCCTCTCCAAGAAGTTCTGTCGCTCAAGATTTTGGGTCTCACTATCTGCCATGATCTTTCTTGGGAAAACCACATTTCCAAGCTGGCCTCCAAAGCCAGTCGCCGACTGGGCATCCTCCGTCGTGCGAAGTCCTTCCTCGGCACACCTGAGCTCCTCACCACATACAAGGCTTTCATCCGCAGCTCAATGGAATACTGTTCTCCCCTATGGGCCGGTGCTCCTGCCTCACACCTAGCTCGGCTTCACGCTGTTGAAACCAAAGCTTTCAGAATTATTGGAATCTCCCGCGATGAAGCTATCTCTGAGGGCCTTTCACTCACTCACCGCAGGCAGGTAGGTGGTCTTTCTGTCTTCTACCGACTCCTCTCCGGCCTTGCACCCCCAGCTCTCTCTGTGCTCTGTCCCCCAAATATTCCTACAGGTCGCACAAGATCTGCCAGCAACCCTCTGATGGTTAAACTGCCGAAATCTCGGCTCTCTGCTCACCTTCACTCTTTCATTCCTCTTTTCTCCCGCCTCTGGAACAAACTCCCTCACTCCCTTCAATCCCACTCCTCCCTCCAGGTCTTTAAAACAGCTGTTCACCACCATCTCTTATC
Source organism: Myxine glutinosa (assembly GCF_964187855.1). Lineage (NCBI taxonomy): Eukaryota > Metazoa > Chordata > Myxini > Myxiniformes > Myxinidae > Myxine > Myxine glutinosa. The sequence continues at coordinate 144,308,719 of NC_136263.1, forward strand.
TTCCCCCATCCAAAACCTTGATCTTTTCTACCCCCGCTAATTCACCCCAGATCCACCTTGTTTGAAATTCCAACTTCTTTCCTGGAAGTCCTGGCAGTGTCCATATGTTTTATACCTCTCCCACCGCCCCCTTCCCACGCCCCCCCCCAAAGCCCTCGCCCTCTCTCAGATCTCTCGATGTCTCCATGTCTCTCGGTCCCTGCTCTCAAATGTTGTGTTTGTGTCCTTCCCCCTCTCTCCCCATCTTGTCTACCGCTCCCTATGTTATATGTTTTATGTGTCGGTTTGTCTTTCTGTGTGATTAATGTTCGCTCTTTCACGAGCCTCGACCTTGTATACAAAAAAAAAAAAAAAAAAAAAAAAAAAAAAATCTCTACATGTGGGCCTGAAAGACACACCAAATATAAACATATGCATATTGAAAGGGTAGGACAGTTGGTGAAAAAGATATTCAAGGAACAAGAAAAGCGATGTCAGTCTACGACACTGTACATAAGCATGAAACAAATCCTCCTTCTGATCACAGAAAGGACAAGTTTCCGACAGTGAGCTGTTAATACGGTGGACAAAAATATTGGAGGGAAGCGCCCAGTGTGCTAACCTCCATTGTATGTCCGCTAACACACCATGTATTGGTAAGGTGTACATGTGAGGCCAAAGGGGGGTAGACGGAGACCCCGACCCTAACCGCTCTGACCACAAAGCTACTCGTGTTCTCCCAGAGAGGGGTACATTCTTATTTTGTCGAGAGAGATCACGGATTCCAATCTTAGTTACAAGATGAAAAGGGGGGGTATATGTTCAATCTCCGGCTGAAGAGAAGACGAAAGGAGCACTTTGATTTCAGGGAAACCTAACCGAAAGTCCTCAATGTTACCAACACCTTCCCAGCCGATGTTTAGCTGTCTAAATTTTCTAATGACTATACGTACAACTTGGTCTACAAGTCGGACAGACCGAGATCCAACTGAGGTTGCCACCAAACCAGCAGGTTTCCACTTAACTCCATATGAATCTCTCAGATCACATACTTTGTTAATCCCTCCTTGGATAAATTTTTTAATCAGGGCATGGCTATGAGGGATACCAGGAAAAAAGTTATTGAAGAAAAGGGGTTCTTGAAGGAACATTCGACAATTATAGCCCTCAAGGAAGCGGTGGACGTCAAACCTTTTCCAAGTGTCCAATAAACTCTGATAGAATCTCGGAAGAGATGCAAAATTTATATGCTCGAGGTCTATCAAAAGAAGCTGCCGATCATATCTCAGTCTACCAGCCTGTTGTAACAGAAAAAATGCAAAGGGCCGCCAGGGCAGCTGTTCAGCGAACAGTAGTCTCTGCAGAGACTGCAGCCGAAAGGCCACAACCCGACCAGAGATATCAACAATGCCCTGGCCACCTTCCTTCCGGGGGTAGTACAATATCTCAGGCCTCAGCCAATGGTAGCCACTCCAAAAGAAGTTTACTAGCATTCGCTGAGTAGCCATAATTAGTTGGTTTGATGGCTGTAAAGCAATCATTCTGTGCCATAATTTTGTTGCAACCAGATTGTTTATGACAAGGGTACGGCCTCGATAGGAGATGGACCTCAGCAGTCCTTCCCATGCTTTCAATCTGTGCATAATTTGTTCCAACACTCCTTCCCAATTTTTCATTTCTGTTTCACGATTACCGATATGCACTCCAAGATATTTAACCCCGTCCGTTCTCCAGACCAGGTTGTGTGGGAGTGAGGGTGGTGATACACAAGATAGATTGCCTTTGCCACACCATAATGCTGTACTTTTATTCCAATTGATCCCACCGGAAGAGGCTGCAGAGAAATCTCGCATACAACGTTGTAAAGCAGAGACATCATTGGAGCTTCTAATCAAAACACAGACATCATTGGAGCTTCTAATCAAAACACAGACATCATCAGCATAAGCCGTCTGCACAAATTCTGCCCCTTCTATGCTTCTCATTCCCTGAGGTATTTGCTGTCTAATAGACCGAAGGAGTGGTTCAAGGGCGACTATATATAAAAGCCCAGAGAGGGGGCAACCTTGGCGAATACCCCGTTGGAAAGGAAAGGGAGAGCATAACCTATTGTTGATCTTCATCATACATTGAGTATTAGTATACAGAAGTTTCACATAAGAGGTGAAAGTTTCACCAAACCCCATTCCTTTCAGGACAGAAAAAGGTACTTGTGGTCAACACGATCGAAGGCCTTAGTTTGATCAAGAAACAGCAATCCAAAATCGTCACGCAGGAAATTATTGCATGAAATAATATCTCTTACCAAAAAAATATTATCATAAATAGATTTTCCAGGCACACAGTAGGTCTGGTCCGGGTGTATAACTGAACTGATCACAGTCTTCATACGATTAGCAAGTACTTTAGAGAAAATCTTGTAATCAACACACAATAAGGAGACAGGTCGCCAGTTATCAACCAGTTGAAGATTCCCAGCTTTTGGTAGCAAACAAACGACTGCTCGTCTACAAGACATTGGAAGTTCTCCGACACGTATGCTTTCATCGAGTACATCGAGTAAGTCAGGTCCCACAAGGGCCCAGAAGGTCTTGTAGAATTCTGTGGGCAGGCCATCTATTCCAGAAGCTTTCCCATCTTTCAGGCTCCGCACAGCTGCTTCAAGTTCATCAGCCGAAATTGGGGAATCGAGCATGCATCGCTCATCCTCCTCGACACTCGGAAGCCCAGCAGTTAACTCTCGTATCACCTCATTGTCCACGTTCTGAGGAGAGTACAAGTTAGAATAGAACCCTTTCAGAGTACACCTGATCGCCTGCTGGGAGGTCACCAGCGACCCATTGGGAGTGAGTAAAGTATGAATTTGTTGTGACCTTTTGAGGGAAGACTCTAACTTAAAGAACTCTTTGTTTGGCATGTCCAGAGTTAAATAGCTCATTCACATTCGGACCAAGGCACCCATCGCCCGTTGCCGTACCACTTCCTCCAGCACTGCTTTCTTTGCCCATATTAGTTGGTCACGTGCACCTCTCCCAACCTCGTCAACATTCTGTTCTAACGATATAATTTCAGATTTTAACTGATCGATTGATATTGATTGGATTTTGGTGGTGTATGCACTATATTGTTGACAGAAATTCTTAATTTGGGATTTTGCAATGTCCCACCACAGCCGGAGACTATCATACTCAGATCTGGAGGAGCGAATTTTCTCCCACACGACGTGAAATGCCTCATTAAATTCCTTGTCATGTAAGGCTGCTGGGCCATAGAGGTTCACGGTTCACGTTTCACGGTTCACGCGTGTAAAGAAAAGTGGACAAACGTAGTATGACTTGCTCTGGGCCATAGAACGCCTTTCATGTTTCACGTTTCACATGTCACGTTTCACGCGTGAAAGGCGGAATGAACATGCACACTTTTTCTATGCGTGAACACAGAGATCTCGGTCGACCTGATTATTTTTATGTCGGTCTTTTGGAAAAAAAATTAAGACTGAGTTTATGACAACACAAATCTATAGATTGAATTTAATGAAAACAAATATAACTTTGTAAGCGCAAGAGAAGAGAGGTCTCACCACCCAATCTGAACGTTTTCAAAAGTAGACTCGCTAGACTACTAGACAAATTACCCTAGCCTAGATCATCACGACCAACACCACATTATCCAAATTAATAGGTACCAACCTGAGAATAATGATGAGCTTTTGTTCTGCTTCGATCGATTTTCTCCAGTTTGTTTGACCTGGCTGTAGATGTTCCAGGACGAGGGTCTTCAAGGCATCGTAAGTCCTGTATGACATCCTGGTATAATTGAAAAACAGTTCTTCATCGGGATTGTCAAGCAGATAACGGAATGTTCGGTGGAATTCACCACGGGTTTCTCTCAGAAGGAAGTGCTCTCGGCTCCAAATTCTGTGCCTTTTTCTCTTCTTCCGTCTTAGTAGAAGCAGAATGAGGCAATCTTCTTCATCCGAAGAGTCCATGTTGACGGTTACTCGGCCAAAGCAGTACTGGCGCGCAACACGTGAACAGCCAAGCGTGAAATCCTATGGCCCAGGGTCCGATTGTTCACGTGAACGTGAACCGTGAAACGTGAAACGTGAACCGTGAACCTCTATGGCCCAGCAGCCTAAGAGACGAGTATTCAAAGACCAGTAAGCACGACCACCGGGTGGAAAGGGTAACTTAAAGGACATTGAGATTAAACTGTGGTCTGTGAATCCAGTTGGTAAAATTTTGGAGACAGACACCACATTCAACATTGGCTTGTTCACATAGAATCTGTCCAGCCTTGCCATCTATCTATAATTCCAGTAATCTCTGTATGTCTGTGTGTATGTCTGTGTGTATGTCTGTGTGTATGTCTGTGTGTCTGTGACCGCTGTTTCTCGACAACCACGGGTCCGATATACTTTAAACTTGCCAGGTATATTGCTGGGGACCTGAGGATGTGCCTTTTCAAGGTTTCATATTAATCGGAGAAGTAGTTACCGAGCTATGTCCAAAAAACGATTCAACCAATCAGAGAGCAGCGAGCTATCACGTGTGCCGAACGTGCCGAACAGACTCTGCCTCGGACGGCACATTTGAGAGCGTATTCATTTATTTCACGTTGGCAAACTATGTTGCCGCTATGTTGGCGTTAAACTATGTTTTAAAACTAATTAAAACTAATTTGCGATTCTTTCGCTTTCCTGCGCGTTTGTGCACGCTATGGCGATTTCTTTACCATACTCCGCAAGCCGTTCGCTTTGGACCAAACCATTTCATGTAAATAGAGGGGGGGGGCGGGATTGTCACCGTACTCGCAAGCCGTTCGCTTTGGACCAAACCATTTCATGTAAATAGAGGGGGGGGGATTGTCACCGTACTCGCAAGCCGTTCGCTTTGGACCAAACCATTTCAAGCCGTTCGCTTTGGACCAAACCATTTCATGTAAATAGAGGGGGGGGGGGTTGTCACCGTACTCGCAAGCCGTTCGCTTTGGCTTTGCGAATGGACCAAACCATTTCATGTAAATAGAGGGGGGGGATATAATTTTAGATATATATATAGTACGGGCATGCCCTAGTTGACATAATACCATCATTGCATCTACACCATGTATAACAGCGTGAGAGTGGGTGTTGTGATCTCCACACATCCTTAAACCGAAAGATGTTGATGGTGTCCTCTAGAGCTTTCGTAGAGGCAACATGAGGCTCATGACCATTCCTATCAATCGACGGACAAATTGTGCAATTAAAATCTCCCGCGATACAGATAAAGGCTGTTGGGTCCAGAGTTTTTACAAAATCCCGCAGAGTGGAAAAGAAAATTTTCCTCTCCATTGGGTCACACGGTGCATAAACATTCACTACTATAATCTTTTGGGTATTATAAAGAAAATCTACGGAGATCAAATGCCCTTTATAGATTTCTTTAAATGAAACCTGTTGAGCACAAATCTTGTGACTTAGGCAAATGGCAACACCGGCCCGAGGTGTAGGGAACCCACTTAGCCACCATTGCCCTTTAAAAAGTTTCCCCCAATCGGCTACTTGAGCACTAGTAGCGTGGGTCTCTTGTAAGAGAATAATGTCAGCCTTTTCTTTTCCAACCGCTTGAATGGTTTGCACCCTCCGTAAGGGGGCACGACCCCCACTTATATTTAAGGATACAACATTTAGTTCCATGGTTGATTCTTCTGGGGGGTGAAGTCCTCTTCCTCAATTAATTCCTCGTTTGCCTTCGTGATGGATTTCCTCAGCCGCTGAAAGTCAGGTTCGGAGATTTCCACATGCTCACTCCTTTGCAGCAAAGGTTTTGCGGCTGCAAGGAAGGCCTGGATATTAGGAAAATGATCCTTAATTCGTACATGCCTTTGTCTGAAAGTTTCCTTCAAAAATCTGACAATATTTTCTTTTGAGATCTCCAAAGGCTGCTCTTCCTCCTGAGGGGGGGGGGGGGGGGCTGTCAACCATTGCCACTGGTTCCTCATGGCCAATCAGTGTCTCTGTAGTTAGAATTCCCTCTGTGACGCTAGTAACGAGTTCCTCCTGAACCTGTACAGAAACACCTGTTCCATCCCCATCTACCTTAGGTTCTTCATCCTCTTTATCCTCATGCATCATTGCAATGGGGGGGGAGGAGTCGTTATTAGTAGTAATGGGTATTTTGCATTCCCCATTAGAATTGATATGGTCATCAGTAGGCTGTTCGGTTTCGCAGGTTGATTTACAACCTTCAGGAAAAAGTTCCCCTTCATCCTGAGCAGGTGGTATCATGTCAGCCATAGTTTCACCACCTTGCTGATCTTCATGTGAAGGACTGTCTGAATCGTTTAAACTGCTTCCTGTCTGCACCACCAACACTTTAACACCTTTGTCCTCATTCCTCGCACTTACAAGTGACCGTTTCAAATTTTTCCGAGACGCCGCATCTACAATCTGCTGCTCCTCACAAATCATTCCCTCTACAGGTAGAGGCTTCTCCCTTACATTTGCTGACTCATCGGTTGCACGATGGCCAGCTGTACTGGATGACTCATCGTTTACACGAAGCACATCCGTATGGGTCTCATCAGCACCACTCTTAGCCATACCTTGATGGTCCGACGTAGATTCCCGCACTGAAGGCGAATCATCTACAGCATCCTCCGTAATGGTCACGGGGGGAGCTGGTCCGGCTGCTGTGGCATACGTTTTCTCCCCATCAGGACAATACTGCCTGGTGTGTCCATGTACACCACACCCGTAACAAATCAACCTCTCTGTTGCCGCAAAAATCCTGTGCTCACGTTTTGACGACTTAAAAACGAGAGAGACATTCAATTGCGTCAAACCATCCTTCAAAACAACATAACAAAACCGTCTAAACGTTTCGATATGCTTAAGCTTCCCGTCTGTGGTGCGAATGGAGGCTTGGATAATTCTCGACACCACAGTACCGTACTGACCGAGCTTCTGAAGAATTTCCTCATTAGACAGCGTCGGTAGAACGTTTGATAGTATTACCTTCGAGGCCGGAGTGTTCCATGGCGAAACCGGAACAAACTGGTCATTACCCAAGGTGAGTCCGTTCTGCACGACGATGCGCGCGAAACGGACACGTGAAACGAAAACAACCACCTTGTGGTGCATTCGGGACGCTGCCCGGATGTTCTCACAACCGATCAATCCTCCGATTGCGAGGTGCGTCTCCTCCAGCGAGACATCTTCCGGTGGGACAAAACACATGCCGTGTTCATCTGTTAACCCCTCATCGGCGTCACGACCGGCATTACTTCGACTATTCTTGCTAGCCATTTGAAGTAACTAAACGAAAAAAATAACCAATAAATGGTACAAAGGTTTATAAAGCCTAAATAAATGAAAAAAAAAAACAACAACAATAACTGGGAAATAAATAAATAAATCCCGTTAACCACCTAAAGCGGATAACTTTAACCGCGCTGTCTCTCCCTCTCTCGCTCAGTAGACAAGACGATAGAAAGGGACACCGACACTCGGACAGCAGAAAGGACCAAAAGGTAGGAAGAAAGGAAAAAGCAACACGAGACACAGCACGTACCGCCAGTGATTGAGCAACAGACCTGGCGCTCGCACGTGCGTGCTAAGCGAGCGGCAGCTGTGCAAAGTGGGAGGAGAGAGAGAGAGAGAGAGACAAAGAAAGAGAGAAAGAGAGAGAGACAGACAGAGAGAGAGAGACAGACAGAGAGACTTTTGAAGTCCTTTTATTATCAAAATAATACAAAAAAATGTATTTATATCTTTACACCAATCATAAATACATGAAAAAGCAATGAAACGAAAAGGTTACAGAAGTATCACGGCACACAATTTGCCAAAATAAAACATTAACTTTATACAACCTACAAAAATATTACCAGTTGGTTCTCACGAACCTCACACAACCCTTCATGACACCAAGTATTGGTGAATTCATCAAGATTGTTTGCATCCTTATAGAAACAAAACTCTAGTTTAAGTCTTGCTGACACGAGGGCATTGAAAAACAACATTACATTGCATTCCCCGGCAGGTTTACCGTTCAATTTCTCCCTTCTTGAGAGATATATTGCCAGCTTGGCTGTTGCGACAAGAAACCTCATTAACATATTTTCCTTGCTTGACTTGGCATTAAAGCCGAAAATAAAAGAACGCAACGAGAAAACAACCTTCATTCTGTGTGCCACAAGATTAAACCACCGAAACAAAGGAACCAATCTCACACAATTAATGAAGGCGTGGAACACGTCCTCCGTACATATGCAGAATGGCCAACATGTGGATGTAGGAGAGAAATGGTTGATTAACTTATTGGAGGGGACTATCCAGTGGATCAGTCTCCATTGGAGATCACCAGATCTTTTACTTATGAGCTTGCTATACATGGAGTTCCATACAGGTTCAGAGGGGGGTCCCACAGGCAACAGTCTCTTCCACCGGATTACTCCATTTAGCGGCGTATCCCCCAGCAGTAACTTGACACATGACTTGTATAGCTCTTTACTGCTAGTCTCTTGAAAGGGGCTTATCCCCATGCTAACCGGGGGTAAGTCTTCCAACTTGAAGTGCACCAGTAACCCAGGAAAAATCCACTCATCATGCAATGGTTTGAGCTCGTGGGACCAGCATACTCTCAGCCGTACCCCTATTCGTATCACCTCTCTCAACACTTTTGCAGTCACTCTTTCGGACCGAATTCCTGCTAGCTCGGCTACTTCTCGAGCTGATTTCCACCCGCAACCTGAAACTTGCCGGAGGTGCCATACTTTTGTGATGCCGGCAATTATGAAATGCTGGCAGAGGTCCCTACTTTTGGGTATGTTTGGGAAAAGCCGATTGCAGAACAAAGGCTCTTGTGCAAACATATGGATGTCGTAGTTGTCTTCTTGACGGCACACTGTGAGGTTCTGCCAAGCATTCAACACACTCTGATAAAAAACAGGAAGAGGAGATGTGTCAACTTGTTGAAGCAGGACCAAGAAACATTCGCGGCCATATCCCAGACCGCCAGCTTGCCGCAAAATGTGGGTGGCCAAAACATGGTTTGGTAATTGTTCTTTCACCAAAAGTTTTTGCACAGTGCATAGCCGAAAGGCCATTATGCGGCTCCTGATGTCGACCATACTCTGGCCACCTTCAGCCAATGGACGGCATACAACATTTGGCCGTAACCAGTGATGCCCTCCCCAAAAGAACTCCAACAGTTGCCTTTGCACTTCCTTCACCAAGCCTTCTGGTGGTTGCAGGCAGATGAATCTGTGCCACAAGAAGGAGGCGACGAGGTTCTTGACTACCAAAACTCGGCCCTTATACGAAAGGTGAGGCAAGGCTCTCCTCCATCTACTCAATCTCTTTTTTACGCATTCAGCGACACCTTCCCAGTTTTTCTGGCTGTACTGTGGGGATCCAAGGAACACTCCAAGATAGCGAACACCTCCATCCACCCACTTTAAACTTGCAGGAAGGTGTATTGGCGGGTCTTGCGCCATTCTAGATGCACTGTCCCTGACAGAGGGAACCCATAGCGCTTTGCTCTTTTCCCAGTTGCACTTCAACGAGGAAGCTAAACCAAACAAATGTAGGCACTTAGCCAGAGCTGCAATGTCGTTATTGTTTTTAACAATGATTGCAACATCATCAGCATACGCCGATACGACAACTGGAGGATGATCAGGAGATATACTCATTCCAGAAACGTTATTCCTTAGTAACACGAGAAGTGATTCCATTACAAGGGTGAACAGTAAGCCGGAGACGGGGCAACCTTGCCTTACCCCCCTTTGAACCTGTATGGGAGAACAAAGCTCATTGTTCACCTTAACTAAACTGAATATATTGTTGTACAATAAAGCAATATAAGTTCTGAAATTATCTCCAAATCCACAGGCTTCAAGCACATGATTCAAAAAGACATGATCGATGCTATCAAAAGCCTTTTCTAAATCAAGAAAAATTATACCAAAGTCATTCTGCACACAGTTGCCATCTATGAGATCTCTAATGAAAAATATGTTATCATACATAGATCTACCTGGAATACAATAACTCTGATCAGGGTGAACCAAATCACAAATTACCCTTTTAGCTCGATTCGCCAGAACTTTTGAAAGGATTTTATAATCAGTGCATAGTAGAGAAACAGGTCTCCAATTCTTCATTTGTCGCAAATCACCAGCCTTTGGAAGAAGGGACATCACCGCTCTTCTCAAACTTAAAGGCAATTCTCCATGAGTCAGTGATGATTCAAGAACATGCATCAGTTCTGGACCTAATAGTTCCCAAAATTCCACATAAAATTCAGCCGGCAGACCATCGATTCCAGGGGCTCTTCCCGAGTCCATTCCAGCCAGGGCTTGCGTTAACTCCTCGAGCGTAATTGGCGAGTCCATATCCAGCCGCTGGGACTCGGTTAACGAGGATAGGTGAGAGGTTAAAAGTCTCATTGTTTCATCACAAACAACCTGTTTTGAAAACAGTTTGGAAAAGAAGTCCTGAACACATAACCGTCTGTCTCTGGGATTTACAACGACAGCTCCGCCAGGATTAATTACAGAAAAAATGTTCTTGGGTGCTTTACTGACAGAGTCCAGACGAAAAAAAGCTTTACTAGGGGTATCTAAAACCTTTAAGTTCTTAACCCTTAGTCTGAGCAACAACCCTGCTGCTTTCTCCTGGATTAACTCTCTCAGCTGAGTCTTCTTTTCTAGTAATAACTGGAAGTTTCTTGCATTATTATTTTTAGCAAGTTTACCTTCGAGCTGTACAATGTCAGCTTCCAAACAAGTCATTGTTATATTCTTACCATTTGTAATGTTTGCTCTAAACTGTTGACAAAACACCCGAATCTGGGCTTTCGTATTGTCCCACCAAAGATTAACTGAAGAAAAAGAGGGCTTTCTTTGGATTTGATTAGCCCAGAAAACTTGGAAGGCTTCTTTAAATAGACCATCTTCTAGAAGACTGGTATTAAATTTCCAGTATGCACTTTTATTTATTGACTGAGGAAAAAGAAACCCCATGGTTACTAAATGATGGTCTGAGAATATTGACGGAAAATAATCTGGAGAGACTATAGCGTTTCTAAAAGGTGAGTTTATATACCATCGGTCGAGTCTCGCAACGGACACTTCCTCTGGTGATGCGGCTCCAGGTGAACTGAGGTTCATTGGGGAAAAGTACCCTCCATACATCTAGCAAACCCACCCGAGAAAGGAAAAGGGATAAATCAATACATGATTCGGGATGAGGTTCTGCCGAGTTCCTGTCCATTACAGGTTCAAAGGTACAGTTAAAATCACCCCCGATACACACACATTGGTTTAGATCAACTGTCTGCAGGTGATTAATCACAGACGCAAAGAAAGCTTTCCGTTCTGTGCTCTCACTTGGTGCGTACACATTGAATAATGTGAAATGGAAATTATTAACCTCCAGTTCAAGAGAGCTGAATCGGCCTTTAATGATCTCCTGGAAGAGGATTGACTCAGGTACTAGCCCTGGTCGAAGTACGAAAGCAACACCTGCCGAAAGGGAAGACAGGTTGCTAAAAAAGCACTGTCCCCCAAAAACGCGACACCAATCATATTCTACATTTTGGGTGATGTGCGTTTCCTGCAGTAAAAGTACATCGACATTTTTGCGCCGAAACAAACTTTGCACTTGAGCTTGGCGGTTTGGGTTTGCACCTCCACCGTTAATGTTCAAGGTGCCAAAGGTAATTTGCTTCATTCCTTATCAAAAGGTTTGATTGGGTGTTGCGAAATCTCAAGACTGGCTTTTGTAATAAATTTCCTGAGTCGGTGAAATTGTGACCTTGTTAGTGGAAATTCTTTGCCCTTTCTTGTTATTTCCTTTGCTGATTGAATAAATGAACCTAAATCAGGAAATGTATCCCTGATAACTACATTTCGCTGTCTATAGGTTTCATTCAGAAAGGAGAGTACGAGTTGAGGAGATATCATTGGCTGACTCAACTGAGACTGAGACAACTCAGGCACCTCCTCATCCTCATCAGATTCCGACAAGTCTGACAAGGTCCCTCCAGGATCGAGGATGTCGGCCTCCGTGGTCACTATGGAAATTGTCAGTATCTCTGGGGATTCGCTGGAGAGCTCCACTGTGCAATCCACGATGCCATGGTGATATTTGTGCTCGTCAGAAGTTGAAGCCTCGGTTTCATCCTCTTGTGGAGCACAATCTACCGAATCGATGAGCGACTCGGTGACACAGTTTTGAATCTGCATCGGTAGAGCAGCACTGCAGAGGGATGAGTCAGTCACTGTCTGCTCGTTCACAGTGACTGATGTCAATGATCGTAATGGTTCGTTCGAGGGTTTATCAACGTATTCAGCGTTGCAACTTATTTCACCCATATAGCAATTTGCGTCCACAGAGTTTGTACACAAACTTTCAGACATATTATCCTCAATTGCAGCACCCGATTCACCATCCTTTTTTTCAAACCCGATGGAAGCATTAGGAACACATTGAGGTGTGTGTTCAGCTACACTGGCCTTCTCCAATACCACCTTTTTTGGATTACTGGTAGAAAAATTATCAACCGACGCCCTTCGTTTTTTAGAACCAATAATAGGGTCCTCCTCCATTCCTTCACTACATGAGGGAATCGCAGCAAAGGTTGTGCGAGTTGGGGTCGCTTCGGTTTCTGTGACAGGAAGTGAAGTGCGATCGTTTTCTAGACTCGGGATATGCGCATCGATGTTGCTGTTGTTCGTCTCACTGCAGGAGGGAACAGCAGGAACCGGTAAACTCACAGGATTAACTCCAGTCGGTTTAATAGGAACACGAGTATTATCATTTTTACAATCGGTGTATGCGTGGCCATTTTCCCCAGACTTTGAACACGAAACCTTGGGACAAAAACGTTTAACGTGACCAAAGGCTCCACAGTGAAAGCACGTTAGTGAGGCTGACGAGGCGTACATTTGATACTCCCGATCGTCGGATTTTACTTTAAATGAAATATTTAACCCTGTATCATCACCACGATCGGGAAGTACCATGTAAACTTGGCGACGGAAACTCATAACGTGTTTTATCCTCTCGTCTCGGCTCTTCAGAGGGATCATGGACATTCTCGACACAGCTGTTCCATAACGAGAAAGGACTGACATTAGTTTGTCGTTTGATATAAATGGTGGTACGTTTGATACAACGATTTTCATCGCTGGAGTATCCATGGGGGACGCTAACATAAAAACACCACCTTCTGTGGTTAAACCTGCACTCATGACGTCGTGAACAAAGTTTTCTTCGGACAGGAAAATAACAACTTTTTTATTCATTCGTGAGGCAGCTCTGACATGCTCGCACCTGATTATTTTCCCCACTGCGAGTACCACATCCTCAGTGAGGACTCCTTCTGGTGGAACACACACAAATGCATGCTTCCTCGTTAGGCTATCGAACGCCTCTAACCGAGAGCGTGCATTCGCCATACCAGCGAATTCAACACCCCCCACTTGTCCGAACCGGACAAGAAGGTATCAAACCTAAATAATCGAACTAAAGTAAGTAATAAACGTGCATTATAAGCACAAAAATGGCTTACAAAACGCCGTCGAAGCCAGTAGGCCGCACCCAAAATGGGCCCGCTCTCAATCCTCTCTCTCTCGAAGACAAAGGTGTAGAACGGATGAAAACAAAATGCCAAAGTACACAGGATAGGAAGGAGAGGGAGGGGGGGGCAGGGGAGGGCAGGAGAGGAGGAAAACTCACAAAGAACTCACTACAACACAGAGCAGTTGCTCACAGCCGCCATGACGCCACACCCACCACAAATGGCCTGCAGGGGGCGCGAGAGAGAGAGAGAGAGAGAGAGAGAGAGAGACTTTTTTGACTTTTGAAGTCCTTTTATTATCAAAATAATACAAAAAAATGTATTTATATCTTTACACCAATCATAACTACATGAAAAAACAATGAAACGAAAAGGTTACAGAAGTATCACAGCACACAATTTGCCAAAATAAAACATTAACTTTATACAACCTACAAAAATATTACCAGTTGGTTCTCACGAACCTCACACAACCCTTCATGACACCAGGTATTGGTGAATTCATCAAGATTGTTTGCATCCTTATAGAAACAAAACTCTAGTTTAAGTCTTGCTGACACGAGGGCATTGAAAAGAGAGAGAGAGAGAGAGAGAGAGAGAGAGAGAGAGAGAGAGAGACGGGTAGAAATTGAGTTTTAGAAGCATTAACGTTAACTTGATTACATTTGCCCCACTGGGAAATCTTGTCCAAATCCGAATTTAAAGAGGTGGTTGTGATCAAACGAGATGTAGATCGAGTGAGGGAAGATGAGGCACATGGGAAAACATGGAGGAATGTAATGTCGAGAAGTGCATTTGCTTATTTGTAGAAGAAACGTCATTGATAAAAAGAAGGAAGAGTGTTGCAGACAGGACAGAACCCTGCCACCGCGTTTACAATGAGCCACGTTTCAATTTTTTTCATGGAGCGCTTTCAGAGATATAGAGGTCCAAATTTTGTCAGTTTTTCCAAGATTGTGCCCGTACCACGTGACCTATGACGTCAATAAAATTCACTGAAAAATTATACATGAATAGACGCATACTACGATGAAAAATTTGTGTCGATCAGACACACGGTTGCCGAGAAAATGAATTAGAAAAATGAAAATGAAATCAATCCTTCGTTGGCTTGACATATACTTGAGTGGGTGGTCCTTCCATCATCTTTCCCGGGCTGATTTGAATTGGTTGACCGTATTGGCCTGAACAGATTCTCTGGGTAGGTCTGTTCGAGCTGTTAATGGTTCGCATTACCCTGTGCTCGCGAAGCCAAAAGCACGGTAAAGCGATTGGTTGCGTGCGGTCGAGGGGAGTATGTACATTTATGCATTTTTTTAATACATTTTCTCAGCAAGCGTTGGTCCAATTGACACATAATTTTCACAATAGGAGCGCCTCATCCTGTATAATTTTTAATAATTATGATGTAATAGGCCACGTGGTATGGGCACCTTGTTGGAAAAACTGAAAAGTGTTGCACCTCTCTATCTCCGACAACGCTTCATGGGAAAAAAATTGAAACGATGCGTTGTCAAGTACCTCCCATGAGGAATAAGTATGTTAATGATGTCATCGGTGCCTTCATTTTGAGTCATAATTCGACAAGTACAACGCTTAGTCAGATCAGTTTGAAATTTATTGAGTGTGATCTACGCAACAATTATTTGAGAATGTAAATCTCTGATGTCATCAGTCACGTGGTCTGGCAGCCATATTGGATAAAAGAAAAAAGAACCCTAAAAAAACAGAAGAGCTGGCTTGCACCAAGTTGACTGTGCGGGGTAAGTATTCTATGAATATCATCTAGTTGAGAAAGCATTTTGTCCGGTTAGCAAGTCCCCGCTTAGCGGGAGTTGGGCTTTTGCAATCATTTCTGTGTGTCTGTCCGGGCTTTGCATTTTCAGATGCTTTCTAGTGTTGGTTCTGCACTGTTGTTCCCTCATTTTATGAACATTTCCTCTACAGGGTGAGTGATAAGTCCCAGGACATGGTTTTAGCTGCTTATACAAGATTTGTTTATACCATCTACCAGGGTGAGCCATAATCCCCAGGAGTAATAACATATTACAGTAATACAACAATTACAAAGTCCTCCTTAGACAACAAGTGCATCAATGTGACGTCCGCTGTTGTCATGGCACAAGATAATATATCCCCACGTGCGGTGTGAAAACCAACGCAACATACCATGTGTTATGGTGCCAAATGCTTCCTGAATGCATTGTTTCAGTTCATCAACAGATGCCATGTTCTGCAACCTTAGCTTTGAGGTATCCCCACAGAGCATTGTCACAAGTGGTCAGGTCAGGACTGCTGACGAAGACCTGCAAATCCAACGGTTAGGAAACATTTGATCAAGATAATTTCATTCCACACATGCATGATGCACAGGTGCCCCATATCCTGCGGGAAATAAATCTCATGAGCTAGTCCATGTCGTTCAGGTTCAGGTGTGAGGTAATTCTCCAACATATGCAGATATGACTGCTGGTTGACCGACGCATCAAAAAAGTAAGGACCAATGGGGCGGTGGGTCGATAACACCACCCAAACCATAGCACGTGATGGATGGTCTTGCACTTCTTCAGAATGATGTGGATTAACATTACTCCAAAAGTAAACATTGCTGAGAGATGAACTCAGGTAAACAGTTTATAAAAACATAACCTTTGATATTTTAGGAATTGTACTGAAATGCTGCAGCAATCTGTCACAAGCTGTCGACCTGTTTTCATGATCTGCATCTGACAATTCACAAATGACAGTTGGTTTATGTGGTTTCATGTGAAAATCTTCTGTCATTGTGCGACGTAACGATGAATACGAAACACTCAACTCTGCAGAACGTTTCTGCAATGATTTTTTTCGGATATCTGAGAACGGATATTTTAATGTTTTGAATTCCCAAATCACCAATTTTTGGTCGGCCGCTGCGCTTGCTGTCGAGTACACTTCCAGTCTGAAATGTCTTTCTCCCTCAAAATGAAGTTTGATTTTGATGGTGCTGGATTTCTAAAACGCTCCTCAAAGTCTTCCTGCACCTGTTTCATCGTCTTCCTTGTGCTTCTCCTCTCGTGGTACCACACCACTGCTACCATCCTCTCATCCACTGTAAATGGACTGGTGTGTCTGCCATATTGGTTTAATGTATATTTTATTATCTGGAAGAAAAAAAAACAGGATAAATACATGATATAAACAAATCTTGTATAAGCAGCTAAAACCGTGTCCTGAGACTTGTGATTCACCCTGTAGACGTGCAATATGTGTGTGAAGTGCAACGTGCTGTCTTTGGTTTAATCCCATCGGTGAAACCTCAAGTAGACACGGCTGGATCCGTTTTTTAAAGCAAAGTTGCATGTTTTCATCTCAGATTCTGAAGAATGCACCCAATGTCCAGAATCATTTTGGTCAAATACAGAAAGGGATGCTTGCATCCCAATGCCAGAAGAATATCTTCATTTGTCTGATCCACTGGCACTCACACTACTAGCATTTGGTGTGCTTGGAGTTGCGTTGGTTGTGGGAGTAGCAGCCATCTTGTTCAAACATTACAAGATGCCCACACTGAGGTTATCAAACCCTGAGTCCAATGTACTTCTGTTAGTTACACTGGTTTGTTGCTTTATCAGCAGCACACTTTTTATAGGACAGACAGAAATTGCTTGTCATTTTCAAAGGCCCTTATGCTTTGCCTTCCTCACACTTTCTGTTCTCTGTCCGCTAAACATGATATTTAAAATACTTGGTGAGTATATTACGATTGTTTTGAAATAAATTACAGATGAAGTTGATAATGACAAATTGTACCAGTGGTTGATAAATACCAGTTAATCATTGCTTTGACATGTTGGCCCAATAAGACACTTCTACCTATTGTTGTCCTGTTTGTCTTCTCGGCAATGTCTTTGCATGTGGACAAACAGGAACAGGATCATTACAAAACAACCACCGAAAAGAGGAGAGAAGCAAGTGGTGAAGAATAACTTCAATTTTTTTTTTTAAGGAGAAAGAAAGGGGGGAAAAAGCTACATTAAGATAACAATGTTTGGAAAATGGTGGTTGTGGATAGTGATAGTATAAGACTAGGGTACATAGAAGTTGTGTTGCTATGTAAATTACTATATATACAATCACGTGAAAAAGTAAGTACACCCCATGTAAAGTTTTAACTTTTTCAACATATTTCAACAAACAGCTATTTGATCTTCATTTCAACAATATTGAAAGATAAAGGTGATATAATATAACAAATATCATAAAACATTTACATTATGTAGTCCATTGTATAATTTAAATAACCATAAATGCAAATTTCGCATGTGGAAAAAGTAAGTACACCCTTGGCTCTAATAGGTGGTATTGCCCCCTTTGGCAGAAACAACCTCAGGTCGGCGTTTCTTATAACTGTCTACCAGTCTCTGACATCGACTGGGAGAAATGTCTTCCCACTCCTCCATGCAGAATTATTTCAGCTGTGCGATGTTTGAGGGGTTTCTTGCATGCACAGCTCGTTTCAAATCCCCCCACATCATCTCGATGGGATTTAGATCCGGGCTTTGACTTGGCTATTCCAGAACCCTCCATTTCTTTATTTTCAGCCATTCCTTGGTGGATTTACTGGTATGTTTAAGGTCATTGTCATGTTAAAAGGTCCACCTTCGGTTGAGCTTCAACTCTCCGACAGATGGCCTCACATTATCCTCAAGCACCTTCTGGCACAATGAAGAATTCATAGTGGAGTATATGATGGTGAGCTGCCCAGGCCCTGATGCAGCAAAGCTGCCCCAAACCATAATATTTCCACCACCATGCTTTACAGTTGGTATCAGGTTCTTGTGGTCAAATGCTGTCTTTGGTTTTCGCCAAACATGTCTTCTGGTACTGTGGCCAAATAGCTCTACCTTTGACTCATCTGTCCAGAGCACATTGTTCCAGAAGTGCTGGTCTTTGCCTAGGTGTTCATTGGCAAACTTTAGTCTCGCCCTGATGTTCCTTCTGGACAGCAAAGGTTTCCTCCTGGCACACCTCCCATGTAGATCAAATTTGTGCAGCCTGTTTCTAATGGGAGACTCGTGCACTTTGACATCAACAGTGGCAAGAGCTACCTGTAGGTCCCGTGATGTCATTCTGGGGTTCTTATAGACTTATTTCAGCATCTTGCGGTCTGCTCTCGGGCTGAACTTGCTGGGGCGGCCTGGCCGGAACAAGTTGGCAGTTGTTTGGAATCTTCTCCACTTGTAGATGATCTTCCGGACAGTCGAATGATTGATTTCAAATTGTTTGAAGACCTTTTTAAATCCCTTCCCAGACGCGTAGGCATCTATAACCTTCTTTCTGAAGGCCTCAGAGAGCTATTTTGATCTAGGGATGGTGACGCCGCACACTTCAACAACAAGGAGCAAACCAAACTAAATGTCTGAGGTTTAAATAAGACAGGTTCCTCCAAGATCCTCTCCAACGATGTTCTAATCATTTTCACCTGAGCTGGTGCAGCTGATTCTAATTTTAGGTATTTGAAGTAGTGATGAATGTAGGGGTCTACTTACTTTTTCCACATGCGAAATTTGCATTTATGTTTATTTAATTTACACAATGGACTACAAAATGTAAATGTTTCATGATATTTGCTATATTATATCACCTTTATCTATCAATGTTGGAACCCATCTGTGGATCGGTCCCATCGGCCGATGGGTCTGCGCCATCTGCGGATGTGTTGTTCACCTTGAAGGAATGTGTATGCATCAATGGTGGATGAGTATGTTTATTTGAACCTAAAAATATAATCTTATTTTTATCTTATCGACAAACGGTTATCGACAAACCACATGTCACGGACTGCTTTATAAACATTTATGACATCAATTGCTTATTTTTACGTTCAAATAAACATACTCATCCACCATTGATGCATACACATTCCTTCAAGGTGAACAACACATCCGCAGATGGCGCAGACCCATCGTCATTTCTCATGCATCCACAGATGGGTCAGACCCATCGACCGATGGGACCGATCCACAGATGGGTTCCAACATCAATATTGTTGAAATGAAGATCAAATAGCTGTATGTTGAAATATGTTGAAAAAGTCAAAACTTTGCATGGGGTGTACTTACTTTTTCACTGTGACTGTATATATATATATATATATATATACATACATATATATATATATATATATATATATATATATATATATATATATATGTATATGTATATATATGTATGTATATATATTGTTATGGGTCGCGGACAAGATGTTACTTTGGGCCGAGCGGATGGTCAACCGCGACCGTTAAAGGATCCCCGATTAGCCCGACTCCCCCAACGTTGACCAAATCGTGCCACAGATATTCAATATGTAAACCTCTAAAGCGACCGAAAGAGAAGGAAGAGAGAAGAAGACAGAGTTCGGAGGAATAACAGGATTTATTATACACACAAGCAAAAAGAAGGAGCGATCAAAGTTATTTACAAGCAATGGATGGAAGAAGCAGTCACACAGTGAATCGTTAGCTTATCTATGCAGTTTACTTAACCCCAGGACAACGATTAAGACAGACGACGTTCACACTTACACGGGGGAAATTGCAGGCAGGAATGGCGGAGGTGGGTTGCTGGAGAGGGAGGCAGGGTCAGGTCCCTGCAACCGGCAGGGCTGGAGGTAGCAGCTCCCACTCTTCGCGTTTTTGACGGGAAAACCCTCGGTCGCGTCGACGCTGCTGATGCTGTGGACGTCACGCGCTGGCTCGGTCACACCTGCTCCTCTCCTTCTGGTGGAGCCGTCTCCCTCCTCTCAGCGCGTCTCTCCAAAGCTTGTTTCATCTCCAAGTACCTCTCCTTTTTGGAGCGTCTCTCATCTCTCATCTCACAGCTCATCTCTCATCTCACAGCTCATCTCTCATCTCATCTGCCGAAGCAGTCCCTTCCAGTCGCTTTTATTACTCGGGTCGGAATCAAGCCGCCGGCTGCGAGGGCACGCCTACCGGGTCGCTCACCGCGGTGCTGGTTGGCTGTTAGGGCTGTCCGATTCCCCCTTTGATCATGACGACGTGCCACGCCCATGAGTTGGCGGCTCCTATCCCCCTCTTCTCCGAGATTAGCACATGGGCAATGGCGGCTTGCGGGATTGAACACCACTCGCACCGCTTTTGAAAGGAACTTTGGAGAGCGGAGATGATTGGGGAAATTGAAAGGGGCCTACGCTTATTTCGTTCGATGCAATGCAGAGTCAATCTCGTGGGAAACACATATTTAGCCTACATAGAATAAGGAAATAAGCTATTTAAAAAGATATATCGTGGCCTGTGTGTAAGTTTCATGGAATTAACTAGGGGGACGTCCTTCGACCTTATTTACTCTACGAGGGTCAGTTAAAACACAGCAAACCAGTTCTCACATTCTTTACACTTTCCAAATTCGTTACACTGCACCCTCCTTTCTTCAGGTCCGTCCCGGGCCTACAACTTTAATTTAGTGTGACACGTAGGTGTAGTTCCCTCTACTTTTAACCTGACCCTGAGTGTGACGATTTTAAAACACAAATAAGTATGTCCCCCTATTGCATTGCACCCTGTCTAACAGACTCAAGCCCACAGCTAACCGAATTATGGAATTGTTCTCAAACTATACATTTACGGTGGGGAGCATTATTTACAGTGACGTTATTTCTTATTTACAACGCAACCCAGGACCTGTGTTTTTTTTCCTTTTTTAGGGAACAAGAAAAAGAAATTCCTGTTGGGAGGGAGGAGACAGCACGCATTGCATCGATGCACCAGTACCAATACCACCAAAGCACCCAAAAGCACCAAAAGCACCACAATGCACCAAAAGCACCACTCGGTGCACAGTCACCACTGTTCATAATAAACACAACAAAACAACTGGTGGTGGTCTTCTCTTTTTCTGCTGGGCTGATGTTCTTCCCGACGTCTTCTGGCTTCATGCGGCCTACTTGGAAATAATAAAAAGCACAACTTGTGTTCATTTTTTATTTAGGGCCTCAGGGGCCAACTAAGGGTGGTCCACCTGTTTGGCATAGGTGCCACCTTACCGAGGTCCGCAAGCAAGATTCCCTGGCCACTATGGCCGGTCTCCAACAGAGGTGCCCTGCCCCAGAACCTGGGGTCCATCAAGTGGTACTTGGCCGCAGAACAGCGGTCCATAAAGTGGTACATCAACGCAATGCATGCTGGTTCTGAGAATCTCGTGCGCACAATGGCCACCTCACGCACGCTCCCCTCAGCGCCCAATGGCGCACAGGTCCTCAAGTGGGAGACAAAAGGGGGGAAGACAAATGAGCGAGGGGTAAGGTCACAAGGGTACACGTCAATAAAGGCAATGCAGGGTGAAGTGCGTACGGAGAGCAAAGTGAGAAAAACTCGTCCCTACCATACGTCACCCCCCCCCCCCCCCCTGTCACCTACACTACCCTTGCCCTTACCCCATATTTACAACAATTTACACCTTTACAAATTCGTCACTACGTCTTGTCTTCCCCATCTTTCCCTTCTACACCAAATTCGTCTCCAATCCCCCCTATCCAAAATTTGCCATCACCAATTCATCATCAATCCTCATAAGGAGGAAGAGATGGAACATCAAGCACAATGTCACACCCACGTCATGATGCGTCTCACATTCCAAACATCTGCACAATAAACTAACAAAACATGGCATGGTGTGGAGTACCTGTCACCTCAGGTGAGTGAATGTAGATGGTGCGAAGAGACTTCAATCCTAACTATCCTCTAAATGACTTTAACACTCTTTACACTACCCGGGGTCTTTCCCTGCCAATCCATTGGCCAACTTACTCTATGGGTTCTAAAAACCAATTCCCATTGACCAAACTGTGGTGCTTCTCAATTTGGGGTCTCACTCCCCCGATTCATCTCCCGGTGCCCTTGCACAATTTCTGGGCTGTGACGTGTAGCTCTCCAAGCAGGTCTACCCACCTGCACACCTCCACCACTGCAGTTGCCACCCGAGCTTACCTAGCTCCTCACCCTAACCTAACTAACTGGGGAAGGCCCCTCCTGGCTCTGTCACCCCTTGGTGCCCTCTGGCACTGGGCAACCCGGGTCCGTCCTCCGGATCCTCGGGCCCCATCCACAACAACTCTACCGGCTCCCAGAGCCCACCTGCGGCCTCACCTGGCCGACATCCTCACAGTGGTGGAGTGCCCAAACCAACTACACACACTAACAGGCTACACGCCCAGCCATTTCCACAACACTAATGCACCCATCCAAATACCATTCTCTCACCCGCACCACAGATGCCAATATCCAACCACAATTTACCTGTACCCTCTACCTAACACTTACACTACCCGCCCCGGGTATTCGTGATGGGGGTCCACTCTTCCCCCATTCACACCTCCGCACCATCCACTCCACTCCATAGTTTCCACCATACTCACTCCATGACCATCCATTCCAATACTCCATACCATTTATTCCATACACCTGTTCTCCATTCACCTGTCGTTGCACACCTGTGCAATCAATCATACCTGGTGCCACCTGCACCCTCCTTTCTTCCTGGACCATTTGGTCATCACAATACACATCACCATCACCATCACTCAAACACTGCTCCACACACCTGTCCAGTTGCACACCTGTGCAATCACACCTGGTCAATCACACCTGTTCACAATACACTTCTATACACCTCCAACACTCACACGGCATCATCTCATCTAACTACTCCCCTCTGAAACTTGCGCTTCCCAGTCGCCCCTTTAAACTATTGCGCTCCCTCGTCATTATAATCCACACTAATCTACCTGCGTCCCCACTACAGGTATCCTTGTCACTAACTAATCTTAACGTTGCCTAATGTCATCTTCTAGGGCCCTACACACAATATCCTAACCCACCCGGGCTAGTTTTCACTGCCATACACCCCATAAGTCTAGTGCTCCTTTGCCCCCCCCCCCCCCCCCGTGAGGGATGGTGGATTGCCATCCCACCACATCGGGGAGGTCCTACTATCAATTCCGCTCGTCCAAATCCAACAAACAAAAATTTGCCAATCATCTGCCAATCACTGTACCATTACCAATCATCACTCTGCCAATCCTTTGCCAATCATCAAATTTTGCCTTTTTCTAATTTTGGGTCCAAAACACTAACCTCATCACCCGTCTACTTATTAGATCCTCTCGGTGCGCCAATTCACGTCTACAGCCCGGCTTCGTACAGCCGAGCAATGAATGCGGGTTGTTTGGTGCCGGCGGTTGGATGCGTCCGACATTCGGTGCAGGGAAGGAGGCTTACCCGGGCCGAGATCCCACGCACCACCTCGGCGCGGAGCCATCCAATTGCCCGATCTCGACCTGCCGGAACGTCTCAATAAAAAGTGGTCGCCATGATGACCCTTCCTATCAGGCTGCACGCTCCGCCTAGTGGAGCACGGACGCGGCCGTTCCAAGCGAGGCCCAGCGTGGATCGCGTACGGCGGTCCTTTCGAACCCGCTGTGGCTCGGATCCCCGCTGGTTCTCGCGGCACGCAAAGTCCGGCACGCACCGAGGGCCCGATTCGGCTATAAGTCGCTCTAACCGCTAACCCGGTTACCGTCGATGCCTCACCTGCATGCTTACACGCATACGCTACCCCTTTCTTGCTCATACATCCAGCCGTCTCCCTGCTCTTGGTCATTGCACCTTCTCTTACACACCCAGGTACACTCATTCCACTCACAGACTTGGTCACACACCTGACCACCGAACACCTTTGCACACATTCGTCGCTCGCACACCTCACCAACACTGGAGTCAGGCTGGAGTTCCCCAAGGAAGTGTGCTGGGCCCTGTGCTTTTTCTGGTCTTTATCAATGATCTCTCTGACTCTCTGGAAAATCCTCTCTATCTCTTTGCTGATGACTCCACTCTCTGCCGCTCCATTCCTCTTCCCTCAGATCGGCAGTCTGCAGCCTCCTCACTCTCTGAAGACCTGGACAAAATCACAGACTGGTCAAACAAGTGGAACATGTCTTTCAATCCTGCCAAATCTCACTCTCTTACTATGTCTCTCCGAAAAAATCGACTGGACAACCCTCCCATCTACTTTCTCAACAATCCTCTCCAAGAAGTTCTGTCACTCAAGCTTTTGGGTCTCACTATCTGCCATGATCTTTCTTGGGAAAACCACATTTCCAAGCTGGCCTCCAAAGCCAGTCGCCGACTGGGCATCCTCCGTCGTGCGAAGTCCTTCCTCGGCACACCTGAGCTCCTCACCACATACAAGGCTTTCATCCGCAGCTCAATGGAATACTGTTCTCCCCTATGGGCTGGTGCTCCTGCCTCACACCTGGCTCGGCTTCACGCTGTTGAATCCAAAGCTTTCAAAATCATTGGAATCTCCCGCGATGAAGCTATCTCTGAGGGCCTTTCACTCACTCACCGCAGGCAGGTAGGTGGTCTTTCTGTCTTCTACCGACTCCTCTCCGGCCTTGCTCCCCCAGCTCTCTCTGTGCTCTGTCCCCCAAATATTCCTACAGGTCGCACAAGATCTGCCAGCAACCCTCTGATGGTTAAACTGCCGAAATCTCGGCTCTCTGCTCACCTTCACTCTTTCATTCCTCTTTTCTCCCGCCTGTGGAACAAACTCCCACACTCCCTTCAATCCCTCTCCTCCCTCCAGGTCTTTAAAACAGCTGTTCACCACCATCTCTTATCTTCCCCCATCCATAACCTTGATCTTTTCTACCCCCACTAATTCACCCCAGATCCACCTTGTTTGAAATTCCAACTTATTTCCTGGAAATCCTGGCAGTGTCCATATGTTTATACCTCTCCCACCCCCCCCCCCCTTCACATGCCTCCCCCCCCTTCACATGCCTCCCCCCCTTCACATGCCTCCCCCCCAAAGCCCTCTCCCTCCCACAGATCTCTCGATGTCTCCATGTCTCTCGGTCCCTGCTCTCAAATGTTGTGTTTGTGTCCTTCCCCCTCTCTCCCCATCTTGTCTACCGCTCCCGATGTTATTTGTTTTATGTGTCTGTTTGTCTTTCTGTGTGATTAATGTTCGCTCTTTCACGAGCCTCGATCTTGTATACAAAAAAAAAAAAAAAAAAACACACCTCTTCGCGCCCCCTCCTCGGTCACCTCCTCTGTGACAATCACAGGTGTGTTCTCACTCGCACACCCAACCACGTGCCTCACGACCAACTCAAGTGTGCATTCCCACACACGCTCTACCATTCCAGGTGTGCATCCTCCCATTCCAGGTGTACATCCTCGCTCACCTGTCACAACCAACTCACGCTCCGTGTCACTCTCACTACTTTCACCTCCACTCTCGGTCGCGCACTCACCCTTACTCTCGACAGCGCACTCTTTCCTCATGCACCTGTCCGTTACACACCTTTCTCGCACACACTCTTGCGCACACTCTCCCGTTACACCCTCTGTAACACTCACCACAGGCGTGCATTCCCCCATACTCTTGACAGCGCACTATTTCCCCATGCACTTGTCCGTTACACACCTTTCTCGCGCATCCTATTGCGCACACTCTTTCGTTACTTCCTCCGTAACACTTACTACACCGCGCTTCCATGTACCCCCTCGCACACGCGCTTCGACCAACTCACTCTTGATGGCACACTCTCCCGTTACATCCTCTGTAACACTCCTCACTACGCGCTTCCATGTGCTCCCTCGCACACGCGCTACGACCGACTCACTCTCGACAGCACACTCACTCCTCGGCGCGCACTTTTTCCTCACACACCCCATGGTCGGACATTCTCGCACACCTATTTTTTCGCACACCAGACCTGTCGCACACTTCACCAACGGCCTCTCACGAACACCCGGATCCAAATCAATCCCCAAGCCGACTGAAGCTCCCCTCACATCATGTACATTTCCACGTATATCGCCACTCACCTTGGCACCTCGTCTCCTCACCTCCTTCGCCACCTGCAAACTCTTTATTTGGTTAGTGAGCAGCACATCATGAGTTGAGCACCGACCTTGTACATATTCCATCACCTCCTCCTGGATTTCTCTCTTAGTTTCTGTCCGTCTCTTCTTAATTTCACTCACCTCTTCTTCCACTTCCTCTAATTTTTGCTTCACCTCTTTTATTTCCCGGTGCGTCTCCTCAAGTTCGTCCTCTAAGGCTACCTTGACCGTTTCTATGTGCGTCCTCACATGCCGGTCCTTCGTCTCCATTACCTCCGTCACCTCGTCCAACCTCATTGTCAGTCCCTCACGTACCATCTGACATTGCTTCTGTGTCGCTATCAAGTCATTTTTAATTTCTTTTTGTGTCGCCTTTAACCCTCCTAGTACCGCAGTGTTCCTTTGAACCTGCTCCACTAACTCCGTTTGTCCCTCTGTCAGCTGTTCCACCTCCTCCGTCAGATCTTCTATTCCCCCCTGTAACCTAGCCGTATTATTCCTCACCTCTTTCTCTATACGCTTTTCACCTCGCTTTACCTCCTCGCGTACCCCCGAGACCTCCTCACTTACACCTCGTCGTATCTCCTCTTTCATCTCCTCCATCTCTTTTGTAGATGCCACCCTCATCTGTCCCAATTCATCCCTCTGAGCATCCAGTTTACTTTCTAACCCGATTTTCACCTCCTCTATCTGGTTCCCCATCTGTTCGATTTCCCGGGCGGATTGCTCCCCTATTTCCTGCAATTTGTCTTCCATCCTATTTTCTAACCCCATTAACCCATTTTTCACCCCCTCTAACTGATTCTCCTGGGCAGCCATTCTATTTTCCACCCCCGTTAACCCATGTTTCACCCCTTTTATCCCATTGTCTAACCCCTCAAATTTAGCTTCTAGCCGTTCCCCCATTTCTCCCATTTTGCCCCCCATTTCGCCCCCATTACCCCCAATTGCTCACTCTGAGCCATTATTTGCTCACTCTGAGCATCCATTCGGTTCCCCATTTGCTCACTCTGAGCCTCCATCCAGTTCCCCATTTCGCTCCCCAATCGCTCACTATCAGCCCTTGCTTCGTCCCTCATTACCCCCATTTGCTCACCCTGCAGTTTGAGGGACGCCTGCATTTGCGCCATAAATTGCTCCATGAGGGCCTGCATTTGGGCCATCCCTCCCACTTGTGCAGCGGGTGCGGCCGCCGTACCCATGTGCGAGGTGCCATTTTGCGCGCCTGAAGCCTCGTGCGCGAGGACGCCATTTTGTGCGTCTGATACCCCCTCAACCGCCTCCTCATTGCTCCCCTCCATTTGATCCTGGGTTACTCCTAACCCCTCTCCTAGTTCACCCACCGGCATCCGATCGCCTTGACCAGCCATGGCGCGATTTCAAAATTCGGGTTTTATAAAACAACAAAATTTCGGCAGCTCGTAATTTTGACCAAATGTTTTCTACACGTTTTAAAAATTTGGTTCGGGCCTCGTATCCCATTCCTAGACACCAATTGTTACGGGTCGCGGACAAGATGTTACTTTGGGCCGAGCGGATGGTCAACCGCGACCGTTACAGGATCCCCGATTAGCCCGACTCCCCCAACGTTGACCAAATCGCGCCACAGATATTCAATATGGAAACCTCTAAAGCGACCGAAAGAGAAGGAAGAGAGAAGAAGACAGAGTTTGGAGGAATAACAGGATTTATTATACACACAAGCAAAAAGAAGGAGCGATCAAAGTTATTTACAAGCAATGGATGGAAGAAGCAGTCACACAGTGAATCGTTAGCTTATCTATGCAGTTTACTTAACCCCAGGACAACGATTAAGACAGACGACGTTCACACTTCCACGGGGGAAATTGCAGGCAGAAATGGCGGAGGTGGGTTGCTGGAGAGGGAGGCAGGGTCAGGTCCCTGCAACCGGCAGGGCTGGAGGTAGCAGCTCCACTCTTCGCGTTTTTGGCGGGGAAACCCTCTGTCGCGTCGACGCTGCTGATGCTGTGGATGTCACGCGCTGGCTCGGTCACACCTGCTCCTCTCCTTCTGGTGGAGCCATCTCCCTCCTCTCAGCACGTCTCTCCAAAGCTTGTTTCATCTCCAAGTACCTCTCCTTTTTGGAGCGTCTCTCATCTCTCATCTCACAGCTCATCTCTCATCTCACAGCTCATCTCTCATCTCATCTCTCATCTCATCTGCTGAAGCAGTCCCTTCCAGTCGCTTTTATTACTCGGGTCGGAATCAAGCCGCCGGCTGCGAGGGCACACCTACCGAGTCGCTCACCGCGGTGCTGGTTGGCTGTTAGGGCTGTCCGATTCCCCCTTTGATCATGACGACGTGCCACGCCCGTGAGTTGGCGGCTCCTACCCCCCTCTTCTCCGAGATTAGCACATGGGCAATGGCGGCTTGCGGGATTGAACACCACTCGCACCGCTTTTGAAAGGAACTTTGGAGAGCGGAGATGATTGGGGAAATTGAAAGGGGTCTACACTTATTTCGTTCGATGCAATGCAGAGTCAATCTAGTGGGAAACACATATTTAGCCTACATAGAATAAGGAAATAAGCTATTTAAAAAGATATATCGTGGCCTGTGTGTAAGTTTCATGGAATTAACTAGGGGGACGTCCTTCGACCTTATTTACTCTACGAGGGTCAGTTAAAACACAGCAAACCAGTTCTCACATTCTTTACACTTTCCAAATTCGTTACAATATATATATATATATATATATATATATATATATATATATATATATATATAATATATATATATATAGGTAAAATGCTAGTATAGAAAAGTATAGAAAATGTGGCAAAGTATAGAAAAGAAGGGATGTTCCACAGCTTGTAGAAAATGCGAAAAATACAAAATAAGGGGTATTCAAAAAATCTCGTGTGCATGCTGGACTACCCTTGTGTTCTGTGGAGGAACCAAGTAATGCTCTTGGAAAATTCATATAAAGGGGTGCCAATTTGATTCATACAGCTGCATGAAGAAGTAAATGTGTTTTATTTGCCAGATGTAGGGCACCCCTGTTCGGGCTTTGCATTTTCAGATGCTTTCTGGTTTTGCAGTTGCAACTGGACCTACCCACACCACCCCACCCCTTTATTTCATTTCCACACATGGTTAAAAACCACAATGCGATAAGCTCCACAAACTCTTAATCCGAACCGATTTTCAAAATTCCAACTTCAGAAGTGACTCCAACAATGACAGTCACAACATTCTCAACTACGAAAAAGGTGTTCTTTGCTAAAAAAAAAAACATTTTATTCAAAAATCGCGTCTCCGAGCAGTTCCCATGGAAGTAAAAATCAAGTTTTAAAACGATTATTAAGTTAAATTTTAAATAAAAACTAACCCCAGAATGAGAATCACAGCCCCGCTTAAATAAATACATATATACTTAGTTATAAAATCGGAAGATTTGGTAAATTTTGACAGATTTCACTCCAGATTTGGAGATTATTTAGTTTACATTTTACAACATCCAATTCTCATATCCGAATCCACATTTTGATGATATGGTTCAATTATGTAATGACCAATCGATCGTGTTTCCAAGGCAAGGCACACCAAGGCACACCAACGACCTTCTCCTCTCCTCTGACGCTGGCAACCTCAACATTCTCATCCTCCTCGACCTCAGCGCCGCCTTTGACACCATCGATCACACCATCCTCCTCACCTGACTTGAATCCACCTTTAACGTCACCGGCACTGCCCTCTCTTGGATTAAATCATACCTTTCTGACAGACGTCAGTTCATCTCCATCAATAACTGCAAATCCCCCACTGCTCCCCTCCCCCAAGGTGTCCCCCAAGGTTCAGTTATTGGTCCCCTCCTCTTCATCCTTTACCTGTCCCACCTAGATCACTTAATCCACTGTCATGGTCTCCAATTCCACTGCTTCGCCGATGACATCCAGCTTTTCATCTCCACCAAGTCCATCTCCACCGACACCCACTCTATCCTGACAAACTGCATCTCTGAAATAAAATCCTGGCTTCAAATCAACTTCCTCAAACTTAACTGTGATAAATCTGAAATAATCATCATTGGCCCAAAAACGCTCACAAAATCCACCCATAACTTTGCCCTCAACATCGACGGTATCCCAGTATCCACCTCCCCTCTCATCCGGAATCTTGGCGTCATCTTTGACCAAACCCTCTCCTTCGACAAATACACTAAACAGATCACAAAGACAGCCTTCTTTCACCTGAAAAACATCGCCCATCTCCGCTCATCCCTCTCCTCCACGGCTGCAGAAACCCTCATCCACGCCTTCATCACCTCCCGTCTGGACTACTGCAATAGCCTCCTCTATGGTTCACCCTCAACAATCACCAATAAACTCCAATACATTCAGAACCCCGCTGCCCGTCTACTCACCCATTCCCGGACCCGTGACCACATCACCCCCGTCCTTTACAAGCTTCACTGGCTCCCCATCTCCCAGAGAATCCAGTACAAAATCCTCCTCTTGACCTACAAAGCCCTCCATAACCTGGCCCCATCCTACCTGGCTGACCTCCTCTCCAGACACACTCCCACCCGCAACCTCCGCTCTGCTGGTACCAACCTCCTGACCCCCCCCCCCCCCCCCCCATCCGGACCAAATTCATATCCTGGGGGGACAGGGCCTTCTCCATCGCTGCTCCCACCCTCTGGAACTCACTACCTCACACCATCAGAGACTCCTCCTCACTCACCACATTCAAAACATCACTAAAGACCCACCTGTTCAGCACTGCATTCAACATTCAACCCACAGCATTTAACCCCTGACTATCTCTTCTCCTTCTCCCTCCTTTTGCTTTAAATATTTCCCTATTGATTCTTGTCTTTTTGCAATTGTTGTTTTCATGTTTTGTTATGCATTATGTTTTTCACTCTGTCAAAGCGCCTTTGGGCTTCATGAAAAGCGCTATACAAAATAAATGAATTATTATTATTATATAAGGCACGTTTGAGTGGGCTGAAACAAAATGGTGGCTTAAGAACCCAGCGAGGTGCAGTGAGTTGACCAAGATGGCGGGCCGCCATATTGGTAAGCCACCACATCGGTTTTTTTTCTTCTTATGAGAACCTCGTTAATCATCTTTAAAAAGTGTGTAAAAACACACCCAAACACCCAGTTTTCATTCTTGCAATCTGATGGAGGTCCAGGTATATGCATGAAAAGTTTGGGGCCGCTAGATACCATGGTTTTGGAGTTATGGAAGGGACAGACAGGCGGACGGACAGACGGACACTGCCTTTTATTATTATAGATAGTAGAAGCGGAGAAACGAATTTTCACTCATGTTAAGGTTGTATACAGAGAAACCGTCCCAAAAATGGATGGGGCGATTTGCGCCTCCCTTGATTTCCATACAATAAGCAATTTGATGTGGTACAATACTCATAATGATGCTGAAATTCAGGTTTAAGAAAAATTACATTTTAAATACGAACAAAATGCAGTTGCTCATTGCACAAGATGTTCATTTGCTCATAAATTATTCAAGAAGATAAAAAAACTTGAAAAAGTAAGGGGAAAAAAATATTCAACCCAGACGGGATTTGACCCCACAATCCCCAACTTCGGAGTCTGATGCTTTATCCATTGGGCCAGCAAGTTAGATTTGTGTAATGATATTTGTAAGAGTTATAAAGTGTGTATATATTTCTATTATATATATTTATGTATATATATATTTATGTATCACTGAATTAACGCCAGGGGGGTTGACTCAGCCTGTCATCCTTCCGAGGTCTGCAAATTGAGTACCAGCTTGCTGGGATGAATGATCACGGTGTGTACCCCGGTTTAGAATAGGTACACTGTATCCCTGCGCATCGTAAGAGGCGACCAAGGGTTGGCGTCAGGAAGGGCATCCGGCCATAAAAGCATTGCCTCAAACAGGGAACCATGATTGTCATGGGGCCGCAAGGCTAACCCCCGCTCGAGCGGGGTAAATGGCCTTAAAACGATCATTCATTCATTCATTTTTCGTATATATTTATGTGTGTATGTATATGTATATATATATATATATATATATATATATATATATATATATATATATATATATATATATATATATATATATATATATTTATATATATTTAATTTCAAAGCAAAAACTATATAGCACTCAGGTGGAATGTGTTTCGAAAGCCATTAACTAGACCTATTGGCTGATGTACACGACTGGTCAAAAGTTTTAGAACACCTCAATTTTTACAGTTTGTATTGAAATTTACGCAGTTTAATGTCCAGTGAATAACCAGAAATGGTACAAAGGTAAGCAGTAAACTGCTCGAGGTTTGAAAAAAAAGTTTAGGTTTGCAAAAACGGGAAAATAATGTCAATTACACAGTTATATTGTAAAAAAGAAAAAAGAAAAAAAAAAGGCCTTCTTCAGGCACCAAGTAATGGGTTAACAATTTGCAGCTGTTCTGCAGCAATGTAACTAAATTAAGCCTTGAAAGTTGATGCAAACAATTCCGACATGTGTCCCAACCTCTGCTGATTACTTGATAGCAAACCCCCTGTCTGTTTAAAAGCAGTATTGGAACAGACTGTTATTACACCCTCTGAAGCATTATTTGGACAATATTGCACTGCAGGAAGTAGCATATTGGATACTGGAGGAAACTCTGACAGGAAGAGGTCTGGCAGAACCAAAGCCACAACAGAATCAGAAGACAAG
The DNA here is from genome assembly GCF_964187855.1 of Myxine glutinosa. Classification (NCBI taxonomy): domain Eukaryota; kingdom Metazoa; phylum Chordata; class Myxini; order Myxiniformes; family Myxinidae; genus Myxine; species Myxine glutinosa. The sequence goes on from NC_136263.1 coordinate 144,341,876, forward strand.
TTTCTGAGAATCAACAGCTTGCGTGATATGCGGCTCACAGGACAACAGCTTCAAGCACAGCTTAAGACTGGTCAAAGTAAGCAAGTCTCAGTTTCAACTGTGAAGAGAAGACTTCGAGCTGCAGGTTTGACAGGTCGAGTGGCAGTAAGAAAGCCATTGCTAAGATGGCAAAATCAGAAAAAGAGGCTTGCCTGGACCATGAAGCACCGCCAGTGGACTACTGAAGACTGGAAGAAGGTCTTATGGACCGATGAATCAAAATTAGGAATTTTGGTTCATCACGCAGGGTTTTTGTACGCCATCGAGTAGGCGAAAGGATGGTTCCTCCGTGTGTGACACCAACTGTCAAACATGGAGGAGGAAGTGTGATGGTCTGGGGCTCTTTTGATGGATCCAGAGTCGGCGACTTGCACAGACTGACTGGCACCTTGAACCAAAAGGGCTACCACAGCATTTTGCAGCGCCATGCAATACCCTCTGGCATATGCCTAGTTGGTCAGGGGTTCATCCTACAGCAAGACAATGACCCGAAACACACCTCCAAGCTATGTCAAAACTACCTTCGAGGAAAAGAACAAGACGGTAGGCTTCAAATCATGGAATGGCCAGCACAGTCTCCAGACTTAAACCCCATCGAGCTGGTTTGGGATGAACTGGACAGAAGGGTGAAAGCAAAGTGACCTTCAAGTGCAACACATTTATGGGAACTTCTGCAACAGTGTTGGGAAGAACTTCCCGAACAATATTTGATTTCCATTGCAGAAAGAATGCCACGAGTGTGTTCGGCGGTTATATCTGCAAAAGGTGGATACTTTGCTGAGTCAAAAATTTAAATTAAATTTTGTTAAACAAAATGATTCTATGATTTCTTTTTTATCTCCAATTGTTTATTTGTTCTATGCTTAATTTCAGAGTACATTGAGACATTAAACTGCGTAAATTTCAATAAAAACTGGAAAAATTTAGGTGTTCTAAAACTTAGTGTACATTGAAACTAGTTGAAACTTGGAATATGCACTACCGGTCAAAAGTTCATCCCAAACCAGCTCGATGGGGTTTAAGTCTGGAGACTGTGCTGGCCATTCCATGATTTGAAGCCTACCGTCTTGTTCTTTTCTTCGAAGGTAGTTTTGACATAGCCTGGAGGTGTGTTTAGGGTCATTATCTTGCTGTAGGATGAACCCCTGACCAAATAGGCGTATACCATAGGGTATTGCATGGCACTGCAAAATGCTGTGGTAGACCTTTTGGTTCAGGGTGCCAGTCACTCTATGCAAGTTGGCGACTCTGGATCCAGCAAAAGAGCCCCAGACCATCACAACACAGTTGGTGTCACACACTGAGGAATCATCATTTTGCCTACTCGACGGTGTACAAAAACCCTGTGTGATGAACCAAAGATTTCAAATTTTGATTAATCGGTCCATAAGACCTTCTTCCAGTCTTCAGTAGTCCACTGGCGGTGCTTCATGGCCCAGGCAAGCCTCTTTTTCGTATTTTGCCATCTTAGCAATTTCTTTCTTACTGCCACTCGACCTGTCAAACCTGCAGCTTGAAGTCTTCTCTTCACAGTTGAAACTGAGACTTGCTTACTACGACCAGTGTTAAGCTGTGCTTGAAGCTGTTGTCCTGTGAGCCGCCTATCATGCAAGCTGTTGACTCTCAGAAACTTGTCTTCTGATTCTGTTGTGACTTTGGGTCTGCCAGACCTCTTCCTGTCAGAGTTTCCTCCAGTTTCCAATATACTACTTCCTGCAGTGCAATATTGTCCAAATAATGCTTCAGAGGGTGTAATAACAATCTGTTCCAATACTGCTTTTATACAGACAGGGGGTTTGTAATCAGTTAATCAGCAGAGGTTGGGACACCTGTAGGAATTGTTTGCATCAACTTTCAAGGCTTAATTTACTTACTTTGCTGCAGAACAGCTGTAAGTTGTTAACCCATTACTTGTTCCCTGAAGAAGGCCTTTTTTACAAAATAACTGTGTACATTCATGTGAAAAAGTAAGTACACCCCATGTAAAGTTTTGACTTTTTCAACATATTTCAACATACAGCTATTTGATCTTCATTTCAACAATATTGATAGATAAAGGTGATATAATATAACAAATATCATGAAACATTTACATTTTGTAGTCCATTGTATAATTTAAATAAACATAAATGCAAATTTTGCATGTGGAAAAAGTAAGTACACCCCTACATTTATCACTACTTCAAATACCTAAAATTAGAATCAGGTGCACCAGCTCAGGTGCAAATGATTAGAACATCGTTGGAGAGGATCTTGGAGGAACCTGTCTTATTTAAACCTCAGACATTTAGTTTGGTTTGCTCTTTGTTGTTGAAGTGTGCGGCGTCACCATACCTAGATCAAAAGAGCTCTCTGAGGCCTTCAGAAAGAAGGTTATAGATGCCTACGCATCTGGGAAGGGATTTAAAAAGATCTCCAAACAATTTGAAATCAATCATTCGACTGTCCGGAAGATCATCTACAAGTGGAGAAGATTCCAAACAACTGCCAACTTGTTCAGGCCCGGCCGCCCCAGCAAGTTCAACCCGAGAGCAGACCGCAAGATGCTGAAAGAAGTCTCAGAGAACCCCAGAATGTCATCACGGGACCTACAGGTAGCTCTTGCCACTGTTGATGTCAAAGTGCACGAGTCTACCATTAGAAAGAGGCTGCACAAATTTGATCTACAAGGGAGGTGTGCCAGGTGGAAACCTTTGCTGTCAAGAAAGAACATCAGGGCAAGACTAAAGTTTGCCAATGAACACCGAAGGCAAAGACCAGCACTTCTGGAACAATGTGCTCTGGACAGATGAGTCAAAGGTAGAGCTATTTGGCCACAGTACCAGAAGACATGTTTGGCGAAAACCAAAGACAGCATTTGACCACAAGAACCTGATACCAACTGTAAAGCATGGTGGTGGAAATATTATGGTTTGGGGCAACTTTGCTGCATCAGGGCCTGGGCAGCTCACCATCATATAATCCACTATGAATTCTTCATTGTACCAGAGGGTGCTTGAGGATAATGTGAGGCCATCTGTTGGAAAGTTGAAGCTCAACCAAAGGTGGAACTTGCAACATGACAATGACCCTAAACGTACCAGTAAATCCACCAAGGAATGGCTGAAAAGAAAGAAATGGAGGGTTCTGGAATGGCCAAGACAAAGCCCTGATCGAAATCCCATCGAGATGTTGTGGGGGGATTTGAAACGAGCTGTGCATGCGAGAAACCCCTCAAACATCGCACAGCTGAAAGAATTCTGCATGGAGGAGTGGGAAAAAATTTCTCCCAGTCGATGTCAGAGACTGGTAGACAGTTATAAGAAACGCCTACTTGACGTTGTTTCTGCCAAAGGGGGCAATACCACCTATTAGCGGGCAAGGGTGTACTTACTTTTTCCACATGCGAAATTTGCATTTATGTTTATTTAAATTATACAATGGCCTACAAAATGTAAATGTTTCATTATATTTGTTATATTCTCTCAACTTTATCTTTCAATATTGTTGAAATGGAGATCAAATATCTGTATGTTGAAATATGTTGAAAAAGTCTAAACTTTACATGGAGTGTACTTAGTTTTTCATGTGACTATAATTGACATTATTTTCCCGTTTTTGCGAACCTAAACTTTTTTTTTTTAACCTCGAGCAGTTTACTGCATTCCTTTGTACCATTTCAGGTTATTCACTGGACATTAAACTGCGTAAATTTCAATAAAAACTGGAAAAATTGAGGCGTTCTAAAACTTATGACCGGTAGCGTATAGTCCTTGAGATAGCGGATAGTCCTTGAGATATCCTTGAGATACAGTCACCGGTAGCGTATAGTCCTTGAGATATGAGCGCCACCACATTTTGAGTGGACGGACGGACAGACAACAACGTGATTTTGAGGGTTTTCTAAGCATAACTTAAGAATGCATAAACGAACGTTGCTGAAATTTCGAACATATTACCTCAAAGTACAAATCATTTCCTTCTGAAATTTGCAGCCGATTTCGTCCAGTATAAGCCAAGAAACGCATTTTCAGTCCCCATGTAAAAGCTGCATACCCAGAAATGATCCCTTATCTAAAGGGAAGGGCGTTTTGCACCTCCCTTTGATATACAATACATGGCCAAAAGTATGTGGACACCTGAACATCACACCCGTAGGTGCTCGTCGAACACCTCATTCCAAAATCATGGACATTAATATGGAGTTGGTCCCCCACCTGCTCCCCTTTGCTGCTATAACAGCATCTTTGCTGCTATAACAGCATCCAAAATCATGGACATTAATATGGAGTTGGTCCCCCACCTGCTCCCCTTTGCTGCTATAACAGCATCTTTGCTGCTATAACAGCATCCAAAATCATGGACATTAATATGGAGTTGGTCCCCCACCTGCTCCCCTTTGCTGCTATAACAGCATCCACTGTTCTGGAAAGGCTTTCCACGAGATGTTGGAACATTGCTGCGGGTATTTTGCTTCCATTCAGCCACAAGAGCATTAGTGAGGTCGGGCACTGATGTTGGGCAATTAGGCCTGGCTTGCAGTCGGCGTTACAATTCATCCCAAAGGTGTTCGATGGGGTTGAGGTCAGGACTCTGTGCAGGCCAGTCAAGTTCTTCCACACCAATCTTGACAAACCATTTCCGTATGGACTTTTGCTTGACGATTTGTGCATGGGGGCATTGTCATGCTGAAACAAGAAAAGGGCCTTCTCCAAATTGTTGCCACAAAGTTGGAAGCACACAATCGTCTAGAATATCATTGTATGCTGTAGCGTTAAGATTTCCCTTCACTGGAACCAAGGGGCCAAGCCCGATCCATGAAAAACAGCCCTAGACCATTATTCCTCCTCCACCAAACTTTACAGTTGGCACTATGCATTTGGGTAGGTAGCATTGTCCTGGCATCCGCCAAACCCAGATTAGTCCGTCGGACTGCCAGATGGTGAAGTGTGATTCATCAGTCCAGAGAACGCGTTTCTACTGCTCCAGAGTCCAATGGTGGCGAGCTTTACACCACTCCAGCCGACGCTTGGCATTGCGCATGGTGATCTTTGGCTTGCGTGCAGCTGCTTGGCCATGGAAACCCATTTCATGAAGCTCCCGAAAAACAGTTGTTGTGCTGATGTTGCTTCCAGGGGCAGTTTGGAACTCTGTAGTGAGTGTTGCTACCAAGGACAGACGATTTTTACACGCTACGCACTTCAGCACTCGGCTGTTCCGTTTTGTGAACTTGTGTGGCCTACCACTTCGCGGCTGAGCTGTTGCTCCGAGACATTTCCACTTCACAATAGCAGCACTTACAGTTGACCACAGCAGCTCCAGCAGGGAAGAAATTTGACGAACTGACTTGTTGGAAGGGTGGCATTCTATGACGGTGCCACGTTGAAAGTCACTTAGCTCTTCAGTATGGCACATTCTATTGCCAATGTTTGTCTATGGAGATTGCATGGATGTCAGCTTCATTATATACACCTGTCAGCAGTGGGTGTGGCTGAAACAGCCGAATCTGCTCATTATAAGGGGTGTCCACATACTTTTGGCTTTATAGTGTGTATATATATATATATATATATATACAGTCATGTGAAAAAGTAAGTACACCCCATGTAAAGTTTGACTTTTTCAACATATTTCAACATACAGCTATTTGATCTTCATTTCAACAATATTGATAGATAAAGGTGATATAATATAACAAATATCATGAAACATTTACATTTTGTAGTCCATTGTATAATTTAAATAAACATAAATGCAAATTTTGCATGTGGAAAAAGTAAGTACACCCCTACATTTATCACTACTTCAAATACCTAAAATTAGAATCAGGTGCACCAGCTCAGGTGCAAATGATTAGAACATCGTTGGAGAGGATCTTGGAGGAACCTGTCTTATTTAAACCTCAGACATTTAGTTTGGTTTGCTCTTTGTTGTTGAAGTGTGCGGCGTCACCATACCTAGATCAAAAGAGCTCTCTGAGGCCTTCAGAAAGAAGGTTATAGATGCCTACGCATCTGGGAAGGGATTTAAAAAGATCTCCAAACAATTTGAAATCAATCATTCGACTGTCCGGAAGATCATCTACAAGTGGAGAAGATTCCAAACAACTGCCAACTTGTTCAGGCCCGGCCGCCCCAGCAAGTTCAACCCGAGAGCAGACCGCAAGATGCTGAAAGAAGTCTCAGAGAACCCCAGAATGTCATCACGGGACCTACAGGTAGCTCTTGCCACTGTTGATGTCAAAGTGCACGAGTCTACCATTAGAAAGAGGCTGCACAAATTTGATCTACAAGGGAGGTGTGCCAGGTGGAAACCTTTGCTGTCAAGAAAGAACATCAGGGCAAGACTAAAGTTTGCCAATGAACACCGAAGGCAAAGACCAGCACTTCTGGAACAATGTGCTCTGGACAGATGAGTCAAAGGTAGAGCTATTTGGCCACAGTACCAGAAGACATGTTTGGCGAAAACCAAAGACAGCATTTGACCACAAGAACCTGATACCAACTGTAAAGCATGGTGGTGGAAATATTATGGTTTGGGGCAACTTTGCTGCATCAGGGCCTGGGCAGCTCACCATCATATAATCCACTATGAATTCTTCATTGTACCAGAGGGTGCTTGAGGATAATGTGAGGCCATCTGTTGGAAAGTTGAAGCTCAACCAAAGGTGGAACTTGCAACATGACAATGACCCTAAACGTACCAGTAAATCCACCAAGGAATGGCTGAAAAGAAAGAAATGGAGGGTTCTGGAATGGCCAAGACAAAGCCCTGATCGAAATCCCATCGAGATGTTGTGGGGGGATTTGAAACGAGCTGTGCATGCGAGAAACCCCTCAAACATCGCACAGCTGAAAGAATTCTGCATGGAGGAGTGGGAAAAAATTTCTCCCAGTCGATGTCAGAGACTGGTAGACAGTTATAAGAAACGCCTACTTGACGTTGTTTCTGCCAAAGGGGGCAATACCACCTATTAGCGGGCAAGGGTGTACTTACTTTTTCCACATGCGAAATTTGCATTTATGTTTATTTAAATTATACAATGGCCTACAAAATGTAAATGTTTCATTATATTTGTTATATTCTCTCAACTTTATCTTTCAATATTGTTGAAATGGAGATCAAATATCTGTATGTTGAAATATGTTGAAAAAGTCTAAACTTTACATGGAGTGTACTTAGTTTTTCATGTGACTATAATTGACATTATTTTCCCGTTTTTGCGAACCTAAACTTTTTTTTTTTAACCTCGAGCAGTTTACTGCATTCCTTTGTACCATTTCAGGTTATTCACTGGACATTAAACTGCGTAAATTTCAATAAAAACTGGAAAAATTGAGGCGTTCTAAAACTTATGACCGGTAGCGTATAGTCCTTGAGATAGCGGATAGTCCTTGAGATATCCTTGAGATACAGTCACCGGTAGCGTATAGTCCTTGAGATATGAGCGCCACCACATTTTGAGTGGACGGACGGACAGACAACAACGTGATTTTGAGGGTTTTCTAAGCATAACTTAAGAATGCATAAACGAACGTTGCTGAAATTTCGAACATATTACCTCAAAGTACAAATCATTTCCTTCTGAAATTTGCAGCCGATTTCGTCCAGTATAAGCCAAGAAACGCATTTTCAGTCCCCATGTAAAAGCTGCATACCCAGAAATGATCCCTTATCTAAAGGGAAGGGCGTTTTGCACCTCCCTTTGATATACAATACATGGCCAAAAGTATGTGGACACCTGAACATCACACCCGTAGGTGCTCGTCGAACACCTCATTCCAAAATCATGGACATTAATATGGAGTTGGTCCCCCACCTGCTCCCCTTTGCTGCTATAACAGCATCTTTGCTGCTATAACAGCATCCAAAATCATGGACATTAATATGGAGTTGGTCCCCCACCTGCTCCCCTTTGCTGCTATAACAGCATCTTTGCTGCTATAACAGCATCCAAAATCATGGACATTAATATGGAGTTGGTCCCCCACCTGCTCCCCTTTGCTGCTATAACAGCATCCACTGTTCTGGAAAGGCTTTCCACGAGATGTTGGAACATTGCTGCGGGTATTTTGCTTCCATTCAGCCACAAGAGCATTAGTGAGGTCGGGCACTGATGTTGGGCAATTAGGCCTGGCTTGCAGTCGGCGTTACAATTCATCCCAAAGGTGTTCGATGGGGTTGAGGTCAGGACTCTGTGCAGGCCAGTCAAGTTCTTCCACACCAATCTTGACAAACCATTTCCGTATGGACTTTTGCTTGACGATTTGTGCATGGGGGCATTGTCATGCTGAAACAAGAAAAGGGCCTTCTCCAAATTGTTGCCACAAAGTTGGAAGCACACAATCGTCTAGAATATCATTGTATGCTGTAGCGTTAAGATTTCCCTTCACTGGAACCAAGGGGCCAAGCCCGATCCATGAAAAACAGCCCTAGACCATTATTCCTCCTCCACCAAACTTTACAGTTGGCACTATGCATTTGGGTAGGTAGCATTGTCCTGGCATCCGCCAAACCCAGATTAGTCCGTCGGACTGCCAGATGGTGAAGTGTGATTCATCAGTCCAGAGAACGCGTTTCTACTGCTCCAGAGTCCAATGGTGGCGAGCTTTACACCACTCCAGCCGACGCTTGGCATTGCGCATGGTGATCTTTGGCTTGCGTGCAGCTGCTTGGCCATGGAAACCCATTTCATGAAGCTCCCGAAAAACAGTTGTTGTGCTGATGTTGCTTCCAGGGGCAGTTTGGAACTCTGTAGTGAGTGTTGCTACCAAGGACAGACGATTTTTACACGCTACGCACTTCAGCACTCGGCTGTTCCGTTTTGTGAACTTGTGTGGCCTACCACTTCGCGGCTGAGCTGTTGCTCCGAGACATTTCCACTTCACAATAGCAGCACTTACAGTTGACCACAGCAGCTCCAGCAGGGAAGAAATTTGACGAACTGACTTGTTGGAAGGGTGGCATTCTATGACGGTGCCACGTTGAAAGTCACTTAGCTCTTCAGTATGGCACATTCTATTGCCAATGTTTGTCTATGGAGATTGCATGGATGTCAGCTTCATTATATACACCTGTCAGCAGTGGGTGTGGCTGAAACAGCCGAATCTGCTCATTATAAGGGGTGTCCACATACTTTTGGCTTTATAGTGTGTATATATATATATATATATATATACAGTCATGTGAAAAAGTAAGTACACCCCATGTAAAGTTTGACTTTTTCAACATATTTCAACATACAGCTATTTGATCTTCATTTCAACAATATTGATAGATAAAGGTGATATAATATAACAAATATCATGAAACATTTACATTTTGTAGTTCATTGTATAATTTAAATAAACATAAATGCAAATTTCGCATGTGGAAAAAGTAAGTATACCCCTACATTTATCACTACTTCAAATACCTAAAATTAGAATCAGGTGCACCAGCTCAGGTGCAAATGATTAGAACATCGTTAGAGAGGATCTTGGAGGAACCTGTCTTATTTAAACCTCAGACATTTCGTTTGGTTTGCTCTTTGTTATTGAAGTGTGTGGCGTCACCATGCCTAGATCAAAAGAGCTCTCTGAGGCCTTCAGAAAGAAGGTTGTAGATGCCTACGAGTCTGGGAAGGGATTTAAAAAGATCTCCAAACAATTTGAAATCAATCATTCGACTGTCTGGAAGATCATCTACAAGTGTAGAAGATTCCAAACAACTGCCAACTGGTTCATGCCAGGCCGCCCCAGCAAGTTCAGCCCGAGAGCAGACCGCAAGATGCTGAAAGAAGTCTCTAAGAACCCCAGAATGTCATCACGGGACCTACAGGTAGCTCTTGCCACTGTTGATGCCAAAGTGCGCGAGTCTACCATTAGAAAGAGGCTGCACAAATTTGATCTGCATGGGAGGTGTGCCAGGAGGAAACCTTTGCTGTCCAGAAAGAACATCAGGGCAAGACTAAAGTTTGCCAATGAACACCTATGCAAAGACCAGCACTTCTGGAACAATGTGCTCTGGACAGATGAGTCAAAGGTAGAGATATTTGGCCACAGTACCAGAAGACATGTTTGGTGAAACCAAAGACAGAATTTGACCACAAGAACCTGATACCAACTCTATGGTGGAAATGGTGGTGTAAATACTATGGTTTGGGGCAGCTTTGCTGCATCAGGGCCTGGTCAGCTCACCATCATAGAATCCACTATGAATTCTTCATTGTACCAGAGGGTGCTTGAGGATAATGTGAGGCCATCTGTCGGAAAGTTGAAGCTCAACCGAAGGTGGACCTTGCAACATGACAATGACCCGAATCATACCAGTACATCCACCAAGGAATGGCTGAAAAGAAAGAAATGGAGGGTTCTGGAATGGCCAAGTCAAAGCCCGGATCTAAATCCCATCGAGATGTTGTGGGGGGATTTGAAACGAGCTGTGCATGTGAGTCAAACATCGCACAGCTAAAAGAATTCTGCATGGAGGAGTGGGCAAAAATTTCTCCCAGGCGATGTCAGAGACTGGTAGACAGTTATAAGAAACGCCTACTTGAGGTTGTTTCTGCCAAAGGGGGCAATACCACCTATTAGAGCCAAGGGTGTACTTACTTTTTCCACATGCGAAATTATATATATATATATATATATATATATATATATATATATATATATATATATATATATATATGTATATAATACTGGTTAATGCTAAACCTTAATGTTCATCTGAGGGATAGCACACACATTGATCCGAGGGAAAGCACACATACCCTGCCTGTAATACACTGGGATGGCGGTTTATACTTCACCAATCAGAGTTAGAGGTCTATCATTAACCAGTATATATGCCAAAAGGCTTCATAGTCACTAAGTGGATGGAATAGTGATGTGTTGCTCTGTAGAGCCCCAATACGGTCAAAACTAGTCAGTAGCTTCACTTTTCATCTGCTTGGTGACAGCATTTGACCTGGCATCTTTGCACTGTTCGAAGTCCTTCTGGGTTTGCGCTCATGACGTTGTCATGATGGCATCATCACAGCGTTTGTCCAGGCCAGAGAACTTGAATAATCATGTATATACAGTATTGTCCTGTCCCCAGTGGTTAAGACCGCTGGATGACGGATCACCGAGACAGTTTTACTCCTGAGGCGGCACCCCAAAAAATGGCAGTACTTTTGTCGTGCTCAGAATAAAGGGAGGCAAAGTGTTGACCTGAACAGAACAACAGGGTTTGTCCCGAAACCACAAACAAGTAAACACGACAAGGAAAATTCCAAAAATATGATTTAAAAAAAGAAATCAAAAAATGAAAATTAAGGCAGAGGTAAAACTAAAATTCTAACTGAGATACCTCCACACACGGACTCAAAAACAACAGCCAAGGGGAAAGATAATGAAATAAAATAAAATCCCTTTTTGGCCGCTGGGCACTCAGCTTTTGCCTCAAGTGCTCCTTTTTGAGGAGAGTGGTAGTGACAAGGCTCAGAAAGCACACAAGATGGTGACCGCCGACGAAAAGCCCACATGTCGAAGGCGCCTAGAGCTGTCAGGCAAGCAGTGAAGACCACCTTCTTCCAGTTTCCACTGCCTGGACCAACACAATGCGGCGTCTCGCTCCCCCAAAATCCACCACAGCCGAAGCCTCTTTATAAATGCTTCCGATGCAACAAAAGCTCCACTAGCCCTCCAAAGGTGCACACACTCAACTCAGCACCAAAGTGGCCAGCTTCTTGTTGGACCTAGCAGAAGAAGCACACTCCTCTTCCTTCCGAGCGAGAACCAATCGCGTCCCTCGGGGCCTGGCTTGCCAGCCTTCATCTCCACCCACTGATCCGTCACCTCTAATATGCGGGGCCTTTTGCCTATAGTGTTCATGTGGGCGGGGCTTAGTTGTCGTGAGTGTTCATCAGGCCAGCACTGGTTGTAAATGTAAAAATTTAGGGAAAACGACAAAGGGAAAATCACATACTGGGGAAAACTAACCTTAATCCCTAACTAATTATCAATGCTTCAACCCTCGTGTGAAGACACATAAACAATCTTAAGCTACAGTTTCCCTACTTAAGTATATAGAGATTTTCTCCTGCGCATCCATGGTCCATGCTACAATTATACAATTCTACCTTTACTATGGGATTCTTTCATCTACCCCCACAAACTATATATTGTTGTGGTTTTGAGAGTGTAAATATAACATCATTAAAGGTTTAAAGTTTTCCCCCCATAGTTAGTCCACAAGCAACACGTAGGCCACCGTAGGGTATTAGTTATGGCATAGTATGTGTGAGTATAGGCCATTTCCACTAGTTATACCTGCGTTGTGTAAAGAAATAATAAGCTTAGGTCCTTTCATTTTGCAGCCGCCCTTCAATTCCACCAATGCTATCTATGGGCAAACTCGATCCCGCGCCACATTCGGCTAATCCACCTCGTTTGTTACGCTTTGGCCGCCAGCAGCGTTAGCTGCCTTTGACTCGCTCCAACTAGTCGGGTGGCCACGAGGTAGGCCTGAGAGAGGGAGGAGCATGGGGTCGGGGTGTGGCGGCATCGAGGGTGGAGCGGCGGAGACAGCAACGGTGAGAGCCATAACCAATCAGGGCTCTAAGGGCATGGCGTGAGGGGCGTGGTAAGGGCGTGGCTGGCAAGTTCCAGAGGGTTCGCTGGGCGGGGCTATATAAGCGCACACACAAAGCCCTTGGACAGGACCTACGCAACAGCACTTGTATGAAGAGGACTGTCGAGATGACTGAAACGAAGGACTGCCCTTATGAGGACTTCTGCGGGAGAGGCGCTTTGTAAAAGGACTCGCATGTTTGGGTTTGCGTAAACGGGCTCGCTGGGGAAGGCTGGCATTGTGAAGAAGACTTGAGGAGGACTTCTGCGGGAGAGCAGTATGTAAAGGTCTGGGAGGAATTGCGCCTATAAACTTGTATTGGGAGTGCCTATGAACTTGTATTGGGAGCGCATATAGCGCCGGTCCAGCTATTACATACGCAGCCACGCCAGCGTAACCGCCAAGCCCAGCTTACCGTTCGCCCGGTAATTGTCCGATCTGCGCCAACAACCCACGGGGAGCTTCTGCCGCCATGATCATCTTCTTCATGGTGTGAGTCAAGGACCGGAGCGAACTGCCTGGACGCCATCCCTGGACCATCACCCCATTCGTCTACAACCCCGTGTGAGTGTGTCTGAGTGTGAAACGGGCCCGTTGTCCTGAGATAAGTATAAGACTGTATAAGGCTGCACTGTGTGTTCTTCTTCTTCTCATTGTACATAGTGTAATAAACCAACTGTTATTCCTTGTTTCTTCCTAATTTGACCATATCAGTGATTTCCTCCATTGGGTAAGCGTGGCATGATTAGGAACTGCTCAGATCGGGTTTAGCCATTGATAACGGCTCGGGTCACAGTTCATTACCGCTCGGCGTTTCCACCTGTAACCGTGATTCGGTCGGGTATTATTTCCTTGCTTCCTAGGCGGCATGGGTACTTAGGTAATATGAATTCGGCCTACAACCCTATTTAACGCCGTCCGGAAGGAACATCATAGCCCCGGATCCCGTCGGCTAGTCAAAGACAAGGGGACTAACCTCCCCTTGGTAAGGGGAGAAGGCCGACCAGGAGATCCACAACAATATATATAGTTGTTTTTTTTGGCATATCTTGAATTATTGTATCCTGGTTGTCCAATTTTTGAATGGCCCGCATACTACTAACAAATAAAAAGTCTGCTAAGAAAAAAACTTTTGTGCATATACAAATGTGTGCATGTGTGCATATACAAATCACACTATTTTCTTATAAATACCTCCAGATACTTCATCAAACGATGGGGATCACTGTGCTTTCATATTTATGAGGATGTGGTGGGTTCCTGTGCTCGTTCTTTGGACACCACAGGTAGTTTTGTGCTCATTTTGGGCCTTTATGAGTAACACCAAAATCATCCACAACGTGAATGTCCATGTTGGAACTGTTGTTCTGGAATGTAGCATTGGCTCCCCAGCTATGATGATCTGTTCGCTCGTATACTTTGCGATCCTCATATTTATGTGCCTTACATTGTCACTAAAAGCTCGCAGGTTATCTCTGGAAAACAATGAGCCAAAATTCATCATATTTTGTGTCCTCTTCTGCTTATTGGTGTGTTTGGCATTTGTACCTGCTTACAGCAGCACAGAGGGAAAGTTTTCAGTTGTTACAGAAATATTTGCTCTCATTGCTATACCTTATGGAATTTTGGGCTGCATCTATATCCCGAAGTGCTATTGTATCTGTAAAAGCAGACAAAAATGAGTATGAATGTTCGAAATAAAAATAAAACATTAATGTAACACATAACTTAATGCCTGAGATTTTATAAACAATACTATGTGAAGTGGGAGCACAAAGCCGAAAAAAAAGTTGAGAATTTTAATGAAAACTCCCACCCACTTTAGGGCATGTGCAGATACCCCAAAAGTGGCACAGAAAATTTTGTGGGGCTGGCCCCAAAACTATGGGAGTCATACTGTGCAAAATAAATGTACGTTTAATGATGATGATGAAGCTGATAACAATGATGATGCCAGTAATGGTGTTGGCTGGAGAGGGGGGATTGGCTCTTACGTGCCATGATGAAAGAAACGGGTTATTCCAGAAAAATAGCAAACGTGGTGTGATGTTGACGTAAAAGTCTGCACACGGATTGTGTCGAAATGGTGAATGTTTCGATATGGGGTAAACGGTGATACTGAATAAACGTCGCAGCCTTCCATTCCGATGGGCGACAATCCGCTTGCGGTCTTCGTCGCCCCCTTTATCACATCATTTACTCATTCTCATGGAAACGAAATCTCTCTACATTTTCATTCCAACCACAAATGAATATTATACCATTAATATAACAAAATACAATGTTAACAATTGCGAGGTAAACAAATATGAATGCAGTTCCAACATGAAAACCAATACTACTGGCAAGCGAGGGCAGACACGTAACACTTCCACTTCGTACAGATGGAAACTCAAAATCATAATTGTATTGAGATATTGTTAATTAGCTATTGCTTCCACATGCAGTAAATGGCAAAATGACAAAACTTGGTGGATGAGTTGGTTAGGCAACAACAACAAGCCTATTGGATTTGGGTTCAGGTCCAAATGCAGATCCGGCCTATCAGTGGGATGCAAATCATAAACTGTTCAGCCTGGCGGAGGTATGCGCTCTACCAAGTGCTGTTCTCGTTTTTCATGTGACCTTTGATCGAGATCAAACGTAACATTGAGTTGACATCTAATGCGGGTTGAGGCATATCCATGGATCCATTCTCATTGAATTATAATTTCTAGCTTACGTTATGCCTAACTTACGAGTATTAATGGCTGAAATCCAAGGCTCATCATGCAGCCTATACCTCAATCAGATGGAAGATATCAGACATGTTATCCTACATGAGCACACTGTGTAAGCCAAGGCCTTACACTTTGATAATTGCGACACACAAAACAATAGTTTATTCGGTATGGCTTCAATTTCTTGGTATTACGCCTTCCATGTTCATTTAGGACAAATCCCTGGGGGTGAAAATTAGATTTAAATCCGGATAACCAGTATGGGATTAGCTCACACTCGTTAAGAGATAGAGAGATAGCTCACCTCCGCTCCAGCTAGAAATAGCCTCCAAATTAGCTTTAAGCCGGCTATCCTCGAAGTGACGACTTCAGCGTTATACAGTACATGCCATGGTTTGTTAAACATGACAGTTTGAATATTAAAGTTCTGCCTGAAAACCTCTTACTTACATATAATGGTTGAACCAATTAAAATGATAACCTCATTTGCTTATCATTCCTTCCAACGCCCAGTCCTGTTATGTTGAACTGAAATGTTTCTCAATAAATCCCACTCTATCGTGCTCACTTTGGATTGGTTTTGGAAAAGTTACAACCATTCAAAAGATTACATTGGAGGATGGTTCGAAATTAATCTGTACTTTTATATCTAGCCATGCTTGAAATTTTAACTTTACAGCCAATGATCTGTAAATTTAAATGGGCTTGCAGCTGTTTTTGTTGACCATAATTTCCACCATATCAAAATTATGACATGTATTAGAGCAGGACAACCTGATTATGGGTTTTGGTAACCAACCAAATAAACAAATTTCCAATGAAATTATCCACTCGGATTACTCTGCATTTCGAATGTAGCTCAATGGATGTGCTGTGCTCCCCAATAAGCTGGCATCCCAGCATCGATTCAGTGTCTGAATGCTCTGGAATTTGAAGTTGCAACATTAGTGGAATCTCCTATGACGTGGCCAAAGCACAAGGTTTGTTGCTCTCACATCACAGTGAGGTTCGTGACCTGTTTATTACTTAGCAAATTTTTTTTTTTTTGAAAAGTATGTTGATCGCTCCTGTGTGTGTGTGTGTGTGTGTGTGTGTGTGTGTGTGTGTGTGTGTGTGTGTGTGTGTGTGTGTGTGTGTGTGTGTGTGTGTGTGTGTGTGTGTGTGTGTGTGTTCGTTTTCTGTCTAATCACTTACACTTGCGTACAGGTCACAATTTTAAACCGATCTTCACGAAACTTCACAAAATGGTAGAGTTAGTGGTCCGACAGAATGTTATTTAATTTTGAGGTCAAAAGGTCGACATAGGCGAAGGGTCAACCACTTTTATCAAATTTCTAAAATCCTCAATTTTCATCCGATTGACTTGAAATTTGAATGGGATTTTCATATCAGCTAACTGAATTCAACCACCAATTACATTTGAAGTCAACATAGGCCAAAAGGTCAACATACGCCGAATTTCTAAAATTGTCAATTTTCATCCCATTTACTTAAAATTTGATGACGATTTGCATATCAGGTCACTGAATTCAACCACCAATTATTTGTGAGATAAAACGGATGCCTTACTGAGTGCCATTCTACTTTGTTCTCTTTTGCCAAGTGTCGCCCTACGAGTGATGTTTCATTTTTTTTTTTGTCTCTCCGATGGTCTAGTTCCTTCTGTTCCTCAGCCCACCAACTCTCTCTTGCTCCTCCAAGCCAAATCCATTTTCTAGTCAGCATTTCCGAGTTAAACTCCCAAAGACCCTGCTTATCGTACATCTCGAACTCTTCAGTTGCTCTTTTCCATAGTTTGTGGCATTTCCTTCCAGAGACAGTTCAAAAGCCACCAAGGGCCTCCATAGCAGGATGTTAACCACCATCTGATGTTCTTCTACCTCCATTAACCCTACCTAACCCAACCCTCTAACTTGCAGGCTATCTTTTGCTCCCCCTTCTCTTTTGATTCCTGCTCATTCGTTAACTTGCTAGTCTCTATCTGTGGCCCCATTATCAGTACTTATCAGCCAAAGTACATTGCCTTTTTGCCCTCTGTCAACTTGACCACCCTCATATGAAAATGATATTATGGAGGACCAAGCCTTTACACAAGGATTTTTTTTTCAAAATCAAGCTTAATTTAATGTGCACTTTTGCAAACATCAGCATATGTTCTTGATACGGGCAATATATTACTTTCCCGCAAATATGTTATTGCATTGCTTTCCAGCAGTGCTTGCTCAATGCCAAAGGCTGTTTACAGAAAGTTTCATGAACACCAGGTCAAGGTTTCATTGCGAGGCTTGTGAAACCAATGCTTTGCCTAAATGCAGCCTGACCGATTTCTCTTCTGGCTTAGATGTACTTGAGGTCCAAGTTGTTGTTCTCCTGGACGACAATTTAATTCCCACAACTGTTTGTGAATGTTTCCATGGTTGAGAAATTACCCAAGAAGTATTGCTTTGTTATAGGCTTTATTATGTTGCTTCAAGAAAAATTCCCCTGAAACATTAAATGTTACAAAGGTTCACAACAGTAACAATAAAATATTGTCACGTCTGAAGCTCCCATTAAAACAGTAATCTCAGCGCCAAGTTAGACTCGGTAGATGGAATGAACGATTGTTTATTGCACTGTGTTCAACTAATAAATTCTAACTTTACTGTTCTCCAAGGAGCATTCAATTGGGCCGAAAGAATGGTGGAACACACACATGGAAAGCAGACATATAGTTCAAGCACATTTTCTTACCTTTTAAAAGATTTATCTGTAAAGTAAACAGGGAAGAGGGTAACAAGGTGCTATAAACAAAAACGTAACAAACCAAGCGAGTCAAATGGATACAAAGAGGTAAATGGCAATATTCAAACAAACGTATTGTTATTGTCACGCAACTCCAATTAACATCAGAGTTGCGGATTGCCGATTACGAGGCTTTAACTCCCGAGGTGGAAGCTCAATAGTGGATTCCAAAATCTAAGCGCGTGGAATGGAGGGAAACGGCAAGAGCCCCGCAGCCCTATCTATTAAAACCAAACAGGAAACTGCGTTCAGGTATTATGTACAAGAAAAATAATATAAGGGTTTATTGGGAAGAACAAGACAGGAAAAGCACGCGCCGGTAATAAATATCCTAATCGGGATCCCGGACACCAGACCTCAAATACAAAATGGGGGAATATGAATACGAAAATAAACACGTCTTTTGTTCACAATGTACACGGAGCTCGGGCTTATCTGTCTCGTCGTCTTCTTCCCGGCCTGGACGAATCCTCCGTCCACCTCGCATGCCCCGCTAGGCCCGAGCCAACGCCCTCGCCGCCGCACCCGAGGTCCCGCTCCAAGCTCCGAAGCACCACAAGGTCCCACAGCAGGACAGCGAGCTCCACCCAGGCTACACCTCAGCCCAACTTGGGTCGGGGTCTCTGAACTGCGCTGCCAGGAATCCAACTGCTTGCAAAGGCGTCCGGTGCTCACTCTCAACTCAACTCAACTCAGGATCTCCACTCGGGATCCAACTCTCCAGACTGCCTCTCTCAAGTCGAACTCCTTCGAACCAACTCTTCTGCACTGCTCACTCAACTCGTACTGAACTCGACTCGGGTGCACACAAACTCTGAACTGAACTCGACTCACTCGCACCAGGACTCCAACTCAGGTCGGGGCTCTGATCTCATCTGAGCTCCGTCTCATCTCCACTCCTGCTCCTCAGTCATAGCACGTGCTATGCGAGGCGGATCGGCCTCTCAGGGGTGTAAATGGTGGCGGCCAATTGTGGCGGTGTTCCAGCCTGATTTCTTACTAAGTCATGTCAGGGGGGGGATGCGTCATTTAGTGTTGTACTGAAGGTCCTAACTAATGTCTATGTTGTCTGCAGTGCCATAATGGACAAAGGTTTGACTACTAGGTGAGACATACAAGGGCTTTACTGATTAACCCCTAGACTAACTAATACACGAATCTCCTGGTAGATTCACAATTATACACCTTAACTGACAAAACGCCTAAACATGGACTTATTACAGGAAGTGTTCCTTATCGCGACATCTCGAAGCATGTTACCTACTCAGATCTACTCTGCTCTACATTTTGCTCAACTCCCAGACATAACATTATGTTTGTAGGGGTAGTGATATGTAGAGTCAGGTATATTTGTGTAGGTATCATGCTCCGGATGTTGGGTAAGAACCATCACCATGTAATAAGTTATGTTTAGCCGAATGTCGGAGTAAGGTGTATCTTCGTCCCCATCACGAGGAGGCGGGGCATGTTAACTAGTTTAGGGGATAAGGATAAATTATCCCTTGTATGTATTACCCTATGTGATTTATCCTTTGTCTCTTTTGGCACCGCACCATAGACACTAGTGAGAAATGCCCATTTATTGCACAAAATAATAACCATAAAACCAACTGGAAGCCAGTTCTGAACACTGCCATTTGGAACACACCAGCGACATCGCCACAAAAGACAGGCAGGCCGAAGACATGCCCTGAGGAGCCGTGATTAGCCAGGGCGGAGCAAGAAGCAATGCGCTATTGGGTGGGAGTTGACAAACAGGAAGGCCGGGCTAAGAAGGGACTCGTGATTGGCCTGGGCGGAGCAAGAAGCTACCCGCTGATTGGTGGAAGGAAGGCCGAGGAGGAAGCAGAGCACTGATTGGCAAGGACCACCGAGGACGTCAGAGGCGAGCAAGAAGTGGCGCACGGACTGGTGGAGAAGCGCTGATGACGTCACAACCTGACATTAAAAGAACTCAAGGACCGACATTTTCTGTCTTGCTCTTGCCTTCTTGCTTGCTCTCTTAACCTGGACTCTTGCTCTCTGACCCTCCGATCTTGCCCTGTTCTTGCTCTCCTCTGGTTCGCTTGTTCTTCTCCTTTGCGCATTTGTGCTTGGATGACAGGCTCCAGGAAGCGATCGAAGACGCCATCGGGAGACGTGCAGAGTTTTGCCAGGCAGAAACGACGTGTGGACGAACGCCCGGGACTGTGCGAGTGAGGCCTGTTTCCCGTGAATGCGAGCGCTTCGCGCGCAACCCCAGCCAGACCTCCAGAGCCTAGGATTCCTGGCGAGACCGCCCCCCCCCCCCCCCCCCCCACCCCCTGAGCTGATCAGAGCTAAGTGCACGATAAACTACACCATTATTTTCCCGTTTATTTTCTTCCTGTGTCTGTGTTATAAGTCCGGTGTGAAGGATCGTATAGGAATTTAGTTTTACCGTCGCGTTTTCTTGTTATTGGCATTTCCTTTTAATAAATCCTTTCCTTATTTTCTGTACATTTACAAACCCGGTTTTTGTTTGAGTTTATTTTCCACAGGTTTGAGACTGCCCAGCAGGATCGCTCATGTAAGCGCTTCAGCTTCCTCTTCTTCTTTCTTCCTCCCGTGCATATATAGTGAAATCCGCTATTTTAACTGAACGCCTTGGAGTTAAAGCTGGCTTTGGCTATCCGTGACTCTCCTGGTATTAACCAAGGGGAGCCACACGACAGTATGTATAACCATTCGAAACAAGAAAGAGCAATCAGGGATTGCAAACCCTCACCAGGATGTATTTTCAGTGGTTTTTAAGGCTTTTGTGTTAAAACAAATATGGCGGCCGAACCACGTGATCGATGACATCATTATTTTTTTCTAAACTAATTTATTCCTAGTGTTACGGATTCGGCCCTAATGATTGTTGTTATGATTATTGTTGTTGGTTCTAAGTATTCTGGTGATTGTGGTTGAAGGGAAATGGTTATTATAGTTAAAAGGTTTAAAAGCGCTCATGATAAAATAATACCGGAAATGGCATAGTGGGCCGGAAGAGGTCGAGGGAAGAAGAGGAGGACGGAAGAGAAAGAAAAAAGGAGGTGTTCTGACGAAGCTGCGCACCTGGTGTGGGCGAGCTTACATGGCGAGAGAACTTTGAGTCCGGGAAGGGAATCTTGAGCGATTGGTGATCACTGGAATTGTGGAAAAGCCTGCGAAGCCAGGTACAGGTGTGATTCCGGAGAATCTTCGCCTAGCAGCGACGGCTCGGGGACGAGCCAGCCACCATTACCGGGACCTTGCGCGTCGTTCGCGGAACCTTGGTTCGCCGCATCCGCGGGTCCCGCCATCCGGTGATTTACCGATATAGGTGTGTGCACTAGAGCGGCATCAGAAGATTGCCCTGCGGTTCGTTGACTGAACGAGGAAGGTGCACATCTGGATCGCTTATTTGGGATTCCCTGTCCACGGTCAGGTTGCTGTTGGATTAGACCACGTGACGGTCCATGCCTTGCCTACACCGCCGTACTCGCCTCTTCGCCTCATCTCCATTGAGTTATAGAGACATTGAAGGGTTGGGCTCCATTCACTGGGAGCGCGGGTCACTGCCGAGCTGCTGCTGTGCTGGGACTGGGATCTGTGAGTTTATGTTACTTAATAAGGTGGTACCATCTTGAGATTAATTGTATGACTGATTGCTTTCATTGTTGTGTGGTTTCCGGTGTGCTTTTAATACAATCTGTTCATTTATAATCTTTGGGTGTGGTTCCACTATTGATTTGTTTTTGACACAGGATAACATATTTTTTTCTGCCGGGGCTCCTCGCGGGGTTCGTTCGGAGGTTTAACGAGACCAGGAGATCGGTGAGGACCCCGTAACAGAAATTGGGGGCTCGTCCGGGATGACTCGTGGGCTCGAAATTCGGTCTGCTTCCGGGATCTAAAATTTCCTAAATTTAGTCCAGGAAAGAATTCCTTAACATTCCCAGAATTCCCAAATTTGGAACTTTTTCCAACATTCCCAAATCTTTCCAAAAACAAACAATTTTTTTTTAATTTCTTGTGTGAAGGTTAACAGGTGTTAACAGTAGTCACCATGGAGTTTGACGCAGAAAAGTTTACAGTGACCCCTAGTGAAGCACAGTTCAGAGCGTTAGTAAAATCGGACCTCTTGAAATTGGCCAAACATTTTAGCTTGGAGGTCCGAACTAATATGAAGAAGGCAGAGTTGCAGACAGTGGTGATACAATCTATGGTGGGATTAGGAGCATGGGAAGAGGTAGCCTGGGATTGGTTACCCAAGGAACAAGAAAATGTGGAGCTCAAAAAAATGGAGATGCAATTGCAGAGCGAGGAAAGAAGAGCAACATAGGAAAGAGAACTCCAGGAAAGGTTAAAAGCAGAGGAAAGGAAAGCAGAAAAGGAAAGAGCAGAACAGGAAAGAGAACTCCAGGAAAGGTTAGAAGAGGAAAAAGCAGAGGAAAGGAGAGTTGAAAGAGAACTCCAGGAAAGGTTAGAAGAGAAAAAAGCACAAGAAAGAGCAGAGGAAAGGAGAGTTGAAAGAGAACTCCAGGAAAGGTTAGAGGAGAAAAAAGCAGAGGAGAGAAAAGCCGAAAGGGAGTTAAGGGACCGTGAAATGGCGCTTCAGCAGGAAATTAGACTCAAGGAGCTGGATTTAATGAAAGAACAGGGAGAGGTACCATCCATGCCGACTGGTTCGACACCTAGTCAGAACACCTGGGATGTTGGCAGACATGTGAGGCTGGTTCCACCCTTCAATGAAAACTAGGTAGCCAAGTTTTTTCCACACTTTGAGAAAGTGGCTCGACTGTTAAACTGGCCTGAGGAGTACTGGTCCATACTAGTGCAAAGTGTTTTGGTGGGTAAAGCTCAAGATATTTATTCGGCTTTACCGATAGACCAATGTGCAGATTATGAGGTATTGAAGAAACACATTCTCAAAGCCTATGAATTGGTCCCGGAAGCTTACCGACAAAAATTCCGGAATGCCAGGAGGAGGGAAAGTGAGGCCCATGTGGAGTTTGCCAGATTGAAAGAAACCATGTTTGATAGGTGGTGCGATTCAAAAGGAGTGGGGAAAGACTTCAATCTATTGCGACAATTGATCCTGGTGGAGGAATTCCAACAGTGTGTCCACGAGGACATTAAAGTTCATCTGGAGGAAAGGAAAGTACCAAAGCTGTATGAGGCAGCCACCATGGCAGATGATTGTGCCTTAACACACAGGATGGGGTTCCACAAACCGAACTTCTCACCCAGACCTAGCCAGGGGAGCTATGGTACATCAGGGGCGGAGAATGAAAATCCATGGGGGCGGCCTCGGGATGAAAATGAGGTCCACTTTGACACCACGACTTCTAGAAATCAGAAGACTGCGGTTCCAAGACAGACCTATCGTCCGGGGGGCTCGAGGCAGACCGCCGCCCCCATGCCTTGGCAGACCACGAGGTTCTCCTCTGGGCCTACTTGCACTTTTTGCCATAAACCTGGACACTGGATGTCCAACTGTTATGCTCTGGGAAAGGAAAATCAGGAGCGGAGTTCAACCAGTACGACTCCAAATGCGATGGCCATTGTGAGAAATCGCCCTCAAAAGGGTTACCAACCATTTATTTCCGAGGGGTTTGTGTCACTGGATGGAGCCTCGACTAACCGGAGACCGGTTAGGATATTAAGGGACACAGGAGCACATCAATCTTTAATGCTTGAAAGCATCTTGCCATGGTCCGAGGAGACGGCAACTGGGGATAGTGTTCGTTTACAGGGGATTGGTGGCTGTGTTAGTGCTCCACTTCATGTCATCCATTTGGAGTCCGATTTGGTGTCAGGACCGGTCACCGTCGGTTTACAAGCCACGCTTCCTGTAGAGGGAGTATCGGTTGTTATCGGGAATGATTTGGCCGGTGGTCAAGTTTATGGTAACCCGATGGTTGTTAAAAAGCCCAGTAGGGAAAATAACACCACACCAGTTAGGGATGGTGACAAGTTTAGCAAGTTATTTGTAGGTGGACTGAACTTCAAAACAAAGGAAGATGTTATGGAGTCTGCCTTCAGCAACTATGGACCGCTTTTGGAAGTGCTGTTTATAAAAGACAGGGAGACACGAAAGTCAAGAGGGTTTGGCTTTGTCACGTTTGAAAACTCAAAGGACGCCAAAGAGGCAGAAAAGGATCTGAATAGAAAGGAGTTGGAGGGTCGGACCATCACAGTAGGGAAGGCATTTCCTAGGGATCGAGGGGGCTACAGAGGAGGACCATGGAGTAGTAGTGGTGGTGGCCGCAAGCGATATTATTATGGAGGCTTCCAGAGTTATGACAGCTCCCGAAGGAAGGATTATCAGAGCAGTGGCCGAGAAGGAGACCGCCAGTCAGGTGACTACTGTGACAAGTGGTCCCACCATAATTATTAGGAGTCCGGAAAAGTTGAAGCACTGAATGCTGCGGAGCTGCCGAGCCAAGATTCCTACACGGACTAACCATGAACGCCACGTTCCTAAAGGCGTCCAGGTAGTGCTGCAAGGACTAACCGTGAACTCCACGTTCCTAAAGGCGTCCATGTAGTGAACTTTCCTCCCCGGACTAACCGTGAACTCCACGTTCCTAAAGGCATCCATGTAATGAATACTTCCAGGCCTCACCACCCAGCCACCATGGAACCTGGCTTTCATCTCGGCCTCCCGGGGAAAGTGCTATAGATTTGCTGGCCTTTGGGTTTTTGATCACAACCCCTTAACCTTCATTCAAGAGAAACTAGAAGTAAAAATCAGAGGGGCAGGGACAATGTCGTTGTTGACGCTTGGTCCAGAGGGAATTAACTTTGGAAAGCTCTGGGGGTTGCGTAAAATTTTGTTGCTTTATTTTTGGGGAAGGTTGAATATTGTTGCCCACGGGGATTGCTGATTTGGGTTGTGAATTTACTTTTGCTTGTTTAAAGAGGGCATGCAAAGAAAGTTTTCGCTGTGTTCAAATTTTCTTTTTTGAGGGGGGGGGGAAGTGTTACGGATTCGGCCCTAATGATTGTTGTTATGATTATTGTTGTTGGTTCTAAGTATTCTGGTGATTGTGGTTGAAGGGAAAGGGTTATTATAGTTGAAAGGTTTAAAAGCGCTCATGATCAAATAATACCGGAAATGGCATAGTGGGCCGGAAGAGGTCGAGGGAAGAAGAGGACGGAAGAGAAAGAAAAAAGGAGGTGTTCTGACGAAGCTGCGCACCTGGCGTGGGCGAACTTACATGGCGAGAGAACTTTGAGTCCGGGAAGGGAATCTTGAGCGATTGGTGATCGCTGGAATTGTGGAAAAGCCTGCGAAGCCAGGTACAGGTGTGATTCCGGAGAATCTTCGCCTAGCAGCGACGGCTCGAGGACGAGCCAGCCGCCATTACCAGGACCTCGCACGTCGTTCGCGGAACCTTGGTTCGCCGCATCCGCGGGTCCCGCCATCTGGTGATTTACCGAAATAGGTGTGTGCACTAGAGCGGCGTCGGAAGATTGCCCTGCGGTTCGTTGACTGGACGGGGAAGGTGCACATCCGGATCGCTTATTTGGGATTCCCTGTCCACGGTCAGGTTGCTGTTGGATTAGACCACGTGACGGTCCATGCCTTGCCTACACCGCCGTACTCGCCTCTTTGCCTCATCTCCGTTGAGTTATAGAGACATTGAAGGGTTGGGCTCCTTTCACTGGGAGCGCAGATCATTGCCGAGCTGCTGCTGGGCTGGGACTGGGATCTGTGCGTTTATGTTACTTAATAAGGTGGTACCATCTTGAGGTTAATTGTATGACTGATTGCTTTCATTGCTGTATGTTTTCCTGTGTGCTTTTAATACAATCTGTTCATTTATAATCTTTGGGTGTGGTTCCACTATTGATTTGTTTTTGACACAGGATAACATATTTTTTTCTGCCGGGGCTCCTCGCGGGGTTCGGAGGTTTACCGAGACCAGGAGATCGGTGAGGACCCCGTAACACTAGATTATGCTCAAGAAATTTCATCTTGATCGGATGAAGTTTTGTACGTGTCGAATTATGATGTCATAATGGAGGCACCAATGACATCATCATTAACATATTTTATTCCCCATGGAGAGTTCTTTACAATGAGCCATGTCTCAATTTTTTCTATTCAGCGCTTTCAGAGATATAGAGGTGCAACGTCTTTTGTATACAAGATCGAGGCTCGTGAAAGAGCGAACATTAATCACACAGAAAGACAAACAGACACATAAAACAAATAACATCGCGAGCGGTAGACAAGATGGGGAGAGAGGGGGAAGGACACAAACACAACATTTGAGAGCAGGGACCGAGAGACATGGAGACATCGAGAGATCTGTGGGAGGGAGAGGGCTTTGGGGGGGAGGCATGTGAAGGGGGGGGGAAGGGGGGGGTGGGAGAGGTATAAACATATGGACACTGCCAGGATTTCCAGGAAAGAAGTTGGAATTTCAAACAAGGTGGATCTGGGGTGAATTAGTGGGGGTAGAAAAGATCAAGGTTATGGATGGGGGAAGATAAGAGATGGTGGTGAACAGCTGTTTTAAAGACCTGGAGGGAGGAGAGGGATTGAAGGGAGTGTGGGAGTTTGTTCCACAGGCGGGAGAAAAGAGGAATGAAAGAGTGAAGGTGAGCAGAGAGCCGAGATTTCGGCAGTTTAACCATCAGAGGGTTGCTGGCAGATCTTGTGCGACCTGGGAGGAGGAGAGGGATTGGAGGGAGTGTGGGAGTTTGTTCCACAGGCGGGAGAAAAGAGGAATGAAAGAGTGAAGGTGAGCAGAGAGCCGGGATTTCGGCAGTTTCGGCAGTTTTCGGCAGTTTCGGGAGGAGAGGGATTGAAGGGAGTGTGGGAGTTTGTTCCACAGGCGGGAGAAAAGAGGAATGAAAGAGTGAAGGTGAGCAGAGAGCCGAGATTTCGGCAGTTTAACCATCAGAGGGTTGCTGGCAGATCTTGTGCGACCTGTAGGAATATTTGGGGGACAGAGCACAGAGAGAGCTGGGGGAGCAATGCCGGAGAGGAGTCGGTAGAAGACAGAAAGGCCATCTTTCGATTTTCCCAATATGGTGGCTGAACCAAGTGACCTATGACGTCATAATTATCACAAAAAATATTCTGCAGGTGGAGTTGCACCTACGGTGAAAATTTCCTGTCAATCGGACCAAGGGTTGCAGAGAAAATCATATTTATTCTGTGCGGACAAACAAACAAACAAACAGACA
This sequence comes from Myxine glutinosa, assembly GCF_964187855.1. Taxonomy (NCBI): domain Eukaryota; kingdom Metazoa; phylum Chordata; class Myxini; order Myxiniformes; family Myxinidae; genus Myxine; species Myxine glutinosa. Next base: position 144,369,184 of record NC_136263.1, read on the forward strand.
AACGGACTCAAATGCAATACCCTCTCCTCAGGCAAGGGTATTAAAGCAATTCCTAATCCACTAGGTACCACAGTTCACTCATGCAACAAAACAATTGGAGGTGAGACTTCCCTTTATCTGATGCATAGCGTGAACGCCAGGCTCAAATTAGATCACTTCAGGAACCAGGTGCGAGACAATAGTTCCAAAGAGCCAAAACGAGCATGATGAGTGTAGAATGCCAGCGATGATCCACCTCCTCAACCAGGCATCGTGGACCCCTTTGTCCTTTAAGCAAGGGGGTGCCCTCCACACTCCACCAACACAGGGTGAACCCAGCTTGGGTGAATCCAAGAGACAAAGCCACACGTAGTCCACTCCAAAACTCCAATATCATATATACATATCTATAATAATAAAAGGCAGTGTCCGTCTGGTCATCCGTACGTCTGTCTGTCTGTCTCCTCCATAACTCCGAAACCATGAAACCTAGTGGCCCCAAACTTTGCATGCATACACCTGGACCTCCAACGGATTGCATTGATGAAAACTGGGTGTATTAACCCCCTTTTTGAAGATGATCAACGAGGTGTTCATAAGAAAAAAATAACCAAAAAGGCTTACCAATATGGTGGCTCACCACCTTGGTCAGCCCACTGCACCTCTCTGGGTTCCTAAGCCGCCATTTTGTTTCGGCCAACTCAAACGTGCCATGCCTTGGAAAAACAATCGATTATCATCAAAATCTGGATTCGGATATGAGGATTGGATGCTGTAGACTAAATAATGTCCAAATCTGGAGTGAAATATGACAAAATTTACCATTTCTCCGACTTTATATAAAAAGTTTCGATCCTTTCAGCCCAGGACCTCTCCAAACGGTGGATCCACAACCTCGATCATGGATCCACATCAATAGATGGTACATCAGTAGATCCACATCTCAGTTGCGTCCAGGCAGTCAGTCAACTCATCAATGCAACATCACTTATTCCAACTTTACTCGCTATCGGATTTAATGTATTATCATAGATTTATAACTTTCCTTACACACTCCATAATATGATAATATCATTAAATCATGCACATCTAACCTTAAATAAACCATATCTACCAGCCAGCATGACCACACCACCTACCTCTGGATCAAACTGTATTTCTAATGTTCAAACTGTCACCTACAACGGTTTTTTGCATGCTGCCGTATCCCAGCAACCACTGATTCCTCGCAACATTGATTTGTAGGATATAGATAATCATGTAACACACTCACAGGGACAAACAAACACACACTGGGACACACACACACGGGGACAATCACACACACACACACGGGGACAAACAAACACACACAGGGACACACACACACGGGGACAATCACACACACACGGGGACAAACACACACACACATGAGGACAAACACACACACACATCTCGTTTTTAAATTTCTGTTCCTCACAATTCTATCTCTCTCTTTTATTCACAGACACACACACACACACACACACACACACACACACACACACACACACACACACACACACACACACACACTTAATTAATTGTACAGTATCGGTTGTTCCTAAACTTAAATATAAATAATTTAAAGGATTGCTATAAATGATGTTAATATCACAACATCCCATATTCAACTTTATTTAAATTGCAAACCTCAAACATAGTTTCTCCACTTAAAGCAAGAACCTTAACCTGTAAGCAATTGACTAGTTCCCCGACTGCATGGATCATCAGCTGGGCACCGTTCTTCCTCGAGGTTTCGATCCTTTCAGCCCAGGACCTCTCCAAACGGCGCATCCACAACCTCGATCATGGATCCACATCAATTGATGGTAAATCCGTAGATCCACAACCTCAGTTGCGTCCAGGCAGTCAGTCAACCCATCAATGCAACATCACTTATCCAAACTTTGCTCGCTATAGGATTTAATGTATTATCATATATTTATAACTTTCCTTACACACTCCATCTTACTATAATTCACCAAATGTCCGTCCGTCTGTCTGTCTGTCTGTTCGAAGGTACCGTAAAAACAGCTGAACCGATCGCAAATATATTTTGGGTGGATAATCCTGGGATCTCCAGGAGTAAAATAGGCTATTTAGTCTTCCAAATTTCTGCTTTTGTCTCCGGCATTCTCAGGTTGGGACTCCCGCATAACATTTGTGTTCGCATAACGTTCATTGTTCTCATTGTGACGATGTTGTTTTCCCGGGTGCCGCGCGATCGGTGCAGCCGTTTGTGCGGCACCCGGGAAAGCAACATGTCTCCATCGATCGCGAACAGATCGCTGTCTCCATCAATCTTGCCAAGGCCGTAACAGCTATCGGCTCAAAATCCTTTTAACTGTTGATTTGGTACAGTTACACGTATCGGGAATTTGGTACATGTATCGGGAGTACATACGACATAGCGATTGCGAACACAATTATCGATCAGGATTCATGACCACGATCATCACGATTATAGTGTATCGATCACGATTTGAAACACGATGGAATAATATTTACCGATATGAACAGTGATGTGGCTTTTATTGAAATTCTAAAGATACTGTTTAGATTTTGATGATTTGCGTGTGATATGATTCAACGGATGTTTATATGAATCGTTTAAAAAAAATTTAAAGCCTTCAATTTCTGATATTTTGCCTTTTCATTTGGGCCCCCTAATTGAAGCCCCGCCCGTAGGGCGGGTACCGTTGCTAGTAATATGATAATACATTAAATCATGCACATCTTACCTTAAATAAACCATATCTACCAGCCAGCACGACCACACCACCTACCTCTCGATCAAACTGTACTTCGAATGTTCAAACTGTCACCAAAAAGGTTTTTTTGCATGCTGCCATATCCTATAGCTATAGCCCAGCAGATATGTGAAAAAATTGTGCTTTTGGTGATACAAGCATGAAATTTTGAACACTGATAGAGCATACTACTAGGAAGATTTTTGGATATAGGGGCATTCAAATCTTTTCCTAGGGACAAAATGGCGGCCATTTTAAAAATGGCCGTTTACAGATAATAAGATACACAGTACCGATGTCTATAAAACTAGATTTACTTATTGCTCAAGCACACCTATGATGTTTTTTTCACGTAAACAGGTTGTAAGATCATAATTAAATGTCAACAAACTCACATAACATTTATTTGGTCCTTATTCTTTACAAAAATAATTACTTTTTGAGCTATTTTGAGCAAACTCCAGAAACACAATGGAAATGAAGTGAAAATGCCACATTAACGCTGTGGAAGTGACTTTCACTATAAAACAGTCTACAAAACAGTCTTCCACATGTTTGTGTATATGTAACAGGTGTGTTATTCCTCCTGTATACTATCGTGTGCACTCCCCTGCACAGTGACACAGAGCTGAGCACTGGAGTGCGGCCTTAACACACTTGCACTGTTTCCTGCAACCCTTCTTGCATCCACATCTAATCAATTGTCGGCATGCCTCAGTTGCCTCTGTGAGGGTTGTCCAATATATCCCCCAGCCGTTATTACTCTGTTTCCAACCCCATTCACTTGGCGATGGGAGCTCAGGTGCGCAAATCATCATCTGGCCCCAACAAAAGCCGGCTTGGTAGGCAGCTCTCTTGATGTGTTGTCTGAGGGCTTCTTGCGTTGGTGGGATAGCCTCTATTGATCTACCAATCTGGGTGAAGAGATGCTTGCGGGCATCGTTAACATGTTCCTGGCTGCTTGTTCGATTGTAGAGCAGAACAACAAAACGCTCCAGTGGATCCATGTTGTCATTTGCAGTTGAAATGGTTGGTGTGGCAGCCAGTGCGCAGAAAGCTGAGGTGACCTCATCATAGGCTTTCCATGTTTCCCATGCTGTTTTCTTCCCCCTTCCGCCGAAGCAGGACACGGTGTCACACCCAGTGAAGGCGTGGAAGAATGGCAACCCTCGGCACTTGTTTGGTCCCAGTGCCACAGCCATCTCGTGAGCTGCCAAGTGCCTGAAATTCTTCCCTGTGCCAAAAGCAACCCAGAGTTCATCGATGTCAAGATATCCAGTTGCTGCCACTGCAAGGATCAAAACATCTGTGTCCACTGTGCGGATTGACACCTTGGTATAGCCCTGTCTGACTGCATCTTGGACATGGAGTAGTATCCTTGTATCTGCCTCCTCGTGACTACACGGGGAAAGACCAGTAACATCTCGTGGCTGTGTACAAAAAACTTCTTTGTGGTTTGTGGTGACGATTTGCTTGTCAGTCTCAATGTTTGCTATCCTCGTTGCTAGAAAGTCAAACAACTCCACCTTGTTCTCGTCTATGCGAAGGAAGGCCTGCCAGTTTCGAGGGATGGAACTAGATGGCTCAACTCGTCTCCTGGTGCCTTTACCCCTCGTCTTCCTGGTGTCGGCTTTCAAACTGTCTGGGAAATATTCATCCCAGATAATATCAACCCTGCTCTTATTTTGTATCTGAGATGTGATGTATGGCAAGAATACTAGTGATGCATACTCAGAGAAGGTCTTCGCATTACGAGGTGCCAGCATGTTCACGATGGCTGCTCCATCCAGGATCATGACTTCAACAGGGGGGCTTACATCATCATTTTCCCGTGAGGTGATCAGATCTTCTAAGCACCCAACCAGATCAGACTTGGTTCCAAGCCGGATTTTGCCCATTTGTGACAATGCAGGGGGACAAGCTTGGTTTTCATGTGCAAAGAATTCATCAAGATCTCCATTCTGTGTCTGGGATGCAATAAACAGCCTGGAGAACAGAACGCAGTCATTCTTCAGAGATACCACCTTCAACTCTGTTCTTGACTTCTCTCTGACTGGGGGTCGGCTGAAGAGAGGGAGATTGTTTCTTTTTATTGGGTCAGTGATAGGCTTTGTCTGATGTACAAGCCTCTCGTTCACATATGTGTCATACTGTTCTTTTCCCAGCTTCTCGATCTGGTAAAGGGTGTTGATGACTGCTGGGTCTGCCAGGTCTCTGCTGTCTAGCACCAAGAGATCTTTGCTGTCGTCACAGAATGGGTTCCCCATCTCTCCTATGACACGGGTGAGTGCTCTCACATCTCGAGCAAAGGCTACCTGCGTGTGCTTTGTCTGTTCATGGTGTTTTAGTTCAGTTTTCCTAATTCTTTTTTCTGTTGTGGCCTCGAACTTATAGATCAGTTTGGCCATCTCTGGACCAGACACCATCCATCGGCGCAAAGCTGCAGCATTCTCCGTAAGACCTACAGCCCCTCCATCACCTTTCACCAATGCATTATTTTGCTCGTGCGCCTGGTCTAAGGCTATGGCAGAGAATGCACGTGTAGTCTTCTTCATGGTGAAGTTTCCTGCCAGAAACTGTGCGTATACAGTTGGATGCTTTGTTGCAAGTGTCACCATGTCGCGCAAGTGAACTGGGATCCACCTGGCATAGTTTGTATGTCCCAAGGCAAAGAACCATGGTACAAGCTTGGTCAGAGCATCAGTGTACAGTTGGAAGTTTCCTTCACGGACGGATCTCACATAGATCAGGACTGCCAGTTCTAGCTGCATAATTAGGAACCAGAACTGAAACTGTGGACTTGCATTGGCTTGTTCACCGCACCAGTCATCTAGTGGTATCATATCCTGTCCCTCATCTAGTCCACTGGTGTACTGGCTGTAGGCTTCCTTCAGGAGAAGATAGAGAGTACTGGCTGTGACTTGGTGTGCTCGTCGTGTGCGTGTCACATGGGTCACTTTCAGGAAGGAATCAGCAGTACCACTTGTAGCAACCCCTGCAAGCATCAGAACGCCTGTCCACCCACTGCTATCCAGAAGGTCACCGAGGGTTTTCCATGCTGCCATCTCAATATGGAGTCCACCAAAGACCATGACGAAGTGATCTTCTCTGTGTGTTTCTGGCCATCTCCATTGGATCTGTTTGGCAAGTGTGTACAGTGGCTGATCAAGTGTGATTACAGGGATCTGACCTGGATTCAGAATATCGATTGCTTTCTTGATGACATCCATGGAGTGACGAATCATTGCCACAGATTTTGCCTGGTCATAGAAGAGAGGCAGCAATGAAGTTAAGGCCACACTACACTCTGGTTCTTCTGGAATAGACTGCTTGCTGGCATGGTATCCAGCCCATGATACTGTCTCGTCTCCCTTAAGTGGTGTGTCAGATAGCACTGTCTTCTCCATCTGCTCCAGCCACCTGTCAAAATGCAAGATAATGAACACAATTAAGAACAAACAAGTCCACACAAGTTAACAAGTCTTGGTTATTTAGGTACACATATAACTGTCCACAGTTCAAACACAATAATCAGTTACCTGTACTCAATCTGCATTGCTTCAGGGATGAGTTGGCAGTTGCTTTTGTTGGGACCCGCTAGCTTGGGTACAGGTGGGTCACATTTACCCAGAACAACAGGAGGTACGATGGTGTATGACTGTGGCAGGTGTGCATCTGTTGTTGATGTGTCATCTGGGTTTACCCGTTGAACTCCACGGCTATCGCTATTTGGGTGCTGGAAAAGTGAAATGCCAGTGCCATGGAAGGAGTCGTGGGCACTTGTTGAACTGGGGTTATGATCAATGTTATCCACTGCCCCAGTTGTGAAGAGGTCACTTTTTAGCTCAGGGGGGCAAACTGTACCCTCATTTTGGAAGAAACGGCAGATTCTGTTCCCCAAGTCCGTGGAGATGCTAAGCACCCTGTCATAGGAGATCGAGAGACCCAGGTTGAACATAGTATCAACCAGGTCTCTTTTTCGAGTCTTTGTGTGGATAAGGGTGCCCAGGTACACAGGCAGGGGAGTCTCCCGATTGTGACTGTGCCTCGTGGACGTGGTAGTACTGCTACTCTCTCTGCGGCGTGAGTAACTGTTGAACATAAGGAGTTGTGAGATTGTGAGAGTAGGTGTTGATACCGACGAGTGGCTTGACTGCTCTTGGATGTTAGGACCATTCAAGATCATAGAAACTAGTGATACAAGCGAATTAGGTACCGAATGTTCTTGGCAGTGGGCTTCAAATGAACCACTAAATGTTGAGTTCATTTTCAACATGTCTCTACGAACTATATTTGCGGCTCTAGCAAGACAAACTCCATCACTGTCAGTGTCGTGATCACATGCCTTCTGAAGGGCTGAGCCAACATCCTGGTTGAAAGCAAGCAGAATATCTCGACCGGACATGTGCTCCTCTAGGTCTGGAAAATATGTCATGATTCGATCTTTGAGTTTGGTGGAGTGGACACGCCTGGTCAAGACTGTTCCAAGCTGTTCCAGCCTGGTGGTGTATAGTCTTGCTAGGTCCACCAGCTTGAACACTGGTGTCACAAGAGCATCTGTGCGGGCATCATCGATGTAGGACACTAGCTCTCCAAGTGCTATACCGTGATTGATATCATCTTGTTCATTCAGTGTTGTGCTTGTGGCCCTTGCTTTGTTATAAAGTGACACCAGACACTTCACGTGGTACTGTGCATCTTGTGCTATAAGGTCACCTGCACTCAGTTTAGCAAGAAGTGCCTGATCTCCTAGTTTCAGGGCAGCTGTCCTGACATGTTTATCGAGGTCGAAGGTGGAAGCTTTTCGCAGAGAATTAGTACCCGCTGGTTTGTCACAAAAGAAACACTTTTCAGGCTGTGGCTGTGTGTGGTCTACATGTACTCTGTGACGGGTGTACTTTCTTGAGACACTTGCGGTTTCTTCACTAGACGTTTCTCTTTTTTGTGCCCGATGCAGTTCAGTTTTGTTGTATTTCAGTCTGCATGAATCATGCCACTTAGCCTTGTGGCTCTGGAAGGTTGACTGGATACCTTCACCATCGTCCAGGCGGGACAGTTCTAGAGATTTTGGCAGGCAGCCCATCTGGCTGAAGGTGAGGAGATAATCTGCAAGAGTTTGGTATCCGGACCCTGTGGTTCGCTTGGAATCAGCTGGACAGGCAAGGGCCTCATCGGTGACCTCCTGACATAACACACACTTCTCCCAATCTGTCAGATAAGGCATGTTTGTTCCAGATGTACTAGGGCTTTGGGGGTCTAATAGCTTGAAATTTTTGTTGGCCATTGTCAATTAAGCATTATCCACCACCACCATCCAATCAATATACAAATTGGGAACCAAATCTAGGTAGCTACTACAGTCAATGAGCGAAGGTGCAGTGCAGTCGAGTTATCATCTGAAAAAGAAATACATACATTATTATCATAAATATAGTAATTCGCTTTCGTAACTTTTCACTAGCCTTGCATTGTTCCTTATAGTCACCTAGTCTATGATAGGAAAGTTCATAAAGCTACATCAAAGTTGTTCATATAAAGGTATTGAACCAAAATTACACCCAGGAGAAATCAGATAGTCATGCAAAGTTAAATAATTAAACCGCTAGACCAGTCCTGTCTATTGCAATGGTAAACCATTTGTTCTGCCCCTTATAGGCCACCGTAGATTCCAATTTTGAACCCAGTATGAAGGTATTGCATAGCATGTACATGACAATTTATAATATGCTCATTACATTGTGTTTCAATAGCAGCACAAATGACAAGTCTGAAATAATAGGTAAATATGTCCTTCTTAGCCGCCATTTTGTAAAATGGCCGCCATTTTGGGCCAAGGAGAAATCTGGAATGCCCCTACATCCAAATTTCACTGTAAGGGTATGCCCTAACTGTGTGCCAAGTTTCATGCTTGTATCATCAAAGGCACAATTCTACCACAATTCTTCACACATCTGCCGGACTACTAGCAACCACTGATTCCTGGCAACATTGATTTGTAGTATATTTAATTATCATATTGTACTGTATTTACATAAAGATCTCATGAATAATATTTTTACTATTCGTATTGTATTTTACTAATTCGATTTGGTGCCTTTTTGTGATATGAAATAAAACTTTTTTTTTCTACCAACTGTAGCTCCCTGCGCTAACATAAGTCTGACTAGTTGTTGTAATTTATTGACCAGTTCAGAGCTGTGTGTGGTTGCTTTTACAGTCCTAATTATTTCACCTGCAACCGTACCATAAAATAGCTTTTTGGGAATGTTGCTGTCTAAGAAAGGCATTCAGACAATGTGGAACGGAAATGCATCTCGTTTATCAAATAATTTGGTGTGAAATTTATTATTATGGATGTCAATTTGTAATTCTAAAAAGGAAACTGAAGTGGAAGTTTGGTTTTCCTTTTTTAATTCAAGTTCTTTTGGATATATATCATCATGAAGCTGCTCAAATATAAATCCATCATTAATTTCCAACAAATCATCAATAAACCTGAAGATGTTTCCGCATCTTCGTGCAGTTGTTAATTTATTCCTGCACATGTTCTGGACCCAATCAAACTCGTACATGTGCAGAAACAAATTTGCAAAGAAACGGGCCGGATCTGAACCCATGGGTATGCCCACTGTCTGCTGGAGTATCTTGGGATCTGAACCCATGGGTACGCCCACTGTCTGCTGGAGTATCTTGGGATCTGAACCCATGGGTATGCCCACTGTCTGCTGGAGTATCTTGTTGCCAAATGTAAAGAAACTGTTGTTTAGCAGAAATCGAATACTTTCTTTGAGTTTACTTTTTGAAAAACTGCATGAATATTGATTAATCCTTTACAGACCAGTGTGCTCTATTTTGATATACATTAATGTATACTTTATTACTTCCTGCAAATGCGTTATCTATTGCTCTGTCCAATGCGGTTACTAGCTTGTCATGTGGAATGTTTGTGTATAATGTGGAGAAATCAAAGGTTGAAAGACATTTTGCTTTACCCTTGTTGTTAATGTTGTGGATACTGTCGATTACCGGTTTGGAATTGTCAATGATCCAGAATTTCTTAATACCAGAATACAACTTCACTTTTTCATGGTAGTTTTTAAAGCATTTATAGATTAGTTGCATTGCCGCTGTAATACTGCCCGACAAAGGTTTCAAACTACATTCTCTACTTGCGATGATGAACCTCATCTTACAAGGGTGTTTGTGCATTTTTTGGATCCAGTAAATGAATGGTAATTTATGGTGTTTATCCGGAACTAAGTCTTCTCACCGTTGAGTGATTTGTATGGTGTTGTATCAAGTCTGTTTTGTTATCGTTACTTATTTTGTAGGTCTTTGAAATTCCCGTGTCTAAGCCCAATTCTTCCAAAAGTGTTTGAATGTAGAATGTTTTACATACAATTGCAATATTATTATTTGCTTTGTCAATTGGAACAATAACATATTGTGTTTGAAGCTGCCTTAAGCAATCACGTGTCTCTGGATTGTTTAAAATTGCCTTTGGATTATTGTTTCGAACTTTTCTTTTCAAATCAACAACTCTCCTTATACACATGTTTCTCTACCTCCTCCAACCATTGAGCCATTTGTGTGTTTGGTACTTTATGTTTATCAATTTGTTATTTCATCCATTCACCCAGTCCCATCATTGTAAGTTCCATTGCTTTATTCCAGTTTATTCTTTTATTTTCTCTATAATTTGGTCCCTTTGTAAGTAATGCACGTAATCTTTTATCTTTCACTATTCTGAGATCACCTGTGATGACGTGTTTATGATGTGGATCTTTGAATGCGGAATGTTCACAATTACAATGATGTGTGTTATTTAACCATTCCTCCACATTTATAGATTGCACAGTGTCCTTGTAGTTGAAGATCTTTCCCCAAATTGAATTTCCCAAAGTGTACACAACTCTTGGTCGCTCTCTCTGTTGTATTGTTTCTGGAAGTTTACTCCACACTTCCTTATGTTGAAGTATTTTCTCGATATTTATCATTTCCACCCCTTTGTTATCAAACATAATTTTGATGATATCATTGTCTTTTCTGCGATTCACTTTTTAGGTTTCTCTTTGTACATTTTATGATCAATCATGTCCAGAATTGCTTCCATGTGTTGGATTGGGAGTTCCTCTTGATCGTCTTTTTTTTGTATACTGAATCGAGGCTCGTGAAAGAGCTGACATTTACTTCACAAACAAATCAACCAGACAAACAAAATATATAAAAAGAGGGAGCGGAAGAGAAGAGAAGGGGAAGCACACAAACACTTGAGAGCACACAACATTTAAGTGGGAAGGGAGGGGGGGGGGGGGGGGGAAATCTGTTCCATTAATCTGTTCACGATTTGCCAAACTTCTTTCTTTTTCTTTTTTTTAAGGTATTGATCTTAATTCTGCTGCTGTTAAGTAATGTGCAGATATTTGATTTGTTAAGATCTAACCATTCATTTACAATTTGTGGTGGTGTGTCTATAATTGGACATTTACGTCCATAGTTATGTACTCTGTGTCTCTGAGAGTCTCGTGGTAAGGTGTTAAAAACAGAAGCGATGATGTTTTGTCCATTATGCTGTGTATATATATATGTCATTAATTCTTTCATTTAATCCATAAGGGTAAGCAGTTCTTAATTCTTTAATCCAGAAAAGTTCTCTACGCTTACGTAATTGTGTGATTGTTTTATCTTCCATCCCATTCTTTTTTCGGCCATTTCCACTTATCTTTTCTATAACCTGAACACTGAAGCTCGCATTTTCACAATATCCAGAAGTAAAATGATGGGTAAGTAGTGGACAACCAGTAGTTTTATCTGTGTTTTTCATGCCGCTCCTGTGTGCATTCATTCTTACATTACATCTCTGCATTGTTTCACCATCATATTGCATCGCACATTTGCTACAGGTCAATAGGTAAACTATATTTGAGGTTTTACATGTAATTAATTATTTTGTTTCTTTTAACTTGTAAGATCTGTGCCGTTAATGTACAATTAATCATATTGTTTGTGGTAAATATGACAAGTTTTGCAATTGCAAATCCCACACTTATGCACTTTGACTTCAGACAAGTGTTCCATGAGCACCAGTCATGCCAGCCAAGTGTCCCCATTGGCTAACTCAGAATGGCCACCTCCTACAGCCTGGATATCTGAGTTAACTACAGCATTACCTTGTTGAGGAACACAAATCCTCTGAGGAGGATTAGTCCCCAGGGAGGCTAGTTCAGCTGGAGGCTGCCCTGCTTTACCTTCCATTTTGTATGATTTCATCATTTTCATGCTTTGAAATGTAATTGAACAAACATAAAATATCATATAAATGTAGTTTAACAAACACATTAAAATCACATCAACATAGAAGAAACATATAAATATATAAGTATCGTGGATTTTCCACCAAAAAATGACAAATCATAAGATAATGACACACAGCATTCAAAGACTTATGGGAAGTTACGAGTGGCGGCAATTTGACGTCTGCCCCGAGCGTCATTTTTCCTCGATACGCCACTGCTCCAGTGTACTTGCGGTGTTTTTAAAATTCCCTCTAGATGATGGACCCAGATTGTGCATATCATATTCCCATTAGGAAGCGATTCATTGTTACCCGGCAACGCCGGGTACTTTTGCTAGTATTTAAATAAATAAGGGTCCCTCCCATGCTTATGTAAACAATAATCCGTTTGAGTTTTTCCTCCGATAGTTCCACATAAATGTGCACGATTCTTCCTTTCATGGCTGGAATATTTCCTTTTAGGTGCTGGTATATCGTTACAAATAATATGATGTATGTCTGCCCATGAGCTTCCTACAGATAGTGGACAAAAGTAAATGGAAACACCAATGTAAAATCACTTAATAGGGCATTGGGCCACCACGTGCAGTCAGTACAACCCATATGCGCTGTGGCATTAAGTCAACCGGTGTCTGGAATTCTGCAGGAGGAAGGATGCGGCCCCATTCTTCCAGGAGAAAGTCAATCATCTCAAACCTGTTTGATGGAGGTGGAAAACGCTGTCTCAGGCGTTGTTCCAGAATATCCCCTAAATGCTCGATTGGGTTCACATCTGGTGAATGAGAAGGCCATGACATATAGATAGCATCAGTGTCATGCTCATCAAACCAATGGGTGACCACACGTGCTCGGTGGATGGGGGCATTGGTGGGGGGGTTCATCTTGCAGCCACAATTATAGGCAACCAAGCCTGTGTGGAATTTTTATACATGACCGTATACATGCTGGGATGTTATTTGCTAAATCAACACATGGGCGACATCTGTGTGAAAACCATTGCTCTGTGTCCCTCGTTTACCCAGGTGTATCCACTACCTGTATCTCACCACTTTGCACATTACGCATCTTCCTTGGCATAATTAACAGTCACAATGTTTTGCTTACTGCATCAAAGTTTATTTATAAACTCGTCCCTTTATTCTGTTTGACCGAGTCTAAAGTAGACTTTTGTCAAAGTTTCCTCCCTGCCGGATGATTTCACTGGATTTGTGCTTCAAGCCCAACTGTCCTGGCAATGCTGTTGTCATTTCCATTTATTCCATTCATTATGTGATTGTTATATGCGCCTTCCATATGTTAACTGCCATTCCATCCCATCAGCCATCCTCGATAAGTATATCCGTAAGTAATTCATACAAAGAGGGAATTGGGTTTGGGGAAGGATGTCAATTGAGAGAGAAATGAGAGGGGAGGTGTGGAAGGCAGTAGAGAAGTAGAGAGATGAGAATGCAATGGCTGATGCAGAATGGGGAAGAAAGGAACAATGGATGGGATTGCATGGTGGGTGGCCTAAAAATCTGCCATTTTGCAAATATCATATTTTGGTCTCAAAATGCACAAATGTCATGTGTCAGTCCATCACACAAAGCTTAAGTTTGATCCCATTTTTTAGTGACAGCAATCACCAAGTGTGATCTTTGAGGTGGACATGCTCCCAATACACAATAGTTGGGTTCCGCTATTTGCGGGTTCTGCGTATTCGCGGTTGATAAAATGCGATATGTTTCTCTATTCGCGGAAAAGTGTCCCGCAAATTCGCGAGTTTTTTTTTCTATTCGCGGCCATGTTCCGTGAAAACGCGGTATGTTTGTTTTCCTATTCGTGGCCATGTTCCACGAATTCACTGTTTTTCAGGGATGCAAAAAAAAAAATTCACAAGCCGTTAGCTTGACATAAGATATTTGATAAAATGACATAAAATAAGACCCATCTTTCACCAGCCATGTATAAAGCAGCTGGACATATGCAAAAAAAATAGACGAGCTACGAGCATGACCAGCTTCGATATTCACTGCTGTGTGCTTTGCGTTTTCATGGCTTTCGCGGCCGTGGATTTTAGCCGTACTATAATCGAGAGCTTCTCGGGATGTTCCACCAGTTGCATAACACGTCATCCCCGTGAGTTATTGTACAGAACGAAAACACACCACAGTATATATTAGTGCAATTAACTGTCTCCCTTTTCCCCCATTGAAACTGGCACGGCATGCATTCACGGATTTTCATCGACATTTGCCTTGCCATTTCCAGGATTATCGCCGACATTCGTGGGATTTGCCTCCACATTTGCGTGATTATCGTCGACATTCTTGGAATTTGCCTCACCATTCGCGGTTTGGTCCTCTCTCTTCACGGATTTTCGCGACTCGGGAACCTATCCCCCCTTTTTCCATTGAAACAATGCCCCGCTATTCGCGGTTTTGCAATTCGTGAGATTTTTCCAGGAATGTATCCCCCGCGAATAGCGGGATCCCACGGTACGACAAAGTACACCTCATTATCAAGTAATTTCTCCCTGGTCCAAGAAAACCATTAGCTGCTGATGGAAAAAAAAGAGGAAAAACCAAAGTTGAACAATGCCAATATCCTTGCCTCAAATGTGTTAAATATGTAAAAGTTTTTCCATGAGCCTGAGAAAACTTTCAAAAGTCGACACCACAACATGCCAATATGAAAGGTTTAATCACATTTGAAGTTGATGTCGTTCAATCACACAACACTCCAGACTTCCACAAATAAAGCATGTTAAACCATACACAGTGCAGACTAGCAATGATAGGGATACATGCACGCAAACTCCAATTGGAACAATGGGTTAAAATCAGTCATTAACCTCCAGAACAATGATCATACAGTGGACAAAAACAACAGGAAAGAAAATCTGCACATGAACAACTAACAACATTGCTTTACTACAACATGCATTGCAAAGGTAATACACTCCTCCAACAACCCCTCACCCCACGCCCTGCCTCCACTTCATGAGAACAAAATGATGTGGATGGAGAATGAGAGAAGGGGATTATATCAGCATAGCTGATGGAAGGCAACATTCAAAATTACATTGGAAAAAAATATATATATAATAATAATCAATAGACATCTAACTTTTTATCCCTTATGTAACAGTTATGTAACACTTTCTCATTAATCATTACCTCCACCACCAAAGGTGGATGGAGGTTATGTTTTCACCCCTGTCTGTCCATTTGTCTGTCCGTTTGTGAACAAAATATCTCAAAAAGTTGTGGACGGATTTGGACAAAATTTGGCAGAGATGTAGCATATATGACACCGACGAAATTAGTAGATTTTGGTGAACATCAGGATTTGGATCCGGCTACTAGAATTTTTTAAGTGATTCTTCACCATTGGGAGATAGGGCCAAAAACGATATCTCAAAAAACTCCAGACGGATATCTCAAAAAATGAACAACAAAAAGTGAAAAAAGTAACCGCAGTGAAAACATACACTGCGGTTAAAAGCTTTACATACAAACTCTAATAAGCTTTTAAGATGAAACGTTTTGCCCAAGTCAACTTTTTCCATAGATTCAAATTTAAGTGCTGTGAGTAAAAGAAAACTTTTAACAAAAATAATTACACAATGTATATTTCTGTGCTAAGAATCAAAGGAAAGATTGCTTAACATATAAAGCCTCAAATATTTAACATTACCCTGATGCCGCAGCAAAATCATATTGGTGGGACTTTAAAAATAATAATAACAATAAAAATACAACTTCCCTGACAAATCAATTAAGGAACCAGTGAATCTGAAAAAGGACTGATTTGAAAAACAAAAACAAACATTCTCTTGGTACAAACAAACTATTGACAAATCACAAATCATTGCATGCATCCCCTCCTTCTCCCACTCCTCGAACAGTAGTACGAATCTAAGTGCCAAAAGTAATCAAACACCAAAAAACATGATAAAATGCAGTGCACAGTTCAAAAATAAATGATAAAAGTAATAATAAAGAATCCTGAATTTTGATAGAATAGGCAGATAATGCTACGAAACACATTTTCAGAAACTATACGAGTCATGAAACATTAAGGCAAAATAATGAGGAACAGCAAAATGTCCTTCATTTATATTAAGGCTTTTGTGTTATTTTTTTTTATTTAAAAAAGGAGAAAACTTTAAAACACTAAATACAGAATGAAAAAAAAAAACAACAGATCACTCATCTCAGTAATAACTCTGAAACATTTGAAGTGGTTATGTACCAATGCAGGTAGATAATCACGTAGCATCACTAGATTCTGTGTTATTCAGATACTTGGAGCAACTTTCTTTCAAAAACGAATTTTAAAAAAAACAAACACGTAAAATAATAAAAGGCAATTGTTCTACTCAAATTAACACCTAAATGTCAAACCTGGGGAACATAATCACCTGATAAAATGTCAAGAAACATGTCAGACAAACAAAAAAATACCACTTCCAAAAGCATACGGCTAAATATGTCGATAAGACTCCAAGGTTTAGTGCAAGCAAGAATGAACTTTCAAAATTATCGTTGTCAAACGAATGACCAATCATATGCATGTGCAGAAATTATGAAGGATCTAAAGGAAATAACCATTGATAAACTGCAATTTGATATGCTCCAGCTAGGGATATAACAAAACTCAATGTGAAAAGTGGAGTCTCAGGTACAATATCTGCTTTGCAAGTAAAGGGATTTAAGGGAGTGAAGTAAAGGGATTTCCAAGTATTTAAGCTTCTGTAATGCACCATATTTAACTTTCTGAACCACCATCCCAAGTTATGACATTGCAAAGAGCTCAGTATGTGGCTGGAGTAAAGCTGTCAGGGCCAGCAACGATTTCAGAGAAAGGAGGTTTGTGGTAGGTGTCACTTGACTCAACACCACTCCCGGTAATATAAGGTGGGATGGGAATGGCTTTATTGCCTCCCATATCTCCAGCATCATTCTGCCCACCGGCTGGCACTTGTGGGAAGCTGGATGCAAAGGCAGCACTCACGCCCAGGCGGTAGCGGTGAAAGGCCAGGAAAGTAATCCCACTCTGTGGTAACCAAATAGCGTCATTTGGAATATATGATGAACAGGTGTAGAAAGTAATGGTCGGCCGGATTCATGAGGGAAGAATTAGGAAAGAGAAACAAATGTCTGTAAACAACCGTTGCACTGGTTTCATTGCTTCTTTGCTAATAATCACTGTTGAATCACTGAAATTGAAGGCTGCAAATACCATACCATAACGGGTATAGGACAGTCTCACATTATATAATATGCAAACCTTTGTTGGAATTATATGAGAAAGACAAAAAAGCATGGCACAATGAAGTATATGCAGCTCGCATGCAACTCTGTGGAGACTGTATTGAGATGGAGCATGTTGTCATGGAGTGGCAACTAGGAGCACATCGCAGTAACTACTCCCACATGTTTGGAAACTGCGTGTTGCCAAAAACATTGGGGGTGTGTTGATTTACCAAGTTTCTTGTAGAGCGCTCGCCAAGTGGCTTAAGCATTCAAGCAAGCACTCCATTCAAAGCGGTTGATAAGGAACAGCTGGCTAGCCGCTTGGTAACTGAACACACCCCGGGTTTCCTCCCTTTGAGTTACGTGTTAAACAGCAGTGGCGACTGTTTCAAAAGGAAATCAAATGTGTTTGTGGCTTATAATATTGTACACCGCTCCTTTCCTATTCCATCCCGAGGTGCTGCATGACATCGCCGGGCACCGAGGGGGCCCGGCAATGACGCGTGCTGAAAGGGAGTACTCAGTTTTCACTCCGGTTTCTTGCTTTCTTTCTTGTCTGTTTGTTTTGGTGTTTGTCCGGGCGATATCTCAGCCATCCTTTGAGCTAGGAAGCTGAAATTTTGGCACAATAGTGCGTACGTGCTTTGGCAAAAACAGTATTTTTTGTTTGTTGATTAATCAATCAATTAATTAATTAATTAATTAAGTACGTATTTATTTCCTTTTCCGTCTGGGCATTATCTCAGGCACCTTTTGAGCTAGGAAGCTGATATTTGGACACACAAATGACCAAGTAATTTGGCTGTAAAGGCGATTTTTGATTTATTGATTAATCAATTAATCGATTAATTATTTAATTATTTGATTAATAATTTGATTAATTAATTTTTTTAAAGTTAGATTCAAATTAAACGGTGGTGGTTTAGATATTCTATTAGCCAATTGATTAATAATTTAATTATCTTACGATTATTATTTATTTATTTTCGTTATTAATCACATTTATTTTCTTTCTCATCTGGGCAATAGCTCAGGCACCTTTTGAGCTAGGAAGCTGACAGTAACAAAGTGATGTGGCTATAAAGGATATTTTTGATTTATTTATTAATCAATTAATCGATTAATTATTTATTGATTCATCAATTAATCAGTTAGTGATTTAATTTTTTCCATTAATGACTTGTTTAATTAATTTTCAAAAAGTAAGAGCTTCAGATGAAACACTGGTGGTTGAGGTATGCTATTAGCCAATTGATTAAGAAATTATTTTATGACTATTATTTATTGATTTTAATTATGCAATTAATCAATCAATTATTGTACACCTATCCCTCCCAATACCATCTCTATGTGCTGCATGGCGGTATCTCCGGGTGCCAAGGGTGCCCTGGCAATGCTGCGCTGGAGGATGTTATTTATTTATTTGGCATGGGGGTGGTGTACTTTGAATGTATCTGTACTTGTTTTTACTTCTGGTAGGGGTGCTCCCACCAAAATGGCATGAGAAGATGTTTATACATGTTAATACAGCGTTTGTTCAAGGAGAAGAAAAGACCCCTTGAGAAGGGAGGATATTATTAGTATCATTATTGTTTTGTAATAACATTAATATTATGCTATTATATAAAGTGTTGTTCTAACTTTTGTTATTAAAAGTGGCTTTGGAAAAATGCTACGATAAAGCTATCTTATATTTTAGACACCAGTATTTACAAGAAGGCACCATTATGAAAAATATACGTCACATTTGCATTCTCATGCGAAACTTTGCAATACCGAAGGTTTATTGAAGGAAAAAGGTTTCAAATTATATTTCATGAGAACAAGCAGTTTAAGACTTACAAGTGTTTGAAAAAGCAATTTGTTGATTTGCAAAATATAAAGATGACAATTTTTTAAACGACATCAAATAAATTAATAACTGAAGCCAAAAACTAGATGTAGACCTTGAAGATTAGTTATGAACAATAACGTGTTTTGGAAATATAATTGTACAACTGTTAGGCATGACAGCAATCAACACAGCACACATTCTTTCCGTCTCAAGTGGCTCTTCCTCAGTGGTGGTTTGGTTCCACATGCAAGTTAATTAAAATTTAAAAAAACAATATGGCGTCATCATCACACATGGGTAAAAACCTCGTTGTCTGAACTAAACAGATGCTGAGAGGACAATATGCAATATAGTGGAATTATACATACCCATGAGAAGATTGAAAAGAAAGAGAAGGCAATGGCTGCTTGAGCACTGTCACGACCAATGTTCCTTGGGAGGTACTCGCTAGGTGTTGCTTGCCATTTGTTTGTCAAGAAACAGAAGCCGACAAACCACAGGAAAGTATGCACAGCTGGTCAGCAGGGTGAAAATATGGTACATAGAGATATGAAATGGTTTAAAAAATATATTTTTCCAAAATAATTACATGCTCCAGTCGATGTCACCCTTCAAGCAAAGTAAAAATGAAAAAGTGTCACAAAGGCACCAATTTACATTGATGCAAATGTTATGTGCTATATGCCTAAATGTATGAAAGTAAATATTAATACATGGAACAAAAAATGTTAATATATGATAAATATGGTACTTTAAAAGAGTTACAGGCCTTTATGGTAAAGACTGGCCACTGTGTGCATGTGACAATAATATCCCAAGTGCTCCACAAGTCTGGCCTGTACGGTAGGGTGGCAAGAAGGAAGCCATTACACAAAAAATCCCACCTTGAGTCACGTTTGAGGTATGCAAAAAAACCACTCCGGAGATTCTGAAGCCATGTGGCAAAAAGGTTTTGTGGTCTGACAAAACAAAGATGGAACATTTTGGCCGAAATGCAAAACATTATGTTTGGCACAAACCCAACACAGCACCCAAAGAACACCATCCCTACTGTAAAGCATGGTGGTGGCAGCATCATGTTATGGGGATGTTTCTCATCAGCAGCGTCTGGGGCACTTGTGAGGACAGAAGGGAAAATGGATGGAGCAAAATACAGAAAAATCCAAGAGGAAAACCTGCTGCCCTCTGCAAGAAAGCTGAGATTTAGACAGAAGTTCACCTTTCAGCCTGATAACGACACAAAGCACACAGCCAATGCCACACTGGAGTAGCTAAGGAACAAAAAGAGAAATGTCCTTGAGTGGCCCAGTCAGAGCCCTGCCTAAATCAGAACAAATATCTGCGGCATGACTCAAAGATTTCTGTCCATCAACGCTCCCCACGAAACCTTTTTCTTTTTTTCTTTTTTTTTTGTATACATAATCAAGGCTCGTGAAAGAGCTAACATTTATCACACAAACAAATCAAACAGACAAACAACAAAAGTATATAAAAAGGGGAGCGGTAGACAAGATGGGGAGAGAAGGGGAAGCACATAAACACAACATTTGTGAGGGACATCGGGAATGTGTGGGAGGGAGAGGGCTTGGGGGGAAGGCGTGGGAATGGGGGGTGGGGGGGGGGGTAGAAGTAAAACAAAAGGACACCAAGGATTTCCAAGGTTTTGGATGGGGGAAGATAAGAGATGGTGGTGAACAGCTGTTTTAAAGACCTGGAGGGGGGAGTGGGATTGAAGGGAGTGGGGGAGTTTGTTCCAGAGGCGGGAGAAAAGAGGCATGAAAGAGTGAAGGTGAGCAGAGAGTCTTGATTTTGGCAGTTTAACCATAAGAGGGTTGCAGGCAGATCTTGTGTGACCTTCAGGAATATTTGGGGGACAGAGCCCAGAGAGAGCTGGAGGAGCAAGGCAGGCGAGGAGTCGGTAGAAGACAGAAAGACCACAAACCTGCCTGCGGTGAGTAAGTGAAAGGCCCTCGGAGGTAGCTTCATCACGGGAGATTCCAATGATTCTGAACGCTTTGGTTTCAACAGCATGAAGACGAGCTAGGTGTGAGACAGGAGCACCAGCCCAGAGGGGAGAGCAGTATTCCATAGAGCTGCGGATGAAAGCCTTGTATGTGGTGAGGAGCTCAGGTGTGCCAAGGAAGGACTTCGCACGACGGAGGATGCCCAGTCTGCGACTGGCTTTGGAGGCCAGATTTGAAATGTGGTTTTCCCAGGAAAGATCATGGCAAATAGTGAGACCCAAAAGCTTGAGTGATAGACCTTCTTGGAGAGGATTATTCAGAAAGTGGATGGGAGGGTTGTCTATTTGGTCTTTTCGGAGAGACATCATAAGAGTGTGAGATTTGTCAGGATTGAAAGACATGTTCCACTTGTTTGCACAGTCAGTGATTTTGTCCAGGTTTGCAGAGAGTGAGGAGGCTACAGACTGCCAATCTGAGGCATGAGGAATTGGAGCGGCAGAGAGTGGAGTCATCAGCAAAGAGATAGTGAGGATTTTCAAGAGAGTCGGAGAGATCATTGATGAAGACCAGAAAAAGCACAGGGCCCAGAACACTGCCCTGGGGAACTCCAGCCTGAACAGGAAGAGGAGATGAGAGAACCCCATTCAGGGCCACACGTTGACAACGACTAGAGAGGAAGTCCGCCAGCCATGCGTGGAGATTTCCATGGATACCAAAGGGGGAGAGTTTGGTGAGCAGAGCGGGGTGCCAGACCGTATCGAAGGCACGTGATATGTCGAGGGAGACAGCTCTAATTTCCTGTTTGGCATTGAGGACCTCCATCCATTGTTGAGACAGCAGAAGCAGCATGCCCAGAGTAGAGTGACCTGGTCTGAAACCAAATTGATGATCAGAGATCAAGCCATTGGAGAAGAGGAAAGATTTCATATCCGAAGCAATGATGGATTCCATGACTTTGCTGCTAATTGGGAGAAAGCTGATTGGTCTGCAGTTGCTAGGATCTATTTTTGCACCTTTTTTGTGTAAAGCGGTGATGTTGGCTAATTTCCAAGCAGATGGCAGTTGACCTTGAGCAAAAGAGAGGGTGAAGAGAACAGAGAGAGGGAGTGAAAGAGCGGAAGAACAGGATTTTAGGACCCGTGGGCTGATGCCGTCAGGTCCAGTTGCAGAATCAGAGTCGAGGGTTGACAGAAACTTTTCCACCTTGTCAGGAGGAAAGGACACAGAGTCCAGGAGCAGCTGGGTACGACTGGGTACGGTGGGTACAGAGAGGGATGGGTTTGGGACACAAGATTTAGAGGCAAACACAGAGTTGAGGCATTCAGCTTTTTCACGTGCGGAGTCAGCTGTGTAGCCATTTGAGGTAAGGGAGGGGATGGAGGGGGAACAAACACCAGAAACACATTTGACCAGACGCCACCAGGATTTGGAAGAGGGAGACAGATAAGAGAGTTCGGTCTTAAGAACGGAGAGTTCGGGACTTGACTGAGCATGAACAGTTTTGTACAGAAGAATGGGCACATATTGCCCATTCAAGGTGTGCAAAGTTGGTAGAGACTGATCCCAACACTCACAGCTGCAATTGCTATCAAAGGTGCTTCCATCAAGTATTAACTCAGCGGGGTGGACACTTATCCAACCAAGATATTCTAGTTTTGTATTTTTAATAAATTCTCTGAAATTTGTGGAATTTGTTTTTCACTTGGAAGTTGTGGGTTATGATGTGTAAATAAAGCTGGAAAAAGACTGATGTAATGCAATTTAATTCCAGGCTATAAGGCCAGAAAAGGTGAAAATTTTAAAAGGGGGTGTAAGACTTTCTATAGGCAATATAATAGCCAAAAGAAAGGATCAAGGATCAAGGATCAAGAAAAATCAAACAGAGCAAAACAGGATCAAGAAAAATCTGTTATTAAAAAAAACCCTATTTTATTAAATAAAATAAAGGAACTTGGACACAGTAGGAAGCAATTTGGCCTACCATGCATGTGCTTCATTTACACCCCATCAATTAGTATGGTGTATTCATTGCCTATGATTCTAACCCAATGATATCAACCGAATCAAGACAGCTCAAAGGAAGAGTACGCACACCTCCACTTGCTCCAATACTAACCCAGTGGTTTTGGTGCAATTTCATTTTGATTGGGCTGTGTCAAAGGAAATAATTGTGAAGCCATTCGTTTTACCATTGCAAGGAAAATCCAGTGCAATAATTACATGGAAAGACAAGGCAATAATTTTTTTAGCTGGGAAAAGAAAATGTCATTTGATGGGCCTCGCTGAAGGAGTGAACCATAAAATATAAAACGTCAAACTCTCTTGGCTCCAGTCATGCAGAAGTGAATTATTGATGAAGGTTAGTGAGTGGCAAACTTAAAGCACTTACATCATGCTCTTTCTTGAGTTACAAAGACGACGAGGTCATGGAATCTCACAATAAGTGACAAAATTCAGACAGTGAGTACTTCGAAATAAAAGAAAGTGCAGATTCCAACATGATCAATAAAGAGAAAATCTTTACATAGGAACGTATGACAGAAAAAAAGTATTCAAAGTATATGTATGTTCTGATTATTATTGTTATGTGGAAGGGGAGGGGAGATTCATATCTAGACTGTGGTAAATGTAACATGGTCCATGTGTTTTGAGTAGATTAGATTGCCATGAATCAGGGACATGTCAGATTAAGTCGTTTTGTCACACGTGTTACGGATTCGTCACTTCCGTTGTTGTGGTTTTCATCCACTGTAAACATTTTTGATTCCATGTACTATTATTGTTTTCAAAAGGTTTATTGTTCATGAACTGTTTTCAAAAGGTGAAAAAGTTAGAGTTAAAAGAAACAGGAAACCGGATCGGGAACCGGACGACGACGACGAGGAAGAAGAGAAAAAAAAGAAGGCGGAGCGAGTGAGTCGGACAAGAAGGAGCCGAGCTACTTGGAGGTTTGGAGCGAACGTTTATGAACGAGAGTCACGAATGAACTTTTGGTTTCCCGGGAAAGGAATTCCTGCGACAGAGTTGTTATCGCTGTGACAGATCAACCTGCGTGTCAGGTTTTGCAGTCGATTCCGAAGAGAATCATCGTCGGGCCGTTACATCTCGAGTACGGGCCGTCGGTCATTTTGACTCGCGCGCTTTGCGCGTCGCGCAAGGTTTCTTTGGTTCGCTTCAGCCGTTTTCACCGCATTCAGACATTTATCTGGTGTGGGTGTGTGTAACGTGGATTTTGAAGATAAATCTGCGGGTCGCCGATTTGGAGCCGTAAAATGTCCATACCCGAGAGTGTGATTTCTCAGTCGCCTTGAGGGCACCTTTGCGCAGCTTTGGCCGCGTGGCTGTGGCTGTCATCCGAACGGGATTCTGGTCTCGATTAGACATCGTTCTGACGATCGCTGGAGCGGATCGACTTCGGCTTGATGCCGGAATACGACTTTGGCTTGATGCCGGAATACGACTTTGGCTTGATGCGGGAATAGAGACATTGGGAATCTTCTTCTTTTCGCTCATTTGGAGCACAGCGAGTTATATTGTACGAACCTGATGGTACCATCATAGGAATGATATACTATTTGTTGTACAATTGATTACTATTGTTTTTGTGTTGTTATTCTTGTGTGACCTTAATACAATATTTGTTTGTTGGTAACAATTGGTGTGGTTTCACCATTGATCTTTGACACAGAATAACACATTTTTCTGCCGTGACTCCTCTCGGGGCTCGGAGGTACACCGTGACCGGGAGTTGGGGAGGAGCACGTAACACATGTGATGCTGAGGAAGCAGCGCATGCAATTTATAGACTGGCTAGTCAGGGTAAAGTTGGATGAGTAACCACCTCTTGTTTTTAGGCTGGGATAGGTTAGGACTTCCCATCACAAAAAGGTACACGTCACATGCTCCTAGATGAGGTTGTTGGAGAAAGGGAATGATTTCATATCAACTGTGACAATGGATTCCATGGCCTTGCCGATTATTGGAAGTAGGCTGATGGGTCTGTACTTAAGGGTATCAGTTTTTGCACCTTTTTATGCAATGCAGTGATGTTGACTGATTTCCAAGCAGATGGAAGATGACCGAGCACAAATGACATGGTGAAAAGGACAGCGGGAAGATGTGCAAGCGCAGCAGAGCAGGATTTTAGGACACATGAGCTGATGCCATCCAGTCCAGTAGCAGAGGCAGAGTCTAGGGATGAAAGAACATTCTCAGGTGCAAATGACAGTTGGGCAAAAGAGAGAGAGAGAGTCCAGGAGAAGTTGGTTGCGACAGGGAAGGGAAGGATGGGTACCGAGAGTGAGTGGTTGGGGAAACAAGATGTGGAAGCAAACTCAGAATTGAGGCCTTCAGCCTTCCTACGAGTGGAGTGGGCTGTGTTGCCATTTGAAGTGAGGGAAGGGATGGAAGAAGAACACACAAGAGACAGGCTTAACAAGGCGCCAAGTTTTAAAAGAGAGAAGCAAGTTTGAAAGTTCATTCTTGAGGATGAAGAGATGTTGTTTTCTCGCTCTCCTAAGTGACATAAACTTGTTGTAGATGTTTTTGAATGCACTGAGATTTCTTTCGGTCATATTTGCCTTCCAGGAAGAGAAGGAAAGTCGTTTCAGAGCAACTACCTCACCACATGATTCAGTGTGCCATGGGTGGGAAGAAGGGTAGGATAATTGAAGACGAGATGGGATTAATCTGTTCATGAGAGACAGAGAAGGTTTCTGTGGAAGAATTCCCATGCTGATTTAACATTAGAGGCAACAGATATGGGAGACCAGTCTTGAAGAGAGATGGCTGCTTGCAGTCCATGCCAATCTGCCTCAGTGAAATGCCAAACTTGCTGGCACTGAGGCAGCTCTCCTATAATATCCAGAGAGATGTTCACTTTCACAATCCTATGATCAGACGAACCAAATGGAGCAGAGGAAGAGGAGACATTTGCGGGAAAGATAGTCATTACAAAGTCCAGAAAAAAGGATTTGCCATTGGGAGACCGGAGAAGTCCGGGTTGGAAAGTTTACATATCAATTCAGTCCCATGGAGTCACAAAGGTCCTTTGCTGAGATGCCATGGCTGGTGAGAGAGGTACCAGCACCCAGTGAAGTTGCATGGTGGCAATTGAAATAACCACATATGAGGAAGAGAGAGTTGGGATGAGTGGTGAAAAGTTTGTCAGAGCGAGACAGAGAGACAGAGAGACAGAGAGAGACAGAGACAGAGACGTCACTGTATTAGGTGTAAGGAGAAGGTACAACACACAGATGAAGAAGAGGTGGGAATGGAGGGGAATTTGCTGCCAGAGGTACTCCTGGTGGTTTGGAGGTGTAAGATCAGTACAAGGGCAGTGGGAAATTGATTTATTGATGTGAAGTGCAACTCCGCCACTGGGGAGTGGTTCAGGTCTTTTTAATTGGAGGAGGTGTGCTGTGGAAGGAAGGATTCTGTGAAACAAATGATGTCATGGGATGGGAGATAAGATCGCTTGTTAATCGCACAAAAAAAAAAAAACACAGTCAGAGCCACGACCTAAATCCATGAGAAAAATGTGTGGCATGACTTGAAGATTGCTGTCCATCAATGCTCACAATGCAACTTGACTGAGCTTGAACAGATTTTGAGAATGGGCAAATATTGCCCAATCAAGGTGTGCAAAGTTGGTAGTGACCTATCCCAACAGATTCACAGCTGTAATTGCTGTCAAAGGTGCTTCCACCAAGTATTACCTCAGGGGGAGGGGGTGGGGGGAGTGAGGGGAAACCAAATGCAACAAGCATTCTGAGTATTGCGCTGCAATACATGTACCCTACCAAAGTTTAAAGTGCCATAACTTTGTCAAAAATGATCGAATCTGCAAATTTATACACGGTTGATGCTGGTTTTCAAACTTGATCTGAGGTATGCCGAGACACGTGTGTCACGCCTCGCCTCGTTGATAAGCCCATAAGATCGCTCCGTGGAGCAGCCTGCACGTATTGCACTGTGTGAATTATATAAATTATTACCAACTCACGGTCTGAGGTACTGGCGATTCAAGAGATATCCTTTAAAAAAAATTTTTTTTCGTTTAATTAACGATATCTGCCAAACCACGTGCCCTATCGCAAATTCCAAAAGGACATTTTAGTAGACTGACATGCTGAACAGATTTGTGAAGTTTCCCCTCGATTGGATCAAAAATGAGGGAGGGGCTCGGTTTTAAAGGTTCATGCTTAAAAACGTCAACTCTGAAACCATCAGTAATTTATTATATTTTTCGGTTCACGATCAATGATCGGTGTGTATATATATATATATATATATATATATATATATATATATATATATATATATATATATATATATATATATATATATATATATATATATATATATATATATATGTTGCTCGGCTTGGCTCAGCCCCTCCGGAAAGCGCACGCTGTGTCGCGCTGTTGACGTTCGCGAGACGAGGCTGAGGACGCGCAGTGCAGCTTGAGGAGAACTCGAGAATAAACGAGATATCCTTAAAAAAAAAAATATTTTCGTTTAATTAACGATATCTGCCAAACCACGTGCCCTATCGCAAATTCCAAAAGGACATTTTGGTGCTGAACAGATCTGTGAAGTTTCCCCTCGATTGGATCAAAAATGAGGGAGGAGCTCGGTTTTTGAAGGTTCATGCTTAAAAACGTCATAACTCTAAAACCATGTGACGCATGATGTCATGCTCGATGACTTTTGTGTTCGTCATGGGTATGCGATTCTGCCTGCAAAGTTTGGCCTCGATCTGTTCAGCCGTTGCAGAGGCAAAAGGGTTTTTGTGTTTTCACGAAAAACAATATGGCGGCTGAACCACGTGAGCTGTGACGTCATAATTACCATTAAAATATTCTACAGACCGAGTCCATCATATGGTGAAACTTTTATCTCAATCGGTCATACTATTGCAGAGAAATTCGTTTTTAAAGGAAATTAAAACTTAAAATGGCACCGAGTTAAGGATCATCAGAATTATCAGAATTACCAAAGTTCAAAGTGCGATAACTTGGTCAAAAATGATCGAAACGTCGTGAAGTTCGAACTTGACCTGTAACTTATCATGAGGAAACCATGTACCAAGTTTGAAATCATTAGCATGAAGCGTTTAGAAAAGAAGTCCGGAAAACTGTTCTTTGCGTGACAGACTGACAGACTGACAGACTGCGTGCAAACCTATAGTCCCCTCCGGTGTACACCGGTAGGGGACTAACAAGCATTCTGAGTATTGCGCTGCAATACATGTCCCCGACCGGCAGTCTGTCATCCAAAAAACTGTTGGGGAAATTACCAAAGTTAAAAGTGCCATAACTTTGTCAAAAATGATCGAAACGTCATGAAGTTCGAACTTGATCTGTAACTTATCATGAGGAAACCATGTACCACGTTTGAAATCATTAGCATTAAGCGTTAAGAAAAAAAGTCCGGAAAACTGTTCTTTGCATGACGGACTGATGGACTGACGGACTGGCAGATTGACAGACTGACGGACTGACGGACTGACGGACTGATGGACTGACGGACTGGCAGATTGACAGACTGACGGACTGACGGACTGATGGACTGACAGACTGAGGGACGGCGTGCAAACCTATAGTCCCCTCCGGTGTACACCGGTAGGGGACTAATAAAGAGAAAGAGAAAAAAAATCCAAAAAACAAATGGAAGCAAGTAGTTAAATGTCATTCGAGTTGATAACTATCAACTGAAGTCAGCGGAGGCATTATGTTTTCAGGTTGTCTGTCCGGCTATCCGTCCGTCCGTCCGTGATAGGTTTTCGTTACCACGATAACTTGAGAACGGCTGAAGGGATCTTAGTCAAACTTTGTGCAGGTATGTATAATTAGGTAAAGATAAACTGATTAGATTTTGGGGTCACGAGGTCAAATGCCAAAGGTCAGAGGTCATGTTAGGTAAAGAATAGTTACCGTGACAACTTGTGAACCAGTGATGGGATTCTGACCAAATTGGTACAGTTATGTAGAATGATGTAAGGATGAACTGATTCGATTTTGGAATAAAGAGGTCAAAGGTCAAAGTCTGTAGTATGTCTACAACTTGAGAATGAAGTGATCTAATTCAAACTTGGTACAAGTACAGACCTGGCATTTAATATGGAATATTTTTTTTTTCTTGACTTGGGTTTACTTTCTTAACTCAGTATATCAATCTGGTGAATTTCTTTTACACTTTGGTGATTTATTTGTTAAAAGAACCATGTCACTGATTGTCTGTCGCAGCAAGAAGTCAACAACAGGATTATATCACAGGTGGCGTGGCAAAATGTACGGACAGGTGCATTTGATGATTGGCTTCACAGTCAGGTATACAAGAGTTGTTGCGTTCTGTATTAGTGGAAAACAACTGCTGCACATCTCCAAAAGTTATTGCCGCTTCCTCTGGAGATGGTCGGTCAACTCGACAATGCTGTTTGTCATTTAGTAGTGGCTTTACGAAATTCCGGCATGAAACAGCGTGCTATTGCTCGGCAGTATGGTATCACTCAAGGTCAGGTGTCAAAGATCCTGAAACGAAATGCTCAGAGGGGTGTCCCTACTCCAATACCGAGGCCAGGACGTCCCCGCAGAACCACATGGAGGGATGATCGCCAGCTGCACCGGTTAGTCCGCAATGGCCGTACCAAGTCAGCTAATCGGCTTCGGGCTGAGTGGCAGCAACTGACAAATGTGCCTGTATCCAGAAGGCTAGTCAACCAACGACTGGTTCAAGCAGGCTATCGTGCCAGGCGTCCCCTGAGAAAGCCACGCCTGACCAGACAACACCGCCAGCGCCGATTGCAGTGGGCCAGAGAGCACCGTCAATGGCATCCAGGACACTGGAATCACGTGATCTTCAGTGAGGAGTCTAGATTTCTGGTCTATCGTCAAGATGGCCGCGTCCGAGTGCGCAGACAAGTGCATGAAGCCTACAACAAAAATTGTATAGTGCCAGGAGTCCAAGCTGGAGGTGGTGGGGTGACGGTTTGGGCTGCTTTTCATGCAGGGGGCAAAACTGACCTGGTTGTTCTGAATGGAAACCTGAACCAGTTCAAGTACAGGGCCATTCTGGAAGAAACATTGCTTCCATTTGCTCGTGCAGCCTTTCGAGGAAACTTTGTCTTCCAAGATGACAATGCACGGCCTCATCGTGCTCGCATGATCTAACACTTTCTTGCTGACTGTGGTGTAGAGCATATGGAGTGGCCTGCCATGTCCCCGGATATGAATCCGATAGAGAACTTGTGGGCAGAATTAACGCGTCAAATCGACCACTTGGACCAGCAGCCGACCTCTGTGCGTGAATTGCAGCAGGCTATTGTCACTGCATGGCAAGCGATTCCTGTCCAAACCTTGGCAAATCTCATGAACAGCATGCCTCGACGTGTACGTGCTCTCCTGAATGCTCGTGGGGGTTACACGAAGTACTGAACTGTAATTTTACTGTCCGTAATCCCAGTCGTAATTTAACTTTTGTTTTTGTTAAAAAAGAATTTGGCTAATGTGCAAAATAAAGAGATACTTCTGGAAAGCGTACAGAAGTTTAACACAGTACTGTCCATGAATTGAGTTCGATATCAGTTTATATCACTTTCAAGGATCAATTTATTTGTTTCGAAATGTCAAATGTGGTTTTTGTTTCTTTTAAAAGTCACATTAACAAAATCTAGAATAATTTCAACATAATTCCAATGAACTTTTGGTTCTAAGACATCTTGAAAAGTAAGTTCACCCCCACAAAAAAAATATTCCATATTAAATGCCAAGTCTGTATGTATGAGTATAATGATGTAAAGATTAACCGATTCGATTCTGGGGGCAAAGTTCAAAATTTAATCAAAGCCTCTTCTCAGTGAAAGACATATGAAAGCCCGCTTGGAGTTTGCAAAAAAGCACCTAAAGGACTCTCAAACTATGAGAAACAAGATTCTGTGGTCTGATGAAACCAAGATTGAACTGTTTGGCTTCCGTCTGGCCACTCTGCCATAAAGCCCAGATCGGGTTCTGGAAGTTTCTCCCATCTCCACACAAGATCTCTGTAGCTCATCCAGAGTGACCATCGGGCTCTTGGTCACCTCTCTTAACAAGGCCTTTCTCCCCCAATTGCTCAGTTTGGCCGGGCGGCCAGCTCGAGGAAGAGTCCTCGTTGTTCAAAACTTCTTCCATTTAAGAATTATGGAGGCCACTGTGCTCTTGGGAACCTTCAATGCAGCAGAATTTTTTTTGCAGGCTTCCCCAAATCCGTGCGTCGAAACAATCCTGTCTCTGAGCTCTGCAGGCAGTTCCTTCGACCTCATGGCTTGGTTTTTGCTCTGATATGCATTGTCAACTGTGAGATATTATATAGACAGGTGTGTGCCTTTCCAAATCATGTCCAATCAATTGAATTTACCACAGGTGGACACCAATCAAGGTGTAGAAACATCTCAAAGATGATCCAGAGAAATGGGAGGCACCTGAGCTAAATTTCAAGTGTCATAGCAAAAGGTATGAATACTTATGTCAATGTGATATTTCAGTGTTTTATTTTGAATAAATTTGCAAAACTTTCTAAAATCCTGTTTTCTCTTTGTCATTATGGGATATTGAGTGTAGATTGATGAGGGAAAAAATGAATTTAAACGATTTCAGCACAAGGCTGCAACATAACAAAATGTGAAAAAAGTGAAGGGGTCTGAATACTTTCTGAATGCACTGTATATATATATATATATATGAATGAATGAATGAATGATCGTTTTGAAGGCCATTTTTCCCCGCTAGAGCAGGGGTAAGCCTTGCGGGCCCCATGACAATCATGGTTCCCTGTTTGAGGCAATGTTTTTATGGCCGGATGCCCTTCCTGGCACCAAACCTTAGTCGCTTATTACGATGCGCAGGGATACGGTGTACCTATTCTAAACCGGGGTACACACCGGGATCGTTCATCCCAGCAAGCTGGTACTCAATTTGCCGACCTCGGAAGGATGACAGGCTGAGTCAACACCCCTGGTGTTAATTTAGCGATCGACCGGGATTCGAACCCAGGATCCTAGGATCCCAAGCCGGCACCCTAACCGCTAAGCCAACACCAGGCTTTTATATATATATATATATATATATATATACACAAGTTCAAAACACACCTGGTCACAAGTGTGCCGCACTGACCGGGTCCTCAGTCGAGGTCCTCAGCATCATCCCGTTTCGGCCCTTCAACCTCGATACGGACAGCTAAGGTGGGCCAGCAGGGGCACATACACATCCACATGCAGCAACTACACCTGGATGCATTCATACTCCCACCCCCAGCCAGTGCGAACGCAGACTACAACAACAACACCTCCGCATCCAGAATCCACAGCACCAAACAAACAAACAAACATGGTGGAACACTCAAACACCCACCTTTATACCCTTCACCACTCACCAACAAAACACACCAGATCATTCATACACACACATACACACAACACCAACCAACCAATCACCTACCCTTACAACATACACCACTCAACATACAAAAACACACACTCATGCGAAAATTAATACACACCCTCACCCACTCACTCATATACACAACATAAGAAATAATAATAGTTAAAAAACAAAAACAAAAAAAAAAAACACACACAAACCAAACTACACCGTTCGACGTGCCTCCATAAACATCCTCCATATCCAAAATGAGCCTTTCAAGGCAACCTGGGCCACCTTGTCACACATCCTCCTTCTTTCTGTCCCACACACTCCCAGCCAAGCAAGAAATGCAGAAAAGGAATTGCCAATATACCCTCTACACCCCACCTCAAATGGCTGACACGAAACTCGCCAACCCGTCTCCCACTCTGCCTCCAGCTCACTGTACTTTCTTCTCTTCCTCTCGTGCACCTCCTCCATGTTCTATTCCCAAGGTACCGACAATTCCCCTCAGATGACCTGTCTTGTCAAGATGATATACATATACATACATGTGTGTGTGTGTCCCCTCATGGATTAGTGTTACCACATTCAGGCTGGAGCACCAGCTTGCCACTTATCTTTACTTGAAAGGCTCCAGAAATGCATAGTCAACCTGGTTGGTGTGGAGATGGGTTCAACTCTTCAACCATTCTCTCACTGTAGGTCAGTTGCCACTTTTTGTTTGTTCTCCAGATATTTTCATGGCAAATGTTCTGCTGGATTTTCTAACTTGGTTCCTCCCGTACGAGCGTTTGGATGCAAGACTCGGGTGGCATATCTGCATATTCATACACTTCAGTTGATCGAAAGTGCAGACCAAAAGCCAATGTCGATAGTTTTATCCCTCGTGCTGTCTCGCTCTGGAATTTACTACCTGTAACGTGCTTCCCTATTATCCTATGATCTACTCAGCTTTAAGAGGAATGTTAAATCCTACTTCCTACATATTGTAGGCTTTATCGCATTTTCTGACTTCTGCTACTTCCTGTGTCTTGGATGTTTTCTTGTTTTTTTTCTTTTGTTTTGCTTTATCCTTATCTTTATCTAACCTTCCCTTAACCCCTTACCTAGAGTGGTTTTATCGATTGTTTG
The DNA here is from genome assembly GCF_964187855.1 of Myxine glutinosa. Lineage (NCBI taxonomy): Eukaryota > Metazoa > Chordata > Myxini > Myxiniformes > Myxinidae > Myxine > Myxine glutinosa. Next base: position 144,402,806 of record NC_136263.1, read on the forward strand.
GGGTGATTTCATATATATGTATATATATATATATATATATATATATATATATATATATATATATATATATATACTAATGACCATAAAAGGGAGATGAAATAAAGAAATATGTCAGGTGTTGAATACAAATTTCCTTATTTCACAAGAAAGATCATCCATTATGCCACAATATCGACATCAGAATAAATGAAAGCAGAAAAGGGCGATGTTTATGCAGAGACTGTGGACATTTGGGGTGTAACCTCAAGTAAAGTTGGTACTTACAGGAGCAGACTAGGTCAGCAATGACAACGTACTTGCGGTCTTTAATACTGCTCATTTGTGGAAAAGCAACATCCAGAGCAAGGAAAGCAATGCAGGCGAGGAACGCGAATACACCCACGACAACACCATAGTGACACGCATTGGCATCGTGATTGAAAACGCATTTGAGGCTTGCACTTCCTGCATTGATGTATCCTTCATTAACGATGCAGCCGAAGACTATGATTGAGAAGAGCTACAAGGAGAAGTGAGGAGACATGCAGGGGCAGGGGGGAATTAAATGGAAGCATTATGCAAAAATTACAACAGCTTCTGGTACAGGTAACACCGAAGTTCTAAAATGCTCGGGTAAAATGGGAAGTTCAACTTTGAAATCTATCAGACAGCATGCAATTAGCAACATTGTAGATTATTAAACTAAATACTGCCCTGTCTAAAGTCCATGTTCATTCAAAGAGTGAAGCAGGTCACCCAGAACAAATGAACACTTCTGGAGATAAGAATCAACCCTGGACAGGTCACCACTGCACTGTCACACGATGCTATTGCCTGATCTCTTATTTTTGCTTTGAAATAGGATGGTTCGGACATACCTCTGGAGATCATGCAGATGTGTATATGCAGGTCTCACTGTGCGATAAAAGAAGCTTGAAAGATGATGACATCATTAAACTGGAATTGCCAAGAGACTCACAACCTCAAGAGATTCAGAGATAAGCTCATATGGCCCAGCATGTTATCCATGTGTAAAATGAACTTCTCAAAGAGGGGAAAAAAAAAAAATCCTGATTCAGCCCAAAGGCTGAAGCAGCAAAGTGTTTTTCACTTGGTAGCACCATGAGGAAGACAAATAGATTAAGGAGGTGCACAAAATGTGTACAGCGTGAAGGGCGAGGCAAACTGTTGATCGGAGCTTTCATAACAAGTCTCTGCTATAAACAAGCAAAACTGAAAATAAACAAGAATCAGCCATTTCCTCGAACTTTGCCAAGCCTTTTAGAGCACGCTTACACAAGAAAATATTGCATCAGGTCTGAACCTGGAAAAAAGAGGAAAGTGGAAGGAAGTGGAAGTGAGAAGATACTCTTGCATTTCAAAATATACTCATTTTCTCATTCTGTCTTTATAAAGTTGTCATAACTCGGCATGTTAATTCTTGGCGTGCCATTTGGACAGAATAAGGTTGTAATCGGTCAAAAAAGGAATTTGTAGTTTGTTCAAGTTGCCGGTGAAAACTCACTTTACTACTTGTTAGTGAATTACACTGTCGGATCTTAAACATCCACCTATAACCAGTGCTGGCAGACAGGTCCTCCAGCTTAAAACGTCTTTCCGATGCATGCCACACATAATGTGGTTGGGGAAGGATCAGGGGGTGGACACAAAACATCAGCATGCCATTTTATAGCTGGGTTGGATTTCTAACCCAGGTTAGACAGCTGAGAGGCGAGAGGGCCTACTGCTAAGATATGTCTGCCATTGGACCCCTCTGCCAGCACTGGTCATTGATGGAAGTCAAACATGTAGAGAATGGTGTCTTTTGTGAAGAGTAGGCAAGTTACTGAAGGTACCCTGAACAAGTTCCAAAATCCTGCCTTGAAGCACTACTATTGTGGCAAAACCAAAACTAATCAGCACAAACTTTACTTTCAATCTTGATATCTCTCTGTCCGCCATTACTCCCTCCACCCTCCTCCATGCATTCACACCCACCTGAATCCTCCTCCACACCTCTGACTTACCATCCACAGTCACTGTTCTACCCAGATACTCAAACCTATTACCCTGTCTGATCTCCTCCGGTTCTAACCTGATATTCATTTATTTTCTCTGCTGTCCGACCCACATCACCTCAGTCTTCTCCATACTCATATTAAGCCAATGTTTATCAAATGCCTTCTTCCATTCCCTCAGTACTTCCAGTTTCACCTGCCTACTCTCCACCACAACAGCCAGATTGTCTGCATAAAACATCCTCCTTAGAATACACTCATGTTCACCTTCCTGCTTACCAGCTCCATCATGATAAACAGGCATGGGCTGAGAATGCTTCCCTGCCTCAAACTGATGTTCACATTGAACTCCTTGGACAATCCAGGACCAACCTAAACTCTTCCCTTCGTTCCCTTGTACATCCCTTCAACCAACCGAACTTGTGCTTCCGGCACTCCCATCCATCTCGGTGACACAATCACCATCTCTCTCGGGACAGTGTCGTGGGCTTTCTCGAAGTCCACAAATCCCAATGCCATTTCACCTTGCACCTCCATCCTCTTCTCCACCAGCTGTCTTAGTGTGAACATCACATCTGTCATTCCCCTACCCTTTCTAAACCCCCGCCGCTCTTCTCCGATCTCGATCTCCACGCTCTTCTTTATCATCCCTTCCAGATATCCTCTCATGCACCTTCATAACGTGACGAAGGAGCGTAATGCCTCAGTACTTTCCCGGATCTTGAACATCTTCCTTCCATATCGGCACAATTAATTCAGTCCTACACTCATCCGGAATTTTTTATTTTTTTTTACTCATCCGGAATTGAACCCTCTCTCATACGTACATTTAACAGCTTCTTCGTCCCACTGATTCCCAACTTCTCCCGCTGCAATTATCATCTCTGTACACACCTCATGAATGCCTGGTACTCTTCCTTTCTTCATCCTCTGCAATGCTGTCTGCACGTCCTCCTCTGTGATCTCCACATAACATGGTAGCTCCAGCTCTCTGATGCTTCATTCTCGGTTCAGGAGCTCCTTGAAATATCATTCATACACATTTAATACCGCCACCTCTCGGTCACTAGCCCACTGCCACCATCTTTAATCGTCACCCCTTTTTATGTCCTTACTATCCTCCTCCCTGTCATTCGCCAATTTATAGATCATCTTCTTCCCCAATCCTCTTCCAACTTGTTGTACACTTCCTCTTCAGTATCATTCCTCGCCTTATCCATAGCTCTCGTTGCTGCTTTTTTATTTTGCCCATACAGGTAGAGCAACCCTGCATCCAGTTGCTTCACTCGATCCTTGATCTTCTTGATCCTCTACCAAACCCCCTTTTCACTAACTGCCTTCACAACTTCCTCCATCCAGCATACCTCGTTTCTATCCTCGATGATGCACCCTTTCCTGATGTCCTTCCACACAAAACCTCTGCAATTCCAATAAACCCATCTCCATACCTCTCCCACTCCTCCTCCAAACCTTCTGCTTCTTCACTAAGTTGCTCAGACTTGGCCCTCATCCTCTCCTTGTACTATACGACGACGTTGCCCAAACACTTCCCCACCTAATAACCTTCCGACTCCTTCTATTAACCTCCCTCCCGTTCTTCATCCGTAGCACAAACACCACAGGTTTGTGCTGGGTGGAAAATGCTCTCCCACCACTGGCTTACAAACCTTAACCATCCTCAGCTACCGCTTCCTTACCACCACCAATTCCAGTTCTGTTCTGTGCTGTGCTGTCCACTCCTATAGGTAATCTTATGGCTTTCCCACTTTTGAAAGAATGAACCAGCAATGGCCATCCCATTCCTCACCACCAGCTCCACCAGCTCTCGACTCTCTCTATTACTCGTTCCCCAGACAAATGTACCAAAACAATCCTCTTCACCCATCTCCATTACTCCCACATGTGCATTAAAGTCCCCCACAATGCAGAGCAGCACCTCCAGCTCAACCATTCCCATCATCCTCTCCAGTGCGTACCTGAATTCCTGCTTCTCCACCTCAGTCCTTCACATTTGTGGCCCATTTATACCGACATAACATACATAATTTGTTTCTGCATCACCACCCATGCCATAACTATCCGTCCCTCCCATCTTTCCACTCTGACCACCTGCTTGCTGATCTTTTCCGATATAATTATTCTCATGCCATTACTCCTTCCATCCCCACCCGCGTGCAATCATATCCTCCTCCCAACCTCCTTACCCTGTCTCCTTTTCATCTGGTCTGCAGCACACACAACATTTCCAACCTTCTTCTCTTCATCATATTCACCACCTCAAACCCTTTCTCCTGCATTGGTCCCACATTCAAACGACCTATCCGGACCTTGCTTCTGAACCACTGCCCACCTGGCAGGGCAAATATCATTTTGATAAGTTTGGAAAGCTGTGGTCATCAATTAGCAGTGCTGCCTGGGCTGACCTGCTACCTGCCTTCAGTTTGTATTTATTTAAATGCTTCCTCATCTGGTCCCTAATTAATGTCTCCAACACCTTATCTGCAAATTAAATGAAGCTAACAGGTCTATAGTTCCCCAATTATTCTCTGGATCCTTTCATAAATAACGTTGTTACATTTGTTACTCTCCAATCCTCCCTTACCTATCCTGACTCCAATGAGCCATTGAAGGTATCTGTTAATATCTCGCTTACTTGCCGAGCCACCTCCCTCAATACTCTCGGGTGCATATTATCTGATCCCGGTGCTTTATCTACTTTTAGCTTTTTTAGCTGTTATTTTACTTCCTCCACTCCGACCTGGATATTCTGTAAAAGCCCAATGCCACCTCCATGATATATACTCTCAGCTATTGGCAATTCTCCTGCCTGTTCTTGTATAAACGTTAAAACAAAATACCTGTTTAATAAGCCTGCCACCTCTCTTTTGTCACTAACCACTCTCCCTGTGCTGTTCCTCAATGAGCCCACACTTGTCCGAACCTGTCCTTTACCCGTTATGCAAGCTTACTTAAAGAATGCCTTGCTATTATGCTTTATATTCATAGTCATGTCCTTCTCATACTCTCTTTTGCCTTCCCAAGTTATTTTATGTACTTGCCTCTGCTTATGCCTTCACTGATATAAATTTAACACCAGTCCTGTTATTTTATAACAAACTAGCCGAATGCACCCGGCGTTGCCCGGGTTCTTTTTGAATGAATTTACTACTGTAATTCAGCTTTTACTCGCGGCCATGGAAGATTGACTACTATAATTCAGCTCAGCTTTTAATTGCGAAATGGGCCGAGCCCGGCCTCACCACCTAGCCTATAACCTTCCCCAGGGCCCGTCCCGACATTTTTAGTTCTTTTTGAATGAATATACTACTACAGTTCAGCTTTTACTCGAGGCCGTAGAAGATTGACTACTATAATTCAGCTCAGCTTTTAATTGTGAAATGGGCCCAGCCCGGCCGAGGTGGCCTCGCCACCTAGCCTATTACCTTCCCGGAGCCCATCCTGACTTTTTGTTTCAGAGGTTTCCTCCCATCTTTCACCGTTCAGGAGATTAGCACGTGCAGGCAAACAAACAAAAACTTTCTTTTATACAGTTACGTGAAAAAGTAAATACACCCCATGTAAAGTTTTGACTTTTTCAACATATTTCAACAGACAGCTATTTGATCTTCATTTCAACAATATTGATAGATAAAGGTGATATATTATAACAAATATCATAAAACATTTACATTTTGTAGTCCATTGTATAATTTAAACAAACATAAATGCAAATTTCGCATGTGGAAAAAGTAAGTGCACCCTTGGCTCTAATCGGTGGTATTGCCCCCTTTGACAGAAACAACCTCAAGTAGGCGTATCTTATAACTGTCTAACAGTCTCTGACATCGGCTGGGAGAAATTTTTGCCCACTCCTCCATGCAGAATTCTTTCAGCTGTGCGATGTTTGAGGGGTTTCTTGCCTGCACAGCTCGTTTCAAATCCCCCCACAACATCTCGATGGGATTCAGATCCGGGCTTTGACTTGGCCATTCCAGAACCCTCCATTTCTTTCTTTTCAGCCATTCCTTGGTGGATTTACTGGTATGTTTAGGGTCATTGTCATGTTGCAAGGTCCACCTCCGGTTGAGCTTCAACTTTCCGACAGATGGCCTCACATTATCCTCAAGCACCCAGTACAATGAAGAATTCATAGTGGATTCGATGATGGTGAGCTGCCCAGGCCCTGATACAGCAAAGCTGCCCCAAACCATAATATTTCCACCACCATGCTTTACAGTTGGTATCAGGTTATTGTGGTCAAATGCTGTCTTTGGTTTTCGCCAAACATGTCTTCTGGTACTGTGGCCAAATAGCTCGACCTTTGACTCATCTGTCCCAAGCACATTGTTCCAGAAGTGCTGGTCTTTGCCTTGGTGTTCATTGGCAAACTTTAGTCTTGTCCTGATGTTCTTTCTGGACAGCAAAGGTTTCCTCCTGGCATACCTCCCATGTCGATCAAATTTTTGCAGCCTCTTTATAATGGTAGACTCATGCACTTTGACATCAACAGTGGCAAGAGCTACCTGTAGGTCCCGTGATGACATTCTGGGGTTCTTAGAGACTTCTTTCAGCATCGTGCGGTCTGCTCTCGGGCTGAACTTGCTGGGGCGGCCTGGCCTGAACAAGTTGGCAGTTGTTTGGAATCTTCTCCACTTGTAGATGATCTTCTGGACAGTCGAATGATTGATTTGAAATTGTTTGGAGATCTTTTTAAATCCTTTCCCAGACTTGTAGGCATCTATAACCTTCTTTCTGAAGGCCTCAGAGGGGTATTTTGATCGACGCATGGTGACGCCGCACACTTCAACAACAAAGAGCAAACCAAACGAAATGTCTGAGGTTTAAATAAGACAGGTTCCTCCAAGATCCTCTCTAACGATGTTCTAATCATTTGCACCTGAGCTGGTGCACCTGATTGTAATTTTAGGTATTTGAAGTAGTGATAAATGTATGGGTGTACTTACTTTTTCCACATGCGAAATTTGCATTTATGTTTATTTAAATTATACAAAGGACGACAAAATGTAAATGTTTCATGATATTTGTTATATTATATCACCTTTATCTATCAATATTGTTGAAATGAAGATCAAATAGCTGTATGTTGAAATATGTTGAAAAAGTCAAAACTTTACATGGGGTGTACTTACTCTTTCACGTCACTGTATATATACTGGCTGAAAGCACCCGGTGTTGCCCGGGTTATTTTTGAATGAATTTACTACTATAATTCAGCTTTTACTTGCGGCCGTAGAAGATTGACTAACATAATTCAGCTCAGCTTTTAATTGCGAAATGGACCCAGCCCGGCCGATGCGGCCTCGACTGGCCTCAACACCTAGCCTATAACCTTCCCGGGGCCTGTACCGACATTTTTGGTTCTTTTTGAATGAACTTACTACAAAAATTCAGCTTTTACTCGCAGCCGTAGAAGAATGACAACTATAATTCAGCTCAGCATTTAATTGCAAAATGGGCCCAGCCCAGCCGAGGTGGGCCTCGACCGGCCTCGCCACCTAGCCTATAACCTTCCCGGAGCCTGTCCCGACATTTTTGGTTCTTTCTGAATGAATTTACTGCCATAATTCAGCTTTTACTCGCAGCCGTAGAAGAATGACAACTATAATTCAGCTCAGCTTTTAATTGTGAAATGGGCCAAGGTGGGCCTCAACCAGCCTCGCCACCTAGCCTATAACCTTCCCGGAGCCTGTCCCGACATTTTTGGTTCTTTCTGAATGAATTTACTGCCATAATTCAGCTTTTACTCGCAGCCGTAGAAGAATGACAACTATAATTCAGCTCAGCTTTTAATTACGAAATGGGCCCAGCTCGGCCAAAGCGGCCTAAACCGGCCTCTCCACCGAGCCTAAAACCTTCCCGGGGCCCGTCCCGACATTTTTTGTATTAAAGGTCTCCTCCTATCTTTCACCGTTCAGGAGATTAGCTTGGGCAGACAAACAAACAAAAACTTTCTTTTATATACAGTCACATGAAAAAGTAAGTACACCCCTTGTAAAGTTTTGACTTTTTCAACATATTTCAACATACAGCTATTTGATCTTCATTTCAACAATATTGATGGATAAAGGTGATATAATATAACAAATATCATGAAACATTTACATTTTGTAGTCCATTGTATAATTTAAATAAACATAAATTTCGCATGTGGAAAAAGTAAGTACACCCCTACATTTATCACTACTAGGGCATTGCCCGTACTATATCTATATCTAAAATTATATCCCCCCCCTCTATTTACATGAAATGGTTTGGTCCAAAGCGAACGGCTTGCGAGTACGGTGACAATCCCCCCCCTCTATTTACATGCAATGGTTTGGTCCAAAGCGAACGGCTTGCGAGTACGGTGACAATCCCCCCCCTCTATTTACATGAAATGGTTTGGTCCAAAGCAAACGGCTTCCGGAGTTTGGTAAAGAAATCGCCATCGCATGCACAAACGCGCAGGAAAGCGAATGAATCGCAAATTCGTTTTTATTAGTTTTAAAACATAGTTTAACGCCAACATAGTTTGCAAACGTGAAATAAATGAATACGCTCTCAAATGTGCCATCCGAGGCAGAGTGTGTCCGCCACGTTCGGCACACGCGATAGTTCGCTGCTCTCTGATTGGTTGAATCGTTTTTTGGACATAGCTCGGTAAGTAATTGTCCGATTAATATGAAACCTTGAAAAGGCACATCCTCGGGTCCCCAGCAATATACCTGGCAAGTTAAAAGTATATCGGACCCGTGGTTGTCGAGAAACAGCGGTCACAGACAAACGTACAAACGTACAGAGATTACTGGAATTATAGATAGAGAGTACATGGGCTTATGTATATTTGTGGACCGTTTTGCTAGATTCTTGGCAACTAGGCTTAAATCACTCTAAATAGCATATAAAATAAAAAAATTGCTGTTGCCAAATTTTCACGACATCTTCATGGCGGCCATCTTGGATTTCAAGATGGCCACCATTTCGGACCTATTTTGCCTTATATCTCACTTATTAATCAAGGTATCAGCACAAGAATAGTGTCCTTACCCACATTTTCGGGGTCAAGGAAGACAATGGTAATAATCAAATTTCAGCTGGATGGCCAACATCTTTATAATTTCAAGATGGCCACCATTTTTTAATCTAGTTTTGCCCAAACTCCAGGTCAAAGCCATACTTCAAAAAGGTTTTCATGTATATCAGGTTTAAATATAAATGTCCTGGTATTGAATCTATTTACTTTTACTCACAGGTACTTACATTTTTAGATAATGGTTAGGATTGGATTGGGAGGGGGTGGATAGGAGGTGGGGGGACAGGGGAGTTCTTCTGCCAGATCCACAGCCAAATATTATCTAAAGAATCAAGCTACCGTACATCTAGTTTTAGTCAAATATTATTCCTGAAACTGTGTTGGATGACTTTTTAACAATCTTTATTCTTTTCAGATGTGCAGCAGACGACCTTGAGAAGTTGCATTCTTGGATAACTGTGGAGGAAGAACGACTGCCGGCATCATGACCACGCCAGAGGAACCTGCTGCTAAAAAGAAGCCCATTGACTTCAGTCTGTTTGCTATGCCAAGGGAAGAAATACATAAAAAGGAAAGTGCTTGAGCCTTCAAGCACACCACAGGCCGATACATATGAGACATTTTTGCGAAATCTCACCAAACGAGATACATACAGGAATCCGACATATGTGGCCATAAATCAAAGACTGCAAGGCTTATCCGCTGGTGATCTAATGTCAAGAAAAGCATTATGGCATCGGAGCTGTTACGGTATGCTGACACATATACAGCATATTGAACGTGATAAAGGACAATATGAACAAGCCACAAGTCAAATGGACACTCGTGTTCTGACCGGAGGTAAGAAACGAGGAAGACCATCAACAACTCCTATTCCAGAGGAAGCCTCCTGTTCAGCACCAGCAGAAAGGCAGACACGGTCGACAGTACCATCATTCTGCCGGAATATGTGCTTTTTCTGTCAGACTGTGAAACAGGACAAAAAGACCGGGACAGAGAGATACGCTGTAAGTGTAGAAGCAAAGATATTGGTAGGTCAGTTAAACAGATTGTGGAAAACAGTGACATCAGTGTCTGGAAACTCAACCTTACGGACTTTCTCATTGAGGGAGATTTTCTTGCAAGGGACATAACCTACCATAAGAGCTGTTTGACCTCCAACTGGAGTCGCTACGTGCAAATGCCACAGTGCAAAAATTGTGCAGGTGACCAAAGTGGTGATGGGGACTTAGGACAGAGAGAGAGATTCGTATCAGCTGAAATTGAGTTCTTCGCTGAATTACAGGATTGCATCGATGATGGACAGTTTGTCTCAACACCTGAGGCTGATGAGGTCTACAGTAACATGATGCGGGACTATGGTATTCAGAATCACAGCATCACCAGGGGCAGGCTGTTACAGAAGATCCGTGAGAACATTTGTTGTGATATTACCGATGGTCAAGGCCAAAAACCTTCTGTCATTCATGGCAAAAAGGCAAGAAGGACAGCAATAGATGCTGCAATAAAGGAGAAAAATATCAAAGAAGACATGTTGCAGAATGTTGCAGACAAGAAGAAGACATGTTGCAGACAGAAGACATTTCACCTGTTGGTGAAAACTGGTAGTGAGGTAGTGGCACTGAAAGTGACGACATCCCTGTTTGCTCGACTACTAGTCATTGCAAGGTCATCGAGGGAAGCAGTGGATCTAGAGGAAGTGGTAGGGGCACATGAACTGTCCAATACCAATAGAACTCTTCTCCAGCCAAATGGAATGGTCCACCCCACCACCGACAAGAGCAAGATCATATCACTCCTGGAGGGTCTTGTGAAATCCAGTGATGACACAAACCCAAGTGACCATGCTGAAGAACTTGCAGAACACCCTGAGAATGTGCAAGAAAGACCCAGGACATGCTTAATTGTTGATGGAATGGCGCTATTGCAAGAATTAATGAGTGTCAAGAAATTTCAGAACTGCAAGGAGCTAGGCACAGCGTATGTACAGCTAGCCGAATGCAGAGGACGTGCTTATGAGCAGCTTCGGGTTGTGTTTGACAATTACACAATTGATGCATCATTGAAGGAAGGAACAAGGGAACGTCGTAGAGGCAAGACCAAGGCAGTGAAAAACTATATTGTTGATGAGCAAACCAAAATCAAGGACACCAAGTCATTCCTTGCTAGTAATGTCACAAAGGATTCACTGACACTCTTCCTGGCAAATAGATTGATCAACAGTAGATCCTCCATGCAGATTGTAACGGTGACAAGGAGAAGTGTCCAGAGCAATTTTGAATGTGAAATTGCTAAAGAGGTCAGTAGCCAGGAGGAAGCTGACACACTCATGATTTTGCATGCAGTGCAACTTGTGAAAACAGGATTCATTGTGAGCATCTATTCCCCAGACACAGATGTGTTGTTACTTGCTCTACGTCGAAGTGATGACCTAGGAAGTGATGCTGCAGTTATCATGGGCACTGGAAAAAACCATCGGAAAATCTTACTAAGGCCAATCTATGAACAGCTTGGTGCTCAGAAGGCAAAAGCACTTGTTAATTGGCATGCTCTCACCGGCTGTGACACCACTGGCCACATTCAGGGCAAGAGTAAAACAACTTGCTTCAAGGCATTCACTGAAAGTAGTCAAACAGTAGTGTCAGCAATTGCTCAGCTTGGAGAGGGTGATAAACCATCTGATGCTGTCCTAGAAGGATGTGAAGAGTATTTCTGTCGCCTCTTCTGTCCGAAAGGTGTCACAATAAGAAGTGCTGCTGAACTACGATGGCACCTATTCCACCAGCTGAAGGCTGATCAGGGAGTCGAGAAACTAACACCAACAGCTGGTGCCTGGAAAGAGCATGTCCAGCGTGCTCATTTGCAAGCACACACATGGGCACAAGATCTAACTCTAAATCCAACTGTGATCGACCCAAACACCTTGGGATGGGAAACTGTTGGAGGCGAATTGAGACCAGTCCTGACGCAGGTTGCAATTGCTCCAGCCTCAATTCTCCAACTTGTTCGCTGTGGCTGTGGACGAGCTGCAAAGAGTCCTAGCAAATTGTGTTCATGCAAAGCTAGGAATGTAGTCTGTACCGAATTGTGTAACTGTGATGCTGATTTGGAGAAATGCTGCAACACTGATGCCCAGCCTATTGGGAATGACATTGTGTTTGATCAGTAGAGAGCCCGTCGTTTGGATTTTTGATAGGAGTTGTTTGATGAAACAAACTGATTAACAAACTGTTGCATTGCTTTCAGAAAAGGCTCAAGTCTATGATGGTTGCTAGCCACCACAACTAGTCTTCATCAATTGTCTCAGACTAAGACACTAGGCTATGTTTGCTCATACTTTGATTTAAAATGGTGGCCATCTTGAAATTATAAAGATGTTGGCCATCCAGCTGAATTTTGATTATTACCATAGTCTTCCTTGACCCTGAAAATGTGGGTAAGGACACTATTCTTGTGCTGATACCTTGATTAATAAGTGAGATACAAGGCAAAATAGGTCCGAAATGGTGGCCATCTTGAAATCCAAGATGGCCGCTATGAAGATGTCGTGAAAATTTGGCAACAGCAATTTTTTTATTTTATATGCTATTTAGAGTGATTTAAGCCTAGTTTCCAAGAATCTAGCAAAACGGTCCACAAACTTTGGTTTCCCAACATAAGCCCATGTACTACTACTTCAAATATCTAAAATTAGAATCAGGTGCACCAGCTCAGGTGCAAATGATTAGAACATCGTTAGAGAGGATCTTGGAGGAACCTGTCTTATTTTAACCTCAGACATTTAGTTTGGTTTGCTCTTTGTTGTTGAAGTGGGCGGCATCACCATGCCTCAATCAAAAGAGCTCTCTGGGGCTTTTAGAAAGAAGGTTATAGATGCCTACGAGTCTGGGAAGGGATTTAAAAAGATCTCCAAACAATTTGAAATCAATCATTCGACTGTCCGGAAAATCATCTACAAGTGGAGAAGATTCCAAACAACTGCCAACTTGTTCAGGCCAGGCCGCCCCAGCAAGTTCAGCCCGAGAGCAGACCACAAGATGCTGAAAGAAGTCTCTAAGAACCCCAGAATGTCATCACGGGACCTCCAGGTAGCTCTTGCCACTGTTGATGTCAAAGTGCACGAGTCTACCATTAGAAAGAGGCTCCACAAATTTGATCTACATGGGAGGTGTGTCAGGAGGAAACCTTTGCTGCCCAGAAAGAACATCAGGGCAAGACGAAAGTTTGCCAATGAACACCTAGGCAAAGACCAGCACTTCTGGAACAATATGCTCTGGACAGATGAGTCAAAGGTAGAGCTATTTGGCCACAGTACCAGAAGACATGTTTGGCGAAAACCAAAGACAGCATTTGACCACAAGAACCTGATACCAACTGTAAAGCATGGTGGTGGAAATATTATGGTTTGGGGGCAGCTTTGCTGCATCAGGGCCTGGGCAGCTCACCATCATCGAATTCTTCATTGTACCAGAGGGTGCTTGAGGATAATGTGAGGCCATCTGTCTGAAAGTTGAAGCTCAACCAAAGGTAGACCTTGCAACATGACAATGAACCTAAACATACCATTAAATCCACCAAGGAATGGCTGAAAAGAAAGAAATGGAGGGTTCTGGAATGGCCAAGTCAAAGCCCGGATCTAAATCCCATCGAGATGTAGTGGGGGGATTTGAAACGAGCTGTGCATGCAAGAAACCCCTCAAACATCGCACAGCTGAAAGAATTCTGCATGGAGTGGGCAAAAATTTATCCCAGTCGGTGTCTGAGACTTCTTCTTCTTTCGTGTATCATCAGATGGCCAGCTCAGTGTCGTGCAGCCATGCCCTCGTCTCTGGTCCTATGTCGAAGAGGCCGGCTTCTGAAGGTAGTCTGTATAGGGGGCAGGTGGTAATTATGTGATCGGCAGTCTGCTCAGGCTCGCCGCACTCGCACGCGGCGCTGTCTGCCAGGCCCCACGTCTTCAGTGATGATTTGAAGCGGCCGACCCCCGTACGTAGACGGTTCAACAAGGTCCATTGCAGGCGTGGTAGGTCTTCTCCTACGACGCCACCGCCTGGGTCCCAGATGTAGCGGTGGATGCGGGTGGGCCCGGCCGTTTCCCACACCTGCTTCCAAGATGCCGCCAGGCATACGCTTCTAGACAGGTCCTCAGGGATAGAACTGAGCATCTCTTGTGCCGCCTTGTTGTAGGGATGGCGGGACTTGTCTCCTTGGATGTGCCACTATCGTTGTGTCAGAGTCAGAGACTGGTAGACAGTTATAAGGAACGCCTCCTTGAGGTTGTTTCTGCCAAAGGGGGAAATACCACCTATTAGAGCCAAGAGTGTACTTACTTTTTCCACATGCGAAATTTGCATTTATGTTTATTTAAATTATACAATGGACTACAAAATGTAAATGTTTCATGATATTTGTTATATTATATCACCTTTATCTGTTAATATTGTTGAAATGAAGATCAAATAGCTGTATGTTGAAATATGTTGAAAAAGTCAAAACTTTACATGGGGTGTACTTACTGTTTCACATGACTGTATATAGATAAATAAAAATAATAATGATAATATATAAATATAATATAATATTATAATAATAATAATAATAATAATAAAGTATGTATATATGTGTGTGTGTGTATATATATATATATATATATATATATATATATATATATATATATATATATATATATATATATATATATATATATATATATATATATATATATATTATATATAAATGCCTTCTGCCTCTCCTTAATAGCATTCCTTATCTCACTACTCAACCACCGACTACTTTTGTCCTTTGGTTTTACACCTCAGTGGAACGTACTTACTCTGCATTCTATGCATTTGCTCCTTGAAGGTTACCCATTTCTCTCATGCTGACTATGCTCGTGTTAGCCCTCTTCCAAACTACATCACCCAGCCCTCTCCTCATACCCTCAAGGTTTGCCTTCCTGACACCTAATAAACCTTACGATACCATCCTGTACTCTAGCCCTTTACAGAGTCTTTGCACACACAATGACACAATGGTCACTTGATCCAAATTTCTCCCCTACCTCCACCATATTGGGATCGTTACTTAAAAGGAGGTCTAACACTGGTCTCGCCATCATGGACTTATCTACAAACTAGGTTAAAAAGCAATCCTGAACTACATCTAGGAAATCCTCATGTGCTCTATAATTTGCCTGTTCCTGGAACCCAATCTCTCCCAGGCAAGAAAAAAATACATCAAGTGCAGGATCAAGTACGAATATTTGTGCTTATTCCTGAAAATATTCAAGGTGAATTTTTTTTTTTTTTTGGGGATCATCAATTAAATGACAACGATTGAATGGTAGTACTGAAAGACTGCTGAATACCACTATGCACTTACAAATATCCTGTGCCTGACACTGCAAACGGAAAGAAACACACGCTTTTCAGCAGAAATGGTTACTGCAATATTCATGGCTCGCATACAGTGCTACGCAACCGGGTGGATTTTGTAAATTCTGTTTGGATTTTGCGCCTGACGGAGTCACAAGAAACGAGCAGAACCTCGAGAGGCTTGTTACAAGTCCCTTTACAGACTATAGATGCCAAAGAACCCTTAACTTCCCAAGAGATTACTCAATATCACAAAAACGATTCTGTCTTCTACCGACTCCTCTCCGGCCTAGCTCCCCCAGCTCTGTCGGTGCTCTGTCCCATAAATATTCCTTGCCTTCTCTGGAACAAACTCCCTCGCTCTCTTCAATCCCTCTCCTCCCTCCAGGTCTTTAAAACAGCTGTTCACAACCATCTCTTATCTCCCCCCATCCAAAACCCTCATCTTTTCTACCCCCTTTAAAACACCCCATATCAACCTCTTTCAATCTCCAACTTATTTCCTGAAATTCCTAGTTGTGTTCATTTTTGCTTTATACCGTGTACCCCACCCCCTCCTCCTCCTCCTCCTCCTTCCCCTCCCCCCCCCCCCAAACCCTCTCCCTTCCACAGATCTCCCGACGTCCCTGTTCTCTACTGTTGTTGTGCTTGTGTGCTACCCTCTCTCTCCCCCTCTTTTCTCCCGCTCCCTTTATTGTATGTTTTATGTGTCCGTGCATGTTTTCGTGTTTAATGTGTTAGCTCTTAGATGAGCCTAGACTCCGTATACAAAAAAATATATATGTACAGAAGCCCCATGACTTCCTCAAAGTATTCAGTGGTGAGGGTAGAGATGTTAAAAAATCTTATTGAGATTGGCAGGCAAAAGTAAATCGGGAACGTCTTGTCCAAATCAAACCAATTGGGTTCCACGGACGTCAAGAGCCGCCTCCGAGAGGGAATCGTGATTATGGAATATTTCAACTGGAACAGACCACGACTCCTCAAAAGAATGAAAGAACCTTCCGAGCTGCATTATGTCTTCACTTAGATGTTGAAGAGGAGAAAGTCAAGCAAAACTATCAATTCCCTTCGGAAAATGAATCATGGCTCCGCTGGAAATTTTAAAATGAAATAACAGCAGCTGTGGGACATCAAATTCAACAACAAATCCTCGCTGATGTTTTGAAAGCAAAGTTATTTGCGGTGCCTGCTGATGAAACAATGGACGTATCCCGAATTGAGCGACTGAGCATCTCTGCACGCCAGGTTCACAAGGATGCAATAGTTGGAGGAGATGCACTACATCCCGAATTGAGCGACTGAGCATCTCTGCACGCCAGGTTCACAAGGATGCAATAGTTGGAGGAGATGCACTACATCCCGAATTGAGCGACTGAGCATCTCTGCACGCCAGGTTCACAAGGATGCAATAGTTGGAGGAGATGCACTACATGGACGTGGAGGTTTAGCTCAACTGTCATTCTTCAGGAGATAGCTAAACTTTGCCTCAATTTGCAATTTCTCCGGGGTCAAGGCTAAGATTGCGCCAGCGCAGTGAGCGGCGTTTAACATGGTGTGAAAACAACAAAGAAAAACTCCCATCGGCTATGTACACGCGTTGTTGCAATCACGTCTTAAAGTTGGTCATTGGCAGTAGCGCAGCAGCACTTCCTGCAGCACGCAAGACCATTGGCACAATACGGGAAACTTGCGTATTTTTATCCGGATCTGCTCAGAGATCCCTTTTTTTTTTTTACACAAGACAATTGAAAAGGTAACTCCAGCGGGTGCACACTCAAGACTGAAGCCCAAGTGTGAAACCTGGTGGGTAGGGATCCATGATGGTGTGGTTGTCTTTGTGGAACTATTTACAGCTCTAACTGATGCCGTACACTCTATGAAAAGCTTGCCACACAGGGAAGCTACACTCAAAGCTGAAACCTTGTTAAGTTATGGTCAATGGTCAATTTCTTGTCGGCACGACCATCACAAAAAGCCTTTTGAGTGTTGTCCTGCTGTTGTCCAGAGTACTGCAGAAACCAAACTTAGACATTTTTGCTGCTAATCCCCCCCGTAAATCGCCGTCAAACATGGCTTCAAAAAAGGGACCATGGTGCCCGAAAACGGCCAACCTCTGCTCTGCGGGGAAAAATGGCATCCAAAGGTGTTTTATTTTATTTATTTTTAATCCGAAAGCACAAGCCCTTTTCACATCACAACATTCAAAAATGGTCTTCACGATTACACTGACGAAAACATACAAATGGGTGGATCCAGGGACGGGGAGGGGAGGAAGAGGGGGAGGAGGAGGGGGGGAGGAGGGGGAGGGGGAGGGGGAGGAGGAGCGGGAGGGGAGGAGGAGGGGGAGGGGGAGGGGGAGGGGGAGGAGGAGAGGGGAGGAGGAGAGGAGGCAGAAGAGGAGGAGGGGGAGGAAGGGGAGGAGGCGGGGGAGGGGGAGGAAGGGAGGATGAGGGGAGGAGGGGAGGAGGGGGAGGAGGCGGGGGAGGAGGGGGAGAAGGAGGGGGAGGAGGAGGAGGAGGGGGAGGAGGAGGAGGAGGAGGAGGAGGGGGAGGGGGAGGAGGAGGAGGAGGAGGGGGAGGGGGAGGGGAGGGAGAGGGGAGGGAGAGGGGAGGAGGAGAGGGGAGGAGGAGAGGGGAGGAGGAGAGGGGAGGAGAGGGGAGGAGAGGGGGAGGAGAGGGGGATGAGAGGAGGCAGGGGAGGGGGAAGAGGAGGAGGGGGAGGAAGGGGAGGAGGCGGGGGAGGAGGGGAGGATGAGGGGAGGATGAGGGGAGGATGAGGGGAGGATGAGGGGAGGAGGCGGGGGAGGAGGCGGGGGAGGGCAGGGGGTGCTTTCCTTGGTGCACCCCCCCAAACACACCCCTTGTTCTGACTGATGCAGTGCCCCCTCGTTACCAGTCAGCTGGTACTCATTTTGCTGACCTCTGAAGGATGAGGCCGAGTCAACCCAAATAGTGTTAATTCAACGATTAGACAGGGCCTCAAACTGAAGACCCGAAGATCTTAAGCTTGAGGCTTAAGGCAACACCAGGCTCACTTGACTAATTCAAATGTAAGGAGTGAATGAGACGCTCAGCCGTGTTTCGGAAAAGACGACGTGACGTCACTCTGGTTGAAACACGCAGGTGTTAATCTTAATGTATTGGATATTGACCGGGCGGGCCGGATGAGAGCGATAGCGCGGACACCATGGCGGGGGTGCTGATGAATGATGCTCACCCAGCTAATGATACGCAGAATGGTGTGCGGCTGACGCACCAAGGCGATCGGGTCCACAGAGCCTCCGGCTTTTCCAGCACCGTACGCACCTCCAGCACCGTACGCACCTCCAGCACCGTATGCACCTCCAGCACCGGCAGAGATTTGATCCGGGGTCGCCTCAGCAGCAGCAGCCGTTGTTCCTCCGTCCTCCATGGTGTTGTGCGTCTAGAGGCCGACAAGCCTTGATATCCTCGTCGCTGCCAATTCGATCCACTCACTCCCAGCCAGGTTCCCTCGTTCGTTCGTCCTCGCGTAAACCCAACCCAGGACGCACGGCGCAGCACGTTCGCAATCGCCTTTTACCCTTTGTTTTGCTAACACGCAGCCGCCGTCGCTTACAACACCCACTTCTTCTTCCTCTTTATGTTCTTCTTCTTTAACAAGTCGCAATCTGTAGAAAAACCATTTACACTGTTATAAATGAAGCACAGGGAAAGACCATTCAGTCCGCCCTCCTTTTACTTAGGCGGATATGTGGCCAAATATAGGAGGATTGTGGTTTGGTGGTAAAAGCACCAAAATTGGCACATTTGAAGGTTATTATATACGAAACGATTTCAGATATAGGGCCAAGCTCAATTTTTTCCCTGGATGCCCAGATATGGCAAAATCCAATATGGCCGCCGTTCAAATTGTGAGAAATTATGAAGTTGAAGGAACTGCGCTCCAACGCGAGTCGAAAGAATTGACGCGACCAAAGACGGAATTCGTCCGAGTTGCTTTATTGAAACAAAACAGCTCAGGTATTCTGACAAGCCCGTTTATCGGGCAGCAATATATATACACATTTATGTCGGGAAGTTTGCCCGGCAAAAGCTATACCGGGCATGCCCGGGTGTCAAGGGCGAGCCTTGGAAAGGCGAGTCTGGACCTGCCCGGGCGTGTTTGGCTGCGGCCTGGCAAGTCGAGGCTGGGCGTGCCCGGGCGCTCTGGGCGAGCCCTGGAAAGGTGATAGCGGGCATGCCCGGACGCTCTGGGCGAGCCCTGGAAAGGCAATAGCGGGCATGCCCGGACGCTCTGGGCGAGCCCTGAAAAGGCGATAGCGGGCATGCCCAGACGCTCTGGGCGAGCCCTGGAAAGGCGAGAGCGGGCATGCCCGGGAAAGACGAGACCGGGCGTGCCCGGGAGGTTCGGGCGTGCCCGGGAACAGTGAGTCCGGGCATGCCCGGGAGAGGCGCGTCTGGCCGTGTTCTAGCCGGTGCAAGGCGATTGTGTGCATCCAGCGGTAACCGCTACACACGCCCCTCCAGAATCGACCTGCACCGGCAGGGTCAATTTAAGGGGGGTCCGGATGATCCGGCCGAAGCGACCCCTAGAGGGTCGTGGGGAGGGGTCCGACGTGGTGGTGGGTGGTCGAGCGGGGGGAACTGTGGACGGGGGGCGGCCTCGCCGCGGAGGAAGGGCCAACCGTGGTGGTCGGTCGACGTCCATGTGCGCCGGTTTGAGGCGGTCCACAGAAATCCGGTCCGGCCGGCCGCCGAAGTCGACGATGAAAGACTTGTCGCCCCGTCGCAGGACCCGGAAGGGCCCGTCGTACGGCGGCCGGAGTGGCCCCCGGTGCGCGTCATGACGCACAAAGACGTACTCCGCTGTGCGAAGCGCCGGGGGGGGATGTAGGACTGGGGGCCACCGTGGCGGGACATCGGCACGGGGGCAAATCGTCGGGCGGCCTCCTGGAGGTCCGAGCGCTGGCGAGCGGCGGACCAGGGACTGGTAGCGTCGGGCACGAATTCGCCCGGTACGCGGAGCGGCTGGCCGTAGACGAGCTCGGCGGCGGACGCCTGGAGGTCTTCTTTGGGGGCCGTGCGAAGGCCCAAAAGGACCCACGGCAGCCGGTCGGCCCAACCGTCGTCCTGAAGGCCGGCCATGAGTGCGGCCTTCATGGAGCGGTGAAACCGCTCGCACAACCCGTTGGCTTGGGGGTGGTAGGCCGTGGTGCGGTGCAGCGTGACCCCCAACGAACGGGCGACCGCGCCCCAAAGCTCAGACGTGAACTGTGGGCCGCGGTCAGACGAGATGTCCGCTGGTGCGCCGAAGCGTGTGACCCAGGTGGCGATGAACGCCTGCGCCACGTCGGCGGTGGTGGTGGAGGCGAGGGGCATGGCCTCCGGCCACCTGGTGGTCCTGTCCACCATGGTGAGCAGGTGGGTGAACCCCCGCGAGGGGGGCAGGGGACTCACCAGGTCCACGTGGACGTGGTCGAAACGCCGTTCAGTCACGGCGAAAGGTGCCAGCGGGGCCTGGGTGTGGCGGTGGACCTTGACCCGCTGGCAGGCCGTGCAGGCGTTGGCCCAGTCGCGGATGTTTCGTCGAAGGCCGTGCCAGACGAAACGCGCCGACACCAGCTTCTGAGAAGCTTTCCGGCCCGGGTGAGAAAGGCCGTGGATGGAGGCGAAGATGCGGCGCTGCCAGGAAACGGGCACGATGGGGCGAGGCTGGCCCTGGGAGACGTCGCAGAGCAGGACGGTGCCCGCGAAGGGAATGTCGGCCAGGCGGAGGCCCGTGTCCACCGCACAGAGTGCCTGCACCGAGGCGTCGGTGGTCTGGTCGGCCGCCATGAGCGCGAAGTCCACGCCGAGGTGGACCGCGTTCGCGCTGGCCCGAGAAAGACAGTCGGCCACGGCGTTGTCTTTGCCGGCGACGTGCCGGATGTCCGTGGTGAACTCCGACACGGCGGAGAGGTGGCGCTGCTGGCGGGCCGACCACGGCTCCGTGACCTTAGCCATTGCGTAGACCAACGGCTTGTGGTCGACGAAAGCCGTGAACGGGCGGCCCTCCAGGAGGTGTCGGAAATGGCGAACGGCCAGGAATAGCCCGAGCAGCTCGCGGTCGAACGTGCTGTAGTTTAACTCGTTCGGCCGGAGTTGCCGGCTGAAAAACGCGAGTGGCTGCCAAACCCCGTCCACCCATTGCTCATGGACGGCGCCCACCGCGTAGTTGGAGGCGTCCGTAGTGAGGGCAATGGGCGCGTTGAGCACCGGGTGAGCCAGCAGCGTTGCGTCGGCGAGGGCCCGTTTGGCGCTGGCGAAGGCCGCGTCCATGGCCGCGGACCAAACAATGTCATGCTTGCCCGGCTTGCCCCGGAGGGCCTCGTAAAGGGGCCGCATGAGCTGAGCAGCGCGGGGCACGAATCGGTGATAAAAATTCACCATGCCGAGGAACTCTTGGAGGGCCTTGATGGAACGGGGACGCGGGAACGTGGTGATGGCCTCGACCTTGGTCGGCAGCGGCACGGCCCCGGTCTTCGTGATGCGGTGGCCCAAAAAGTCAACGGTCGTCGCGCCGAAGTGGCATTTGACCGGGTTGACAATTAAGCCGTGCTCGCTGAGGCGACCGAACAGTGTTCGGAGGTGGAGGAGGTGCTCGGCGCGGGACGTGCTGGCGACGAGGATATCGTCCAGATAGACGAAAAGAAACGGCAGGTCGCGCAGCACGCCATCCATCAAGCGCTGGAACGCCTGGGCCGCGTTCTTGAGGCCAAACGGCATCCGCAAAAATTCGAACAGGCCGAACGGCGTGATGACGGCCGTCTTCGGGACGTCGGCCACCCGGACAGGTACCTGGTGGTAGCCCCGTATCAGGTCAATTTTCGAAAAGATGACCCGTCCCGCCAAACGGGTGGAAAAGTCCTGAATATGCGGGATCGGGTACCTGTCGGGGGTGGTAGCATCCTTGAGACGGCGGTAGTTGCCACACGGGCGCCATCCACCCCCCGGCTTTGGCACGATGTGCAGTGGCGAGGCCCACACGCTATCGGAGCGCCGCACGATGCTGAGGTGCTCCAACGCATCGAACTCGGCCTTCGGCACGGCGAGCTTGGCCGGGTCGAGGCGGCGGGCCCTGGCGTAGACCGGCGGGCCCGTAGTGGGTATGTGGTGCTCAATCCCATGCCGCACCGCGACGGCCGAAAACGTCGGCCGCGTGAGGGCCGGGAATTCTGCGAGCAGGCGAGCGAACTCGTTCGCTGCCGGAGGGCGCACGCTAGTTCGGTCGGCGCGGAGCTGCTCATCGTGCACGCCAGGGAGCTGAAGGTCTCGGCGTTGACAAGGCGACGACGTTTGACGTCGACCAGCAGCCCGTGCGCGCAGAGGAAGTCGGCGCCCAGCAAAGCCATGGGGACGCAGGTGGTCACAAAGGTCCATTGAAAACGCTGGCTGCCGAAGCAGAGGGTGATGACGCGTGGGCCGAAAGTGCGTATGGCCGAGCCATTAGCAGCGACCAAAGAGGGGCCGCAAACGGCGTCCCGCCTGTCCTGCTCGGAGGCGGGTATGACGCTCAGTTGGGCACCGGTGTCACACAGGAAACGCCACCCAGACGCTTTGTCCCGAATAAACAGCAAGTTGCCCGAGTGGCCGGCGCTCATGGCTGGGAATGAACGCCGGCCCGGCCGTTTCCCGACCTGCCGAAAGTGCACGGGGGCCGGCACGTCCGAGCCTTGTGTCCGAACCTGGCGTGGTAATAACACCACGCCCGGTCAGGTGGAGGCCCCGGCCGTCGTGTCGGAAGCGGGCGGTGCGGCGTGACGGCCGCCAGTTGCACCGGCAGTTCGGCCTCCAACCGTGCAGGGCGCTCGGGCGTCGTGGGCGTCGCCTTGGACGGCGGCGGGCTCCAGGTAACCGCGCCGATGTGCTGGCCCGCCGAGCGCGAGGGCGCGGGAATTCCGTGATCAACATGCCAGCCAGGGCGAGGCGTACCGGGTGAGGCAGCTGGCGAAGGAACAGCTCGCGGAACAGAAAATCCGGAGAGTGCTCACCGAGCAACGAGAGCATATAGTCCATGCGCTCTGACAGGCGCGTGTCACCGAGCTCGGGCAGAGCGAGCAGGCACCGTGCGCGTGCTGCCGGTGAGAGGGCGAAAGCGTCGAGGAGGAGTGTCTTCAGCGCGTCGTATTTGTCAGCAGCCGGCGGGTGCTCGAGGAGGCTCAAGGCGCGGGCCGCGGTGGCGGAACCAAGCGCCGCCACAACATGGTGGAAGCGGGTGTCGTCCGCGGTGATGCCTCGCAGGGCGAACTGAGAGTCCGCCTGAGCGAACCAAACAGCCACGTGAGCCTCCCAGAAGGTAGGCAGTTTAAGCGTCACTGCCGTATCCATGTCGGTAGGTCACCAATGAAGGAACTGCGCTCCAACGCGAGTCGAAAGAATTGACGCGACCAAAGACGGAATTCGTCCGAGTTGCTTTATTGAAACAAAACAGCTCAGGTATTCTGACAAGCCCGTTTATCGGGCAGCAATATATATACACATTTATGTCGGGAAGTTTGCCCGGCAAAAGCTATACCGGGCATGCCCGGGTGTCAAGGGCGAGCCTTGGAAAGGCGAGTCTGGACCTGCCCGGGCGTGTTTGGCTGCGGCCTGGCAAGTCGAGGCTGGGCGTGCCCGGGCGCTCTGGGCGAGCCCTGGAAAGGCGATAGCGGGCATGCCCGGACGCTCTGGGCGAGCCCTGGAAAGGCGATAGCGGGCATGCCCGGACGCTCTGGGCGAGCCCTGAAAAGGCGATAGCGGGCATGCCCAGACGCTCTGGGCGAGCCCTGGAAAGGCGAGAGCGGGCATGCCCGGGAAAGACGAGACCGGGCGTGCCCGGGAGGTTCGGGCGTGCCCGGGAACAGTGAGTCCGGGCATGCCCGGGAGAGGCGCGTCTGGCCGTGTTCTGGCCGGTGCAAGGCGATTGTGTGCATCCAGCGGTAACCGCTACAAAGTCTAATATCTTCGCCAATAAATGACATAACAAGACGAATATAGTATCTATCTATATGTTTTCAGCTATGATGAATTCAATGGAATCATCGTTTTGATGATAATATGTACACAAATCAATATGTCAGACAAAATATGTAAATTAGTTCGCGAAAAAATGTGAAATGCAGCAATTTTTCAAGGTTTAGAAAATAATTTAACACACATGTACAAACAATCACATACTTTATTGTCAAAGAATATGACACCATAATATATAACCATGTGTGTATACCTTATCACATACATGTATATCGTTATTCAAAACACTAACATAGAAATGAACAATATTTTTTTAATGTGACCAGACGAGGAACAAAACAGCATATCAACAAAATAAGCAAAACAAAATGCTTTTGAATAGACCCAAAATGTTGAATAGACCATATATATCAAAGAAAAAATCTAGCACTGAGTGGCACACTTATTGACACATTTACTGTATAAAAGAACGTAATTTTTGTATATAATTATAACTGATACCAATAACTGGACAAAACCTACACTACGAATCATTTGGTAATTACATACGTGTAGATCTACGTGTCCACACAAATCAAGAATAGTTAGCAACGGAACAACTAAACAACACAACTTAATGGCTATCATTATGATCACAATTACCAGCGCAGTTGCAGAGTGACGTGCACTTCAGATCAGCTTTGACACATTTGCAGAGTCCCCTGCATCCCTTCTTACAGCCACACCGTAGCAACTCTGAACAGGACACTGCTGCTTCTGGCAACAATGTCCACAATGGCTCCCATCCTCGTGAAGTATTCTTTTTCCATCCCCATGACTCTGGCGAAGGAACATCTGGAGCTCGTATGTGTGCCTGCCCCCAAACATGTCCTCCCTGGTAAATGGCACGTTTTGCGTGCTGCAAAAGCGCTGCGCTAGTTGGTGGGATGGCATCGATGGATCTTGCTTTGGTAGTGAATAGATGTCTCCTGGCTGAGTCAGCAGTAGCTTCAAAACTCGTTCTGTCATATAGCAGCACTACGTACGACTCTAGTACTGACATACAATCATCATTGAAGCTTGCTGGCATTGCAACAAGTTTCGCAAATACTGCAGTAACTGCATTGAATGATTTCCATGTGTCAAAGGCAGTTGTCTTGCCCCTTCCAGCAAAGGAAGAGACCGTGTCACAACCGGTGAATGCATGGAACATGGGAAGAGCTCGTGCCTTTTCTGCACCCAAAGATGTGGCGATTTGATGAGCTGGGATGTATCGAAGGTGTTTGCCAGTACCAAACGCTATCCAAAGTTGCGTGTTCTCGAGTTGCACAACAGTCGAGACAGCCAGGATGACGACATCCGTGTCCACTGTACGCAGCATCAGCCTGCGATAACCTTTCTCTGCTGCATCCATGACGTGCAGAAACATTCTGGTGTCGACCTCTTCGTGAGTACAAGGTGCCAACGATGAGACATCCTGATGAACACGAGAACAAAGCACATTCTCGCCGCATGTTGAGAACACTTCCTTCTCTGTCGAAAGATTTTCCACCACTTGATGTGCCAAGAAATCAAAGAGCTCAGTCTTGTGGTCATCTATTCTCAGAAACTCCTGCCAGTTTCCTGGGATTGAGTTGGCTGTTGTGACACGCCTTCTGACGCCCTTTCCTCGTTTCTCTCTTGTTGTATACTTTAGACTATCTTGGCGATACACATCCCAAATAATGTCAACTCTGTTGGATTTTGCCAACTGTGCCTTGATGTATGGCAGGAACACTAGTGTGGCGTAGTCTTGGAAGGTTTTCGCTCCCACTGGCCTCATCATATTGACGATAGCAGCTCCATCCAGTATGATGACGTCGACTGTTGGCGCCTCGCCTTCAGATGTACAAAGCTTCTCTAGACAGGCGGTTAGACCCGCTTTGGTACCAAGCCGTAGTTTTCCCAACTGAGACGAGGCTGGCGGGTATGCATGGTTTTCATGCTTGAAAAAGTTTTCCAAATCACCGTCACGTGTTTGGCATGCGATGTAAAGCCTGGAGAACAGTGCACAGTCACTCTTGAGCGATGCTACCATCTGTGTCGCTTTGGATGGAGTCCTTGTGGGTGGCCGGCTGAACAAGGCCAATCTGTTTTTGGGAATCGTATCCGATACAGGTGTTGTTCGCTCAATTAACCGCTGAGTGACATAGCTGTCATATTGGTCCTGACCCAGCTTCTCTATCCCACGAAAAGTTTTAGCTACAGCTTGATCTGGGATGTCTCTGGTATCTAGAACCAGAAGGTCACCACTGTTCCATGAATGGATTACCGAGGTCTTTGATTACTTGCACAAGAGCCCTGATCTCGCTGGCAAAGGAGACTTGTGCGGATGGTGTATGCTCATGATGCCTGACTTGGTCTTTCCCAGTGTTGTTATCCGAGCAAACTGTTTCAAAACTGCCTATAGCCCTCGCGATTTCTGGTCCAGCTACCATCCACCTCAGTAGAGCTCTAGGATTTTGCATCAACCCGATTGCCCCACAATCTCCCTTGACGATTTTGTTGTTTTGTTCATGTGCCTGGTCGATAGCCATGGCTGAGAAGGGGCGAGTCGTCTTATGAACAATGAAGCTGCCTTGATCGAACTCCTTTGCTACTTGGGGAAGTCGTTGGGTTGGTGTAGTGTTGTCATATCACGTATGTGCACGGGAACCCATCGAGCATAGTGAGTGTGGTACAAGGCAAAGAATCAAGGAGCTAATGCCTTCAGCACAGGAACGTAGAGTGAAAAGTTACCATCACGAAGTGACCGGACATAGACCAGGAGGAGACATTCCAGGTGCATGACCATATACCAGTAGTGGAACTGTGGAGAAACCTCAGCTTGCTTCACACACCGATCATCAAACGACAGTGGTGCACTTGTTTCCATGCTATACACATCATAAGCTGTGTGGAGCAAAATTGATAATGCACTAGAGGTGACTTGGTGTGCATGTCTAGTGCGCTTGACATGGGCACCTTTGAGAAAGGAGTCAGCCGTTCCTGCTGTCGCAACACCTGCTTGGGTAAGAACATTTGTCCAGCCACTGCCATCCAGCAAATCCCTGAGAGTGGTCAAAGCAGCCATTTCTATATGCAACCCACCAAGTAAGATGACAAAGTTCTCTTCGCCGTACACTTCTGGCCAGTTCCATTGGATGAGCTTTGCGATCGCGAACAAAGGCTGATCTACTGTGAGCACAGGAATCTGCCCAGGGTTCAGATGTTCGACAGCTTGTTTGATAACATCCATCGAATGACGAATCATGGCCACTGACTTTGAGTCGTCCGGGAACAATGGCAGAAGTGATGTGATGGTGACATCGAAGTTACGTGATTGGTTTTTATTCGAGTGGAATGCAGCCCAAGCAATCGGATCATCAATATTTTGGACCTGTTGATTTATGAGTCGCTGTGTGTTTTTCTGCCATTTCGTCTCATCTTCAAGAGCAGCCTCCAGAGGAGCAGTGTTACTTGTGGGTGGACCTGTCGTCTCTGGGATTTCTGGATCTTTCTTTCTAACTGCCACTGGAGTCAGGATCGTGTAGGTTTCCGGAAGTTGTGGTATCTTCTTGTATGTTGTCCCTGGTTGTAAGTTAGCTCTTTCTCGCTTGGTGCCATCAGTCTCTTTTTTACGATTTTGGAACAGCGATATGCCAGTGCCATGAAAGGAATCACGAGCAGTGTTCGAGCTGGGATTGTGGTCAATATTATCCACTGCCGCAGTCGTGAAGAGACCATCTCGAAGAATGAGGGGGCATACAACACCATCATTTTCATATTGGCTGGCTGCTTCGTTGGCCATATCCATGGATATATCCATAATCCTGTCATATGATATTGATAGTCCGAGATGGAACAAGGTATCAACAAGTTCACGTTTTCGTGTGTGTGCATGAATCATCATACCGAGGTATATTGGCAGTGGCGTCTCTCTGTTCTTATTGTGATGAGTACCAGTGGAACCTCGGCGTCTTTTCACGTAGCTGTTGTACTGCAGCAATTGTGCCATACTGAGCGTTGCTTGTCTCACCTTCTCAGTTTCTTTATTCATAATGTTTGGGCCGTCCATTATCATGCTAACTAGTGCCACCAGTGACTTGGGAACAGCCTGTTCTTGGCAACCTTTGCTAAAGGACCCATCAAATGTTGCTTGCATTTCCAACATATCTCGACGAATGAGTTGTGCTGCCTTAGCTAAACATATAGCTTCGTCGTCGCAGTTATCCACACTCGAATTCATCAGTGCAAATCCGACATC
The DNA here is from genome assembly GCF_964187855.1 of Myxine glutinosa. Lineage (NCBI taxonomy): Eukaryota > Metazoa > Chordata > Myxini > Myxiniformes > Myxinidae > Myxine > Myxine glutinosa. The sequence continues at coordinate 144,431,449 of NC_136263.1, forward strand.
ATCATCAAAACTGAGTAGAATGTCTCGGCCTTGCTTGTAGGCCCGGATTCCAGGGACATTAGCAAGTATTCGATATTTTAAGTCTGAAGAGTGGATACGGCCAGTTACCTCAACCCCCAGGTGTCTCAGTCGATCAGTGTATAACTTGAGAAGATCTGACAACTTGAACATTGGGGCAACCGATTGCTCTAGCATCTTTGTGTCTTCTATGTAGCCTAAGAGTTCCGCCAATGCTATGCCATGAGATACTCCATCTGTGTTCCTTTGTCGATCTCCGGCTGTTTTCCTACTGGCTGCGTTGTACAATTTCACAAGGCATGGTGCATGATATTTGGCATCCTGTGCCACCAGGTCGCCGGAGCTAAGTTTTGCAATGAGTTCTTGATCTTGAAGCTTCAGGGCGCATTGCCTAACTCGATAGGTCAGTTTGGGCATCATGGCATGTTGCACGTTCCGTTGCAACTTCATCACAGAAGAAACATACATCACTTTGAGAAGGTAGGTATTTTCGTGAAAACTGTCGCCACGTGTAAGGGCGATCTTGGGTGTCACTTTCACATGGAGGTATTGCAGCTGTCTGAAGTCGTGCTAGACGACTTGAAGAACACTTCTAACGGCAAGATGAGTGCCACTGAGCGCTATGTTTGGCAAGTGTCTGAGGGCTACCATCGCCATCATCTAATTGTGCTATGTCCACGCCAACTGGCTGTTCACCTAATTCTCGAAACGTTGTTAAATTGTCACCCACACGGTCATACCCAGCCCCAACATCTGTCCTCTTCGATTTTGCTGGGCACTGCAGAGGCTCTGAAGAATGTTCTTGGCAAAGGGCACAACGACTCCAATCGATGGGAGGATAGCCAACTGCCGATGTAGATGGTTGCAGACTGACATCTTGCACGATCTTACATCGCTTCTTCGCCGGCATGGTGGATTCTACTTCTGATCAGTCACCTGAAATAAGAGAAGTATTATATTAATATATATTATATTATATATATATATGTTATATATATTATATATATATTATTAATATATATTATATATATATATTATAATATATAATGTATATTCTATCTGAAAGCATGTACAAGTCGTACAACATGATAAATTGTCATATTTATGCATCGGCCATGACATATTTATCATGAATATCAGCTTAATCGGGATTTTGATGCCTTTTAGCGACAAATGAGTGGTGCCATTGGCTTCCTTATGTGTGAAAACATATAAAACGATATGTTATTCATGTCTATGTGATATATATTCAGAAAGATATGACGTAAAATAGATTTTCACGATTCAGATGGAGGCCATCTTGGATTTTCCCACTTTATGTGTGTAAAAGGAAAAAATGTGCTTGCCCCTATATCTGAAATCATTTAGTATGTCATGATCATCAACTGTGCCAATTTTGGTGCTTTTACCACAAAAGCCACAATCATATCACATAACTGCCTTACTATTTGCCAAACTTCATTCCAGCACTCTGTCTGTCGCCAGACAGCGCGTACGATCGCTACTGGAGGTACACTACCGTAGTGCCGTGCTATCGACACAATGGACACAGTCGATGAGACATGCTGAGGCCGCCAGGGCGTCTCAATCATTGCAGGAAGTCAACGCCATGCTGAGAAAAACAATCTCCACCGAAAGGGAATCATCGAATCACTGATAGGGAATGAACTATGCAGAATCACTGAACCACTGATACTGATAGGGAATGAACGATGCGGAATCACCGAATCACTGATAGGGAATGAACGATGCGGAATCACCGAATCGCTGATAGGGAATGAACGATGCGGAATCACCGAATCACTGATAGGGAATGAACGATGCGGAATCATCGAATCACTGATAGGGAATGAACGATGTGGAATCACCGAATCACTGATAGGGAATGAACGATGCGGAATCACCGAATCACTGATAAGGAATGAACGATGCGGAATCACCGAATCACTGATAAGGAATGAACGATGCGGATTTCACTGATAAGGAATGAACGATGCGGAATCACCGAATCACTGATAGGGAATGAACGATGCGGAATCATCGAATCACTGATAAGGAATGAACGATGCGGAATCACCGAATCACTGATAAGGAATGAACGATGTGGAATCACCGAATCGCTGATAGGGAATGAACGATGCGGAATCACCGAATCACTGATAGGGAATGAACGATGTGGAATCAACGAATCATTCATAAGGAATGAACGATGCGGAATCACCGAATCACTGATGGGGAATGAATGATGTGGAATCATCGAATCACTGATAAGGAATGAACGATGAGGAATCACCGAATCACTGATAAGGAATGAACGATGCGGAATCACCAAATCACTGATAAGGAATGAACTATGCGGAATCACCAAATCCCTGATTGGGAATGAATGATGCGGAATCACTGATAAGGAATGAACGATGCAGAATCACTGATAGGGAATGAACAATGCGGAATCACTGATAGGGAATGAACTATGCGGAATCACTGATAGGGAATGAACGATGCGGAATCACTGATAGGGAATGAACGATGCAGAATCACCAAATCACTGATAACGAATGAACGATGCAGAATCAGCGAATCACTGATAGGGAATGAACGATGCGGAATCACTGATAAGGAATGAACGATGCGGAAACACCAAATCACTGATAGGGAATGAACGATGCAGAATCACTGATAAGGAATGAACGATGCAGAATCACTGATAGGGAATGAACTATGAGGAATCACTGATAAGGAATGAACGATGCGGAATCACTGATAAGGAATGAACTATGCGGAATCACTGATAAGGAATGAACGATGCGGAATCACTGATAAGGAATGAACGATGCGGAATCATCGAATCACTGAAAAGGAATGAACGATGCAGAATCACTGATAAGGAATGAACTATGCGGAATCATCAAATCACTGATAAGGAATGAACGATGCGGAATCACTGATAAGGAATGATCTATGTGGAATCATCGAATCACTGATAAGGAATGAACGATGCGGAATCACTGATAGGGAATGAACTATGCGGAATCACTGATAGGGAATGAACTATGCGGAATCACTGATAGGGAATGAACTATGCGGAATCACTGATAGGGAATGAACGATGCGGAATCACTGATAGGGAATGAACGATGCGGAATCACCAAATCACTGATAACGAATGAACGATGCATAATCAGCGAATCACTGATAGGGAATGAACGTTGTGGAATCACTGATAAGGAATGAACGATGCGGAAACACCAAATCACTGATAGGGAATGAACGATGCAGAATCACTGATAAGGAATGAACGATGCAGAATCACTGATAGGGAATGAACTATGAGGAATCACTGATAAGGAATGAACGATGCGGAATCACTGATAAGGAATGAACTATGCGGAATCACTGATAAGGAATGAACGATGCGGAATCACTGATAAGGAATGAACGATGCGGATTCATCGAATCACTGATAAGGAATGAACGATGCGGAATCACTGATAAGGAATGAACGATGCGGAATCATCAAATCACTGATAAGGAATGAACGATGCGGAATCACTGATAAGGAATGATCTATGTGGAATCATCGAATCACTGATAAGGAATGAACGATGCGGAATCACTGATAAGGAATGAACGATGCGGAATCACCGAATCACTGATGGGGAATGAACGATGTGGAATCATCGAATCACTGATAAGGAATGAACGATGCGGAATCACTGATAAGGAATGAACTATGCGGAATCATCGAATCACTGATAAGGAATGAACGATGCGGAATCACTGATAAGGAATGAACGATGCGGAATCACTGATAAGGAATGAACGATGCGGAATCACCGAATCACTGACAGGGAATGAACGATGTGGAATCACTGATAAGGAATGAACTATGTGGAATCATCGAATCACTGATAAGGAATGAACGATGCGGAATCACTGAATCACTGATAAGGAATGAACGATGCGGAATCACTGATAAGGAATGAACTATGCGGAATCATTGAATCACTGATAAGGAATGAACAATGCGGAATCACTGAATCACTGATAAGGAATGAACGATGCGGAATCACCGAATCACTGATAAGGAATGAACGATGTGGAATCATCGAATCAGTGATAGGGAATGAACGATGTGTAACCATCAAATCACTGATAAGGAATGAACGATGTGGAATCACCGAATCACCGATAAGGAATGAACGATGCAGAATCACCGAATCACTGAAAGGGAATGACCGATGCGGAATCACTCATAGGGAATGACCGATGCGGAATCACCGACCCACTGAAAGGGAATGAACGATGCGGAATCACCGAATCCCTGAAAGGGAATCACCGATGTGGAATCACCGAATCACTGAGAGGGAATCAACGATGCGGAATCACTGAATCACTGAAAGGGAATGACCGATGTGGAATCACTGAATCTCTGAAAGGGAATGACCGATGCGGAATCACCGAATCACTGATAGGGAATCACTGAAAGGGAATGACTGATGCAGAATCACTGATAGTGAATGACCGATGCGGAATCACTGAAAGGGAATGACCGATGCGGAATCAACGAATCACTGATAGGGAATCCCTGAAAGGGAATGACCGATGTGGAATCACCGAATCACTGATAGGGAATCAATGATGCGGAACCACTGAATCACTGAAAGGGAATGACCGATGCGGAATCACCGAATCACTGAAAGGGAATGACCGATGTGGAATCACCGAATCACTGAAAGGGAATCAACGATGCGGAATCACTGAATCACTGAAAGGGAATGACTGATGCGGAATCACCGAATCACTGATAGGGAATGACCGATGCGGAATCACTGATAGGGAATGAACGATGCGGAATCACCAAATCACTGATAACGAATGAACGATGCAGAATCAGCGAATCACTGATAGGGAATGAACGATGCGGAATCACTGATAAGGAATGAACGATGCGGAAACACCAAATCACTGATAGGGAATGAACGATGCAGAATCACTGATAAGGAATGAACGATGCAGAATCACTGATAGGGAATGAACTATGAGGAATCACTGATAAGGAATGAACGATGCGGAATCACTGATAAGGAATGAACTATGCGGAATCACTGATAAGGAATGAACGATGCGGAATCACTGATAAGGAATGAACGATGCGGAATCATCGAATCACTGAAAAGGAATGAACGATGCAGAATCACTCATAAGGAATGAACTATGTGGAATCATCAAATCACTGATAAGGAATGAACGATGCGGAATCACTGATAAGGAATGATCTATGTGGAATCATCGAATCACTGATAAGGAATGAACGATGCGGAATCACTGATAGGGAATGAACTATGCAGAATCACTGATAGGGAATGAACTATGCGGAATCACTGATAGGGAATGAACGATGCGGAATCACTGATAGGGAATGAACGATGCGGAATCACCAAATCACTGATAACGAATGAACGATGCAGAATCAGCGAATCACTGATAGGGAATGAACGATGCGGAATCACTGATAAGGAATGAACGATGCGGAAACACCAAATCACTGATAGGGAATGAACGATGCAGAATCACTGATAAGGAATGAACGATGCAGAATCACTGATAGGGAATGAACTATGAGGAATCACTGATAAGGAATGAACGATGCGGAATCACTGATAAGGAATGAACTATGCGGAATCACCAAATCCCTGATTGGGAATGAATGATGCGGAATCACTGATAAGGAATGAACGATGCAGAATCACTGATAGGGAATGAACAATGCGGAATCACTGATAGGGAATGAACTATGCGGAATCACTGATAGGGAATGAACGATGCGGAATCACTGATAGGGAATGAACGATGCAGAATCACCAAATCACTGATAACGAATGAACGATGCAGAATCAGCGAATCACTGATAGGGAATGAACGATGCGGAATCACTGATAAGGAATGAACGATGCGGAAACACCAAATCACTGATAAGGAATGAACTATGCGGAATCACCAAATCCCTGATTGCGAATGAATGATGCGGAATCACTGATAAGGAATGAACGATGCAGAATCACTGATAGGGAATGAACAATGCGGAATCACTGATAGGGAATGAACTATGCGGAATCACTGATAGGGAATGAACGATGCGGAATCACTGATAGGGAATGAACGATGCAGAATCACCAAATCACTGATAACGAATGAACGATGCAGAATCAGCGAATCACTGATAGGGAATGAACGATGCGGAATCACTGATAAGGAATGAACGATGCGGAAACACCAAATCACTGATAGGGAATGAACGATGCAGAATCACTGATAAGGAATGAACGATGCAGAATCACTGATAGGGAATGAACTATGAGGAATCACTGATAAGGAATGAACGATGCGGAATCACTGATAAGGAATGAACTATGCGGAATCACTGATAAGGAATGAACGATGCGGAATCACTGATAAGGAATGAACGATGCGGAATCATCGAATCACTGAAAAGGAATGAACGATGCAGAATCACTGATAAGGAATGAACTATGCGGAATCATCAAATCACTGATAAGGAATGAACGATGCGGAATCACTGATAAGGAATGATCTATGTGGAATCATCGAATCACTGATAAGGAATGAACGATGCGGAATCACTGATAGGGAATGAACTATGCGGAATCACTGATAGGGAATGAACTATGCGGAATCACTGATAGGGAATGAACTATGCGGAATCACTGATAGGGAATGAACGATGCGGAATCACTGATAGGGAATGAACGATGCGGAATCACCAAATCACTGATAACGAATGAACGATGCAGAATCAGCGAATCACTGATAAGGAATGAACGATGCGGAATCACTGATAAGGAATGAACTATGCGGAATCATCGAATCACTGATAAGGAATGAACGATGCGGAATCACTGATAAGGAATGAACTATGCGGAATCATCGAATCACTGATAAGGAATGAACGATGCGGAATCACTGATAAGGAATGAACGATGCGGAATCACTGATAAGGAATGAACGATGCGGAATCACCGAATCACTGACAGGGAATGAACGATGTGGAATCACTGATAAGGAATGAACTATGTGGAATCATCGAATCACTGATAAGGAATGAACGATGCGGAATCACTGAATCACTGATAAGGAATGAACGATGCGGAATCACTGATAAGGAATGAACTATGCGGAATCATTGAATCACTGATAAGGAATGAACAATGCGGAATCACTGAATCACTGATAAGGAATGAACGATGCGGAATCACCGAATCACTGATAAGGAATGAACGATGTGGAATCATCGAATCAGTGATAGGGAATGAACGATGTGTAACCATCAAATCACTGATAAGGAATGAACGATGTGGAATCACCGAATCACCGAATCACCGATAAGGAATGAACGATGCAGAATCACCGAATCACTGAAAGGGAATGACCGATGCGGAATCACTCATAGGGAATGACCGATGCGGAATCACCGACCCACTGAAAGGGAATGAACGATGCGGAATCACCGAATCCCTGAAAGGGAATCACCGATGTGGAATCACCGAATCACTGATAGGGAATCACTGAAAGGGAATGACTGATGCAGAATCACTGATAGTGAATGACCGATGCGGAATCACTGAAAGGGAATGACCGATGCGGAATCAACGAATCACTGATAGGGAATCCCTGAAAGGGAATGACCGATGTGGAATCACCGAATCACTGATAGGGAATCAATGATGCGGAACCACTGAATCACTGAAAGGGAATGACCGATGCGGAATCACCGAATCACTGAAAGGGAATGACCGATGTGGAATCACCGAATCACTGAAAGGGAATCAACGATGCGGAATCACTGAATCACTGAAAGGGAATGACTGATGCGGAATCACCGAATCACTGATAGGGAATGACCGATGCGGAATCACTGATAGGGAATGAACGATGCGGAATCACCAAATCACTGATAACGAATGAACGATGCAGAATCAGCGAATCACTGATAGGGAATGAACGATGCGGAATCACTGATAAGGAATGAACGATGCGGAAACACCAAATCACTGATAGGGAATGAACGATGCAGAATCACTGATAAGGAATGAACGATGCAGAATCACTGATAGGGAATGAACTATGAGGAATCACTGATAAGGAATGAACGATGCGGAATCACTGATAAGGAATGAACTATGCGGAATCACTGATAAGGAATGAACGATGCGGAATCACTGATAAGGAATGAACGATGCGGAATCATCGAATCACTGAAAAGGAATGAACGATGCAGAATCACTCATAAGGAATGAACTATGTGGAATCATCAAATCACTGATAAGGAATGAACGATGCGGAATCACTGATAAGGAATGATCTATGTGGAATCATCGAATCACTGATAAGGAATGAACGATGCGGAATCACTGATAGGGAATGAACTATGCAGAATCACTGATAGGGAATGAACTATGCGGAATCACTGATAGGGAATGAACGATGCGGAATCACTGATAGGGAATGAACGATGCGGAATCACCAAATCACTGATAACGAATGAACGATGCAGAATCAGCGAATCACTGATAGGGAATGAACGATGCGGAATCACTGATAAGGAATGAACGATGCGGAAACACCAAATCACTGATAGGGAATGAACGATGCAGAATCACTGATAAGGAATGAACGATGCAGAATCACTGATAGGGAATGAACTATGAGGAATCACTGATAAGGAATGAACGATGCGGAATCACTGATAAGGAATGAACTATGCGGAATCACTGATAAGGAATGAACGATGCGGAATCACTGATAAGGAATGAACGATGCGGATTCATCGAATCACTGATAAGGAATGAACGATGCGGAATCACTGATAAGGAATGAACGATGCGGAATCATCAAATCACTGATAAGGAATGAACGATGCGGAATCACTGATAAGGAATGATCTATGTGGAATCATCGAATCACTGATAAGGAATGAACGATGCGGAATCACTGATAAGGAATGAACGATGCGGAATCACTGGTAAGGAATGAACGATGCGGAATCACCGAATCACTGATAGGGAATGAACGATGTGGAATCATCGAATCACTGATAAGGAATGGACGATGCGGAATCACTGATAAGGAATGAACTATGCGGAATCATCGAATCACTGATAAGGAATGAACGATGCGGAATCACTGATAAGGAATGAACGATGCGGAATCACCGAATCACTGACAGGGAATGAACGATGCGGAATCACTGATAAGGAATGAACTATGTGGAACTAGAACGGGCACTCGGTAGAGCGCATACCTTCGCCGCAGCTACTGTTCTGTACTTGGCATGGGAGTGTAGGGAACAGAACAGTGAACAGTTTGGTGCTGATTTCATGCAAATCGGATAAGAATTGACCGAGTTATGACAAAAAACGCACATTTTGCAAGGTCGTGACCCCCCTGACCTTTGACCCCCAACCGCTAACAAGGGTAATGTCTTCACTGGGTCATGTCGTATATCACAAGATCGGGCATTGAATTCTGAACATTTTGGCATTAGTTGCATGCCAATTGGATAAAAATTGACTGCGCTATGGTAAAAATACGATTTTGACCTTTTCGTGACCTTGACCTTGACCTTTGACCCGATTGCTCCCAAAGTCTAATCAAATGTGTCCTGTATAATAACCAATCATCCCACCAAATTTCATGCAATTCGGTTGAATACTTTTTGAGTTATGCGAATAACATACACACACACACACACACACACACAGACATACAAATAAATACACAGCGATCAAAACATAACCTTCCGCTTTTGCGAAGGTAATCATCGAATCACTGATAAGGAATGAACGATGCAGAATCACTGAATCACTGATAAGGAATGAACGATTCGGAATCACTGATATGGAATGAACTATGCGGAATCATCGAATCACTGATAAGGAATGAACGATGCGGAATCACTGAATCACTGATAAGGAATGAACGATGCGGAATCACCGAATCACTGATAAGGAATGAACGATGTGGAATCATCGAATCAGTGATAGGGAATGAACGATGTGTAACCATCAAATCACTGATAAGGAATGAACGATGTGGAATCACCGAATCACCGAATCACCGATAAGGAATGAACGATGCGGAATCACCCAATCACTGATAAGGAATGAACGATGCAGAATCACCGAATCACTGATAGGGAATGAACGATGCAGAATCACTGAAAGGGAATGACCAATGCGGAATCACCGAATCACTGAAAGGGAATGACCGATGCGGAATCACTCATAGGGAATGACCGATGCGGAATCACCGACCCACTGAAAGGGAATGAACGATGCGGAATCACCGAATCCCTGAAAGGGAATGACCGATGTGGAATCACCGAATCACTGAGAGGGAATCAACGATGCGGAATCACTGAATCGCTGAAAGGGAATGACCGATGCGGAATCACTGAATCTCTGAAAGGGAATGACCGATGCAGAATCACCGAATCACTGATAGGGAATCACTGAAAGGGAATGACTGATGCAGAATCACTGATAGTGAATGACCGATGCGGAATCACTGAAAGGGAATGACCGATGCGGAATCAACGAATCACTGATAGGGAATCAACGATGCGGAACCACTGAATCACTGAAAGGGAATGACCGATGCGGAATCACCGAATCACTGAAAGGGAATGACCGATGTGGAATCACCGAATCACTGAAAGGGAATCAACGATGCGGAATCACTCAATCACTGAAAGGGAATGACTGATGCGGAATCACCGAATCACTGATAGGGAATGACCGATGCGGAATCACTGATAGGGAATGACCGATGTGGAATCACCGACCCACTGAAAGGGAATGAACGATGCGGAATCACTGAATCACTGATAGGGAATGAACGATGCGGAATCACCGAATCACTGAAAGGGAATGACCGATGCGGAATCACTGATAGGGAATGACCGATGTGGAATCACCGACCCACTGAAAGGGAATGAACGATGCGGAATCACTGAATCACTGAAAGGGAATGACCGATGCGGAATCACTGACCCACTGAAAGGGAATGACTGATAGGGAATCACTGAATCACTGAAAGGGAATGCCTGATGGGTAATCGCCGAAACACTGAAAGGGAATGACTGATATAGAATCACTGAAAGGGAATTTGACTGTTGTGGAAATCACTGAATGATTGAAAGGGAATTTGTCTGATGGGAAATCACCGAATCACTGAAATGGAATCACTGAAAGGTAATCACTGAAAGGGAATGACCGATGCGGAATCACTGAAACGGAGTGACCGATGTGGAATCACCGAATCGCTGAAAGGGAATGCCGGATGGGTAATCGCCGAAACACGGAAAGGGGATGACTGATGGGTAATCGCTGAAACACGGAAAGGGAATTTGATCGATGGGGAAATCGCTGAATGATTGAAAGGGAATGGATGATGCGAAATCAATCACCGAATCACTGCAAGGGAATGGCTGATGCGAAATCAATCACCGAATCACTGCAAGGGAATGGCTGATGCGAAATCAATCACCGAAAGGGAATGGCTGATGCGAAATCAATCACCGAATCACCGAAAGGGAATGGCTGATGCGAAATCAATCACCGAAAGGGAATGGCTGATGCGAAATCAATCACCGAATCACCGAAAGGGAATGACCGATGCGGATTTACCGAAAGGTAATCACTAAATGGAATCAATGAATCCTCCCAAGGGAATCACTGAACCCTATGGACTGGTACTATAGCTACACACTCACCACTGAGCTGTCTAACCATGGTTTGAATCTCAACCCAACTATAAACTGCCACACTGGTGTTTCAAAGACACGGCGATTCATAGCCAAGCAAACGACACAACACAACTTTTATTCCTCGCTTTCCCCAGATATGGAACCAATTTCATAGGCTGTTCCTAAGTCTCGCCCCCCCCCCCCCCTCCCCACCCGCCTTCACTCTCTCCACCTTCCCCCTCTCTCCCACTCCACGCCCTTCCCCCATTCCATCAAGCAAGCAGTGCACCGCCAACCATTGTCATTGCAAATTGTGATGCATTATCTTCCTTCTCCAAATCATGGTGGCGTCTGGTCAAATCTGTTTCTGGTGTTTGTTCCCCCTCCATCCCCTCCCTTACCTCAAACGGCTACACAGCTGACTCCGCACGTGAAAAAGCTAAACGCCTCAACTCTGTGTTTGCCTCTAAATCTTGTGTCCCAAACCCATCTCTCTCTGTTCCCACCTTTCCCAGTCGAACCCAACTGCTCCTGGACTCTGTATCCTTCTCTCCTGACAAGCTGAAGTTTCTGTCAAACCTCGACTCCGATTCTGCAACGGGACCAGACGGCATCAGCCCACGGGTCCTAAAATCCTGCTCTGCCGCTCTATCTCACCCTCTCTCTGTTTTCTTCACCCTCTCTTTTGCTCAACGTCATCTGCCATCAGTTTGGAAATCAGCCAACATTACCGCTTCATACAAAAAATGTGCAAAAACTTTCTTTTCAATATTTCAATAAATGTTTGTTTTCCATTAATCGTCCAACACTTTCTAAAATCCAAACTCACACCTCCCCTCCTAAACTCCCCCCTCACCTCCGAACTCTCCCCTCACCCCTCTCCTCCTGAACTCCCCCCGAACCTTCCGCTTCAAATCTCCCCCCTCACCCCTCCTCCTCAAAGCGTCCTCCTCCCCACTTCCTCTCCCTTCCAACTCTTACCTCCATCTCCTCAAATACTCTTACTCGCTCTGCCCCTCCTCAAACAACACCTCACTGTACCTCATCCAATCACCATCAAACCTTTTGTCCTCCTCATCCTTCCATTTCTCTGAGCTCTTCTGAAATCTCCGACACACTATCAACAGCTCTCCCTGCCTCCTCCTCTCCCTCATCTTACCCTACCCCTCCCATCCCCTGTCCTGTATCTGATGCTCCCCCTTCCCTTCCTTAACGGTATGGACCACAAACATCCGGGGCCTTCGTTCAAACTCAACTGATCTCTCCACACAGGTTGCTTCTGACAAACCAGACTTAATCTGCTTAACAGAAACATTCATCCTTCAAGATGTCTCTGATTCCTTAATATCTCTCCTTGGTTACACCCTCCTCCGGTATGATAGACCTGAGCCTCGTCCTGGAGGTAGGGTTGCTATCTTTTTCAAAAACTATCTTCCTCACTCTCCCTGCACTGCCCTCGCTCCAGCTCTCCCCAGGAGTACCTCTGGCTACGGCTTCCTTTCCGCTCCCACCTTTTGTTCATATTTGTGTTGTACCATCCACCAAACAGTGATGACTCCATTTACATCTTGCTGTCTGATAACATGGACCAACTTCTATCCACTCATCCCAACTCTCTCTTCCTCATATGTGGTGATTTCAACTGTCATCATGCCAGCTGGCTGGGTGTGGGTACCTCTCTCACCAGCCATGGCACCTCAGCAAAAGACTTCTGTGACCAACTGGGACTGACACAATCTGTCAATTTTCCAACCCAGATCTCAGTCAACGGAGCATCTTCTCTTCTTGACTTGGCTATGACAAACTTCCCTGCAAATATCTGCTGCTCTTCTTCTGCTCCAATCGGTTCATCTGACCATATGCTTGTTAAAGTGGACATCTTTCTGGCCATTCTCAGAGAGCCTCCTCAGCGTCGACGAGTCTGGCATTTCACTCAGGCCAACTAGCACGGTATTCAAGCAGCCATAAATCATCTGGACTGGTCTCCCATCTCTACTGCCTCTGACATCAATTCTTCCTGGGAATTCTTCCAAAGCAAACTGCTCTCTCTCATGCACAGATTTATCCCATCTCGTCTTCAGTTGTCATACCCTTCCTCCCGTCCATGGTACACGGAATCTTGTGGTGAGGCAGTTGCCCTGAAACAACTAGCCTTCACCTCTGGAAGGCAAATCCATGGAAGGCAATCTCAGTTCCTTCCACCAAGCTCGGAACAAGTGTGTGTCTACCCTCAGGAGTGCCAGGAAACACTATCTCACTACTCTCAAGACTGAACTCTCAAACCGGTCTCCCTCCTCCAAATCCTGGTGGCGTCTGGTCAAATCTGTTTCTGGTGCTTGTTCCCCCTCCATCCCCTCCCTTACCTCAAATGGCAACACAGCTGACACCGCATGTGATAAAGCTGAATGCCTCAAATCCATGTTCGCCTCAAAACATTGTGTCCCAAACCCATCTCTCTCTGTACCTACCTTACCCAGTCGAACACAGCTGCTCCTGGTCTCTGTGTCCTTCTCTCCTAACAAGGTGGCGAGGTTCCTGTCAAACCTCGACTCTGATTCTGCAACTGGACCAGACGGCATCAGCCCACGGGTCCTAAAATCCTGCTCTGCCACTCTATCTCCCCCTCTCTCTGTTCTCTTCACCCTCTCTCTGTTCTCTTCACCCTCTCTTTTGCTCAAGGTCATCTGCCATCAGGTTGGAAATCAGCCAACATTACAACTTTACACAAAAAATGTGCAAAAACAGATCCTTTCAACTACAGACCAATGAGCCTGCTGCAAATTATCAGCAAAGTCATGGAATCCATCATTGCTTCGGATATCAAATCCTTCCTCTTCTCCAATGGCTTGATCTCTGATCATCAATTTGGTTTCAGTCCAGGTCACTCTACTCTGGACATGCTGCTTCTGCTGTCTCAACAATCGATGGAGGTCCTCAATGCCAAACAGGAAATCAGAGCTGTCTCCCTTGACATATCACGTGCCTTTGATACGGTCTGGCACGCCGCTCTGCTCACCAAACTCTCCTCCTATGGTATCCATGGAAATCTCCACACATGGCTTGCGGACTTCCTCTCTGGTAGTAGTCAACATGTGGCTCTGAATTGATTTCTCTCATCTCCCCTTCCTGTTCAGGCTGGAGTTCCCCAAGGCAGTGTTCTGGGCCCTGTGCATTTTCTGGTGTTCATCAATGATCTCTCCGACTCTCTGGAAAATCTTCTCGATCTCTTTGCTGATGACTCCACTCTCTGCCGCTCCATTACTCATCCCTCAGATCGGCAGTCTGCAGCCTCCTCACTCTCTGCAGACCTGGACAAAATCACAGACTGGTCAAACAAATGGAACATGTCTTTCAATCCTGACAAATCTCACACTCTTACTATACACAAAGAATTAAGTTAAGCACCCCCCCGTTTTTTTACAACCTCGCACATTACAAGTTTGTTGTCGTCAAAACAGTGTAATATACCCATGATATTGCTATATTTTCTGGAGAAGTGATATTATGGTCACATAAAAACATAACAATCATGCCGTTTTCAATATTTTATTCTGAATAATTTAAGGTGAAATTTTTTGGGAATTTTAGGCATATTTTCACCTCAATTTAAGTATGGAGCTATAGGTCCATCACGGACAGTGTGGATGACGTTTATGTTTTCTAACGTACAGTCATTGTTCTGAGAAGACCTCTAGCGATCTTTGCGTCAATATCGTGTGTAGGACCCACGTGATCGGATGGAGCAAGGTGCTGTGACAACCATCCCCTGGCCTGCGTACAGTCCTGACCTGAACCCCCTCGAGCACGTTTGGGACATGTTGGGACGACAAATTGCGAAGATGGTCCCTCCAATAGCCAATCTGGATGAATTGGAACGTGCATTACATCGGGAATGGAACAACCTGCCACAGCAACGCATACGACGGCTTACAGGGTCTATGAGACGTAGGGTTGAGTCAGTGATCCGATCACGTGGGTCCTACACACGTTATTGACGCAAAGATCGCTAGAGGTCTTCTCAGAACAATGACTGTACGTTAGAAAACATAAACGTCATCCACACTGTCCGTGATGGACCTATAGCTCCATACTTAAATTGAGGTGAAAATATGCCTAAAATTCCCAAATAATTTCACTTTAAATTATTCAGAATAAAATATTGAAAACGGCATGATTGTTATGTTTTTATGTGACCATAATATCACTTCTCCAGAAAATATAGCAATATCATGGGTATATTACACTGTTTTGACGACAACAAACTTGTAATGTGCGAGGTTGTAAAAAAACGGGGGGGTGCTTAACTTAATTCTTTGTGTATATGTCTCTCTGAAAAGACCAACTGGACAACCCTCCCATATACTTTCTCAACAATCCTCTCCAAGAAGTTCTGTCACTCAAGGTTTTGGATCTCATTATCTGCCATGATCTTTCCTGGGAAAACCACATTTCCAAGCTGGCCTCCAAAGCCAGTCGCCGACTGGGCATCCTCCGCCGTGCAAAGTCCTTCCTTGGCACACCTGAGCTCCTCACCACATAGAAGGCTTTCATCCCCAGCTCAATGGAATACTGCTCTCCCCTCTGGGCTGGTGCTCCTGCCTCACACCTAGCTCGGGTTCACGCTATTGAAACCAAAGCTTTCAGAATCATTGAAAGCTTCCACGATGAAGCTAAATCTGAGGGCCTTTCACTCACTCACCGCAGGCAGGTTGGTGGACTCCCCCAGCTCTGTCTGTGCTCTGGCCTCCAAATATTCCTTCAGGTCGCACAAGATCTGCCTGCAACCCTCTTCTGGTGAAATTGCCAAAATCAAGACTCTTTGCTCACCTTCACTCTTTCATTCCTCTTTTCTCCCATCTCTGGAACAAACTCCCTCACTCTGTTCAATCCCACTCCTCCCTCCACGTCTTTAAAACAGCTGTTCACCACCATCTCTTATCTTACCCCATCCAAAACCTTGATCTTTTCTACCCCTGTTAATTCACCTCAGATCCACCTTTTTGAAATCCCGACTTCTTTCCTGAAAGTCCTGGCAGTGTCCATTGGTTTTATACCTCTCCCACCCCCATCCCCTTCTCCTGCCCTCTCTCCCCAAGCCCTCTCCCTCCCACAGATCTCCCAATGTCCCTGTTCTTTAACGTTGTTGTGCTTGTGTGCTTCCCTCTCTCCCCATCTTGTCTCCCGCTCCGTTTATTATATATTTTATGTGTCCGTTTATGTTTTTTGTCATTAATGTTAGCTCTAACACGCGCCTCGATCTTGTGTACAAAAAAAAATGATGCAGTGGGAGTTATGACGATACTTTATGCAGCAGAAACCCAGCAACTGACTCAGGAGCAGCTGAAGAACCTTGATGCCTTTCAACAGAGGTGCTTCAGAAAAATATAGAAGTTTACGTACCATGATCAAGTAACAAATGAAGATATTTACTGGAGGTTAAACAGGCACTCCTCAGCTATAAGTTTTCGCAGATGAGACTTAGATGGGTTGGACATACACATATTAATTGAATAAGTTATAAAATAATCCCTCACATGGCAATGAAATGGGCACCTGCAGTGGGAGTGGAAAGCGTAAAATGGTACATGCCAAGACTGCTTGGTGTAACACCGTGAAAAGGGACATAGATTTACTGAATATTGGTTGGGACGATGTGGGTGCAAAGATGGCTGATGTAGCTGATTAGAGACGAGTTATAGCCTCATGCTCAGTAATGAGTGGGAAAGACTAAAACTAAGATGGGAGTAAGGCTCATGGAAGAGTTTGCAGTGAGCCAAACATCAGAGGAATGAATGAACAGGAAATAGGAAAGATGACATAAACTTTCAAGTAAAAGGCTTGAGTTAGGAAAGGTTAATGAGGGTAATAACCATCATAAGTCAAAATTGTGGATGACAAGAGATGGCAGTACACTGCTTGCTTAAAGCCATGGAGGGAAGAGGGAGACAGAAAAGTCTCTGCAAGGTGGTTTCATTGATGGGAGAAGGAAGAAATAAGAATTCAGGTAAGCAATCAGCCTGGATTTTGGAAGTTTAAGTACAAGGGGGGTTACTGGAAGAATACGAGCATCGTGGAATTGCTGGGGAGGGTCAGAGGACTAAGCAAGTGGAGAAAGCCTTGTTGGAGAAAACACGGTTGAAAAAAAGAGAGAGAAAAACCAATGACCTACTTATGATGTGAACAACAGACCTTGTGCTTTGGCTTCATCATGGAGAGCTTTCAATTTCAATAAATTTGAGAGCTATTGATTCCACAGAATCCAAGAAAGGCAGTTGTGATGCTGGAGCGCCAGACCACAGTGTAGAGTGCTGGAGCCACTCAAACCACAAAATGGATCACCAACCACTTCAGACTGCAACAAGGAAATTTATTGACGTACGTGTACATGGAGAGAAAAGTAATCATATAATATGAGTATACAAAAAGTACCCCTACAGTTCTCTGAAAATCAAGCGCCGAGCCAGTGGTATTTATGCATAGACAGGGAAATTCCGAGAGGAACAGCGCAGCATGTTAACTCCCCTGATAAGGTTGTGAGGTGTCGACGTGGCAGCAACAATTCCTGGAAATGACTCCCCCAGCTCTTACATAAAGAGAGTTTAAAAATTCACCATTTGCCCTACTCGAGTCAGCTATGTTTCAATAAGCTCCATACAAATCTTCCCCAGCAACACAAGAAACCCCTGACCCAAAGCTGATCTTCATCCAATCAGCTACAAAGTTACATGAAAACCCACAAGCCAGCAAGCAAGTTACAATAACGACTGCTGTCAAACCCAGAATGCAATTCATTTTTCCCTTGTAATCAACTACCCATGATGCTCCTTATTTTCCCTTGACCTGGATTGGACAGAAATGACAATTACCATTTGTCAGCTTCTACATGGAGCAGTACTCTATTGAGCTACCGACAAAGGCCTTGCAGACTATGAGTAGCTCAAATTTTCTAAGGAAAGATTTGGATTTGATGGAGGATGCCCAGCCTATGGCTTTGGCCTTGCAGAGTGATGGGATACTGTGCAGCACAGTATAGTCATAAAAACAGGATATTAGTCACTCGGCCAAAAGCCTGAAATAAACGTTTGATGGTATTTTTTGTTAAAAGTGGTCAACCATGCTAAAAAAATATATATATATATATCACCATGGTCCAAGGTTTTAGATTAACCTGGTTGACATTGTGGCATTTGACTTTCAAGACCAAATATTGAGGCCAAAGGTCAAATTTCAACTTTCTTCAATGATGATGTCTTTGCCTTAAAAAACCCAAAGAGATAGGGACAAAATATTGACCAATGAATGAGTTAGGGTGCTGTAAAGATTGAAAATAAGAGGAAGTTAGGAAGAAAATTCTTAAAAACAATTTGAGTCACAAAATACTTCCCAAACGATTGGGCCAAAGGTGGCAAGGTCAGATCTCCACGATTGATAATTTTTCAGATTTGTTTATTTTGTCCTGCTCGTACAGACCATGTGACATTTTTGACATCTCTGTATTAATCAAATACTTCATCTACTCGAGACACATTGGAAGAAAAATGTCTTACTACTGGTCTTTCAAAGGCATCAACATAGGCACCAAATGTTTCGCACTTGGCTGGTTTTCCAAGGGCTTGTATCAAGACATGACCATCAATGAGAATGCATGTCCTGGCAGAGGTTTGTTATTTCCACTGGTCACTCCAGCTCCAGTTGTTTTGGTGCGGTGTAGACTTTGGTGCGGTGCTCATTTTACTATTTGTGTAAGCCAAATAAGTGGCACTTGAGCCAACTCCTGCTCAAGTATTTCCTCCATATCTGCTTTGTGTCCTGCTCTCGATGCATTCAGTAGCTTTTGGATCAGATGCCATATCAGTCTTTATGTTGTCCCCTTTTCTTTATTTACAGTTGTCTTGCATAATATTTTGAGTTCTCACATTTCTGTCCATCAATGAATGGTATGGTTCTCTACTTCACTCCGCCAGTCTTTGCCTCACATTGCATAGTACAAAACTCTTTCCCTGATCGTCACCTCTCCGGAGACTCTTATTTCCACAGTGGCGACTGTAGTGAAATTATACAAAGGTGAACCCAGGGTGTGCTCGCTTCAAAAGGGGCGTCTATAAGACCCGGGACAACCGGGGCGCACGGACACTCCAGCGGAACTCACTGTGACATAGTCCTGTAGTTTGAATGGTATGTACGCCCCTAAATGCTGCGCTGACTGTCCTCTCTATTGGACCATTGCCATATTGAATCGACCATTGCTCATGAAATACTCTGATTTTAATGCCTGTTGCATGAATGTATTTTTACAGGATGTACTTCAGATCTAAATGATATTAAACCTACCCAGAGGTCAAGTCGTGTCTGAGCTTGATTTTCACGACATTTAATATCATTTAGATCGCCGGAATGGCTGACCACAAGATGATCGTGGTACCAATTCTCGGAGCCGACTCTCAAGCTGAGGGATCAGCATCGGAGTTCACTCACTGGCTCAAAACGCTGGAGAATTATTTTGCTGCTCACGAAACAGAGCCCACTGCTGAGATGAAGCTGTCCGTGTTACAGTCGAAGGTCTATCACACCGTGTTCCGGAACATAGCTCGATTTGAGACGTACGCTACGGCACTAGCCGAGCTGAAGCGCTTATACGTAAAAACACGGAGCGCTGTGCACGGCCGGCATCAACTCTCCCAGCGGCGACAACAACCATCTGAATCGATCGATCGCTACGCGCAGGAGTTGCGCTACCTGTTGGCGGACTGCGTGCAGGACGTACGGACCCACGAGCAAGTGCAGGACGACTTGCTCCGAGATTCATTCATCTCCGGAATTAGTTCTGGGGTCTTGCGGCTCCGACTCCTGGAGGTCGCGGATCTGACATTTACGGAAGCACTACGGCTGGCACGCGTATATACAGATGCCCGAGAACAATCCACCACATACAATCACCCACGAGTCGTGGCGGGGGCCTCTCAACTCGCGCGACCGGAGAGGGCTACCGCCGAGGATACGGAGGAGGACCCGACCACCACAGCCGAGACTCCGGGTGCTCCTGAAGCGAACTCCGCTTCCGGCCTCACTGCTGCCGCAGCTGCCCGGCCACGGCCTGACCGGTATGCAAAATGTTATTTTTGCGGGAATCGGCAGCACCCTCGCTCTGAATGCCCGGCTCGGGAGGCTACATGCCACCTGTGCTCCACCAAGGGCCATTTTGCAAAGGTCTGCAGGAAGGCCGCTCGGGGCACGCGTCCCCGCGCGACCTTGAATGGGCTCATCGCGGAGCCAACGGATCGAGCGCCGGAGGGGGCGCCTCACTCGGCTTTGATGAGCCGCTCTCCTTCTCGCGGGCCTCTGGCTGCACGCCCGAGCTTGGTGAGATACACCGGGCCGCCGAAACAAATGGCGCGAACGCGACCGGCCGCAGCGCGACCGACCTTGACTGGCGTTCGAACGCCTACTTCAAACAAGCGACATGCTCCTGCTGTGGAAACTCCTCTCGATGTGCGGCAAACGCAGCACAAATTACATGCACCCACTTTGGCATATGAATCTGCAGACGGCAGAGATCCTTCTCACGTGACTCGAGCGCCATCTGACGGCGGCTCTTACGAATTTCATGCACTCACTTTGGCATATGAATCTGCAGACGGCAGAGATCTTTCTCACGTGACTCGAGCGCCATCTGGCGGCGGCTCTTATGACCTACACACACCCACTCTAGCAAATGAATCTGCTGATGAGCCAACTGACTTCAATGCTCCTGCTGAGGCCCAACCTGCCGACGCTGCCCGAAGGATTGCAGCCGGCGTGGGATCCACCCGCGAGGCGCGATCTTCTCGCCTGGCCGGTACAATACCTGCCGGGTCTGCCGGCCTTGCGCAGGCCATCATTCCGCTCACGGTCATGGGCGTTTTTGCGCAAGCTTTGATTGACATGGGGTCCACGGATAGTTTTATCGATCAGCGACTCGTGCATCAACATGGGTGGCCGGTTCTCGGGACAACCCGCCGGATCTTCATGGCCTCTCAGGGACTTCGGTTGAGCACAAAAGGGGCGTGTCGATTGAAACTTGTGATAAAGGGACGCACGTTCCCGGACGTGTATCTCATGGTATTACCTGCTTTATGCGCTGACGTTCTGTTAGGACTTTATTTCCTTAAGCGGCATGGACGTTTGGAAATAGACTTCGGTGGGCCGGACACGCTCGCTGTGTGCGCCCTCGCTCAAATGGACATGGAGCCTCTCTCACTGTTCCCCAACCTGACCACTGATTGTACCCCTGTAGCCGTCAAATCGCGGCGCTACTCTCGCGCGGACGCGCAATTCATTGCGGAAGAAACGGCCCTGCTCTTAAAGGACGGTATTATAGAACACAGTAGGTCACCGTGGCGGGCCCAAGTCTTAGTGGTGCGGAGTGAGGCCCACCGCCGGCGCATGGTAATCGACTATTCGCAGACGATTAATCGTTTTACACAGCTGGATGCCTACCCCTTACCGGGGATGGACGCCCTGGTACGCCAGGTGGCCCTGTATTCCGTTTATAGCACTCTCGATCTGCGTAGTGCGTATCATCAAGTCCCCATCTCTAGGGCTGATCGCGTCTTTACAGCCTTTGAATCAGGTCAGCGGTTGTACCAGTTCACGCGACTTCCCTTTGGGGTAACTAACGGAGTCGCTTGTTTTCAGAGGGCTATGGATGACCTCGTTGCGAAGGAGAATTTGACCGATGTCTTTGTCTATCTGGACAATCTTACGGTTTGTGGGTATGAGCAGGAGCATCACGACGCTAATCTGAAACGCTTCCTCGAGGTCGCGCGGAAATATCGCCTAACCATGAATGCGGCTAAGTGTCGATACTCTCTACGCACGGTAGACCTTTTGGGGTACACCGTGACCCATGGCTCCGTCTCTCTGGATAAGGAGCGTCTGCGCCCTTTGCTCGATATGGCTCCGCCTAGCGATCGGGCTTCGCTGAAACGCGCTCTAGGGCTGTTCGCCCACTATTCAAAGTGGGTGCAAAATTTCTCCGTGAAGCTCCGCCCCCTCGTGGCCTGCGACACTTTCTCCATGGGCCCGGCCGCCCTGGCGGCCTTCGAGGGCCTTAAAGTCGACATCGCTGGCGCCGCTGTCGCGACGATTGACGAGAGTGCCTCTTTCGTTTTGGAGAGTGATGCCTCAGATCATGCGATAGCGGCGACTCTCTCCCAAGGGGGCCGCCCTGTGGCTTTCTTCTCGCGGACTCTCACCTCCGCCGAGCGGAGGCATTCGTCTGTCGAAAAGGAAGCGTACGCGATCGTCGAATCAATTCGGCGATGGCGGCCGTATCTGCTTGGGCGGTGTTTCCAAATCGTCACGGACCAACAGAGCGTTGCGTTTATGTACGACACCTTACATGCTCAGCGCATTAAGAATGAGAAAATCACCCGTTGGCGTATCGAACTCGCCGACTTCTGCTACACTATCAAATACCGCCCGGGGAAGGATAACCTGGTCGCTGACGCCTTAACGAGGCCGGCCACTTGCGTGGGGGTTGTAACTTTGGAGGGGCTGCGCACTTTGCACGGCACTATGTGTCATCCCGGGGTAACGCGCTTCGTGCATTTTGTGCGCGAGGGCAATCTGCCGTACTCGATTGAGGACATCCGCCGCATCTGCCGTGATTGCGTGATCTGTGCGGAACTCAAACCGCGTTTTTATAACCCTCCTATGGGGACACTCGTTAGGGCTACTAGACCGTGGGAGCGCTTGGCGATGGACTTCAAAGGGCCGCTGCCAATGTCGAGCAACTCTCGCTATCTGCTCACTATCGTCGATGAGTATTCACGATTCCCCTTTGCTTACACGTGCGGGGATATGTCGGCTGCCACGGTTATTCGGTGCCTGCAGAATTTGTTTTCTATGTTCGGGTATCCGGCCTAAGTGCATACCGATCGGGGTGCGGTGTTCCTGTCCCAGGAGGTGAGGCGCTACTTGCTCCAGCATAATGTCGCTTCGAGCTACACCACCCCGTACCGGCCCCAAGCGAATGGGCAGATCGAACGTTTTAATGGGATTATATGGAGGGCCGTCATTCTGAGCCTCCGGACCCTCGGCCGAGGCCTCGATAAATGGGCGTGGTCGCTACCTGCCGCTCTAAACTCGATCCGGGCTCTCCTATGTACCGCCACCAACCAGACTCCTCACGAACGACTGTTCCACCACCCTAGAGGCTCCGGCAGTATCCAATCTTTACCCAGCTGGCTCGCTGAACCGGGGCCCGCCTATCTCAAACGAGCGGTTCGCGCTAGCAAGTACGACCCCCTTGTTGACAAGGTGCAGGTCCTCCAGCCTAATCCCGAGCATGCTCGCGTGATAACGGCGGATGGCCGCGAGTCTACTGTCTCCGTACGCCATCTCGCCCCATGTGGGGACGACGACAGGGATATCGACGAACCCGTCTACGAGTCTATGGACTCTACCGAAGCTTCCCCTATGGAACTACCACCGTTACTTCCGTCGTTCCCCACTCCCGTGCCCGAAGGCGCTGGGGCGCCCCCTCCGACTCCCACCTCCGGCGGCTATTCCGACGCGGGGGACTCCGGGCTTGGGGACGCCGTGCCCGGTAGATTCCGAACACGAACTGGCAGGGAAGTTCGCCGCCCCAACCGCTACGGGTGGACCGACTGACGTGGATTGACGTGACCCATTCGATTATTGCTGATGCTTGCTTGCAACCTGCCGAGCGGCAGTATAGTTCTAACGGCGGGGAGAATGTAGTGAAATTATACCAAGGTGAACGCAGGGTGTGCTCGCTTCAAAAGGGGCGTCTATAAGACCCGGGACAACCGGGGCGCACGGACACTCCAGCGGAACTCACTGTGACATAGTCCTGTAGTTTGAATGGTATGTACGCCCCTAAATGCTGCGCTGACTGTCCTCTCTATTGGACCATTGCCATATTGAATCGACCATTGCTCATGAAATACTCTGATTTTAATGCCTGTTGCATGAATGTATTTTTACAGGATGTATTTCAGATCTAAATGATATTAAACCTACCCAGAGGTCAAGTCGTGTCTGAGCTTGATTTTCACGACAGCGACATCATTTGAAGTAACACCCGCTGAGGCTGTTCTGACTCTGGATTCTCTCAGGTATGTTCATGGTCATGATGTTATGCAGGTTGAGTTGCATGATGCAAGGTCTCAAATGATTGGTGGTAATTTGCGTCAATGGCTTCGGTTAGAAGAGACGAATGTCTGGCTATCGTTTCCACTAATCGTTCCTGCAGAAGACTTGCTACACTCTTTGTTGACTTTTTTCCACAGCATCTTCAAACAACTCCCTGAGGAACAGTTGATATAGTAGCTATTGTGCCATTTCATCTCCAAATCCCACCAGTCATGGCCAGAAATATGATTGAGTTGATTTGGAATAGGAAAGGAAGCTCAATCAGTAAGCCTTATTCGTTCAGCCGCAGCATCCCTGATGCATTTCCTTCCATCCTCAGAGCCATATATAGTTGTTCAACCACTCTCTTGATTTATTGGCAGATGAGACAGTATGAATAATCAATGGTGGAAGAAGAATCTCGTTTTCACTTAAGTGCAGTAACTGGAACGATAATGTTGTTAGCCATGCTTGACATCTGCAATAAACACAAAAAACACCACCACCGCAGAAGCAAAGTATCATGGGATATTGGCATTGCAAAATCAATTTGCATAATATAATCAAGCTGTACTTTCGGGCAAGTTCAGTCATACATGCTAAAGATGCAAATGAACGGTATATAAAACCAGGGGGCTACAAACACACCGACTCAAAGAATGACAAGAGGTGCAGTGCATAAGTGGAGTATGCATGTAAGCATGGTTTAACCCCTTTAAGTGACGAATACGATGGGCCAAACCTTTTATAACATTTCCATGCATCACAAGTTTGAGGACATCAGTTGGCAAGTAATTTGAAAGTCAAACGGTTTAAGAGATACTGTGAGACCCCCGTTATTCGTGGGTGATAAAATGCGACCTGTTTCTCTATTTGCGGGACAGTGTCCAGTGAATTAGTGGGGTTTTTTTTATATTCGCAGTCGTGTTCCTTCGTCATTTCGTTTCGCGGATTTGCGGTCGTTTCTATTGCGAGTTTTTTTTTGCTATTCACGGCCGTCTTCGTGGTTTTTTTGTGGTTTTTCAGAGGGGCGTAAAAAAAAATTCACGAGCTGTTAGCTTCACATGCGGTATATATATAAAACCTTCGTGGATTATTGTCATCATTCGTGGGACTTGCCTCGGCATTCGTGGATTTTGCCTCACCATTCGCGGTTTGGTCCTCTCTATTCGTGGATTTTCATGACTCCGGAACCTATCCCCCCCTTTTTCCATTGAAACAATGCCCCGCTATTTGCGGATTTTCCAGGAACGTATTCCCTGCGAATAGCGGGGTCTGAGGGTTATTTGCATTTTATTTGAGAATTTTATTTTCAATTTCCTATTCTTTTCAATCTTTACAGCACCATAACTCATTACTTGCTCAATATCTCTTTGGTTTTTTTTCCACATAAGTACAGACAGATATTCTAACCACGATGAAAAATCAAGAAGTAAATTTCTGAAGAACATTTAAATTTGACCTCATTTGACCTCAATATTTGACCTTGACCTTGAATATAAAATCAAATTCCACTATGTCAACCGTGTCGATCTGAAACCTTGGACCATGGTGATACTTGATCGCATGGTTTACAACGTTTAACAGAAAATAATGCCATCAAAACCTTTTCTAAGCATATTTCTGGAGGTCGGCCGGTCGGCTATATATCCTGTTTTATAAGAGTTGAAAAAACAGGACAATCCTGTTTAATGAAATCAATCTTCATTGAAAGACATAGGATCTTCATGGGATCATTAACCTCCATGATGAATTAATAGAACAAGCAAACGGTACACCAAACTTCAGGTCCATTCGAGGGATAGTACACTTTGTGATTTAAGGTTTTGTGAATGAGGGGCTGGCTATAAGTCATTATCTCCAAATGAATGAATGAAGTGGTGTCCAGGAAGCCAAAAAGTTTTGTAAGTTTTAATGTTGGATATGAGTGATGCATGACGTGGTTAGATGATTTATTTATCTTTAGGATGAAAAACAACCAGTTTAAAGTTGTTTCACAGTTGTAAAGTCACAAATATGTGACTTTATCTATTGAGAAATATTCTTCAAAAGAAAGTAGAGTAGTTTTGTTTTTCACCAGAAAGATGTTTAAAAGACTTTGCCTCCTTTTATTAGTCCCCTAGCGGTGTACACCGGAGGGGACTAGAGGTTTGCACTCCGCCCGTCAGTCTGTCAGTCTGACAGTCTGTCAGTCTGTCAGTCTGTCCGTCTGTCCGTCTGTCTGTCCGTCATGCAAAGAACAGTTTTCCGGACGACAGACTGCCGGTAGGGGACATGTATTGCAGCACAATACTCAGAATGCTTGTTTTAAAAGCAAGCAATGTTGACCAGAGTGAGCAATTTATATTTTCACGAACTACTCTGAATTTTGCATTTGACCTCAACAAATGCTCAATTGAAAGTCTTCAATCTTAGTGGTAAGACAAAACAAATAATCTTGTATGAGCATCTACTCATCTTGTAAACCACAAATCATTGCAGTGAGAAATGAATGGTATAATCATTGGTGCTAGAAAACAAAACAAACTAGAAAGAGCAATCAGAGATTGGAGACCCTCACCAGAACGTGTTTTCAGTGGTTTTTAAGGCTTTTATGTTAAAACAAATATGGCGACCGAACCACGTGACCGAGCCATTTTTTTTCTCCACCAATTTATGCCTAGATGATGCTCAATAAATGTAATCTTGATCGGATGAGGTTTTGTACATGTCGAATTATGACGTCATAATGAAGGCACATATGACATCATCATTAACATATGTTATTCCACATGGAAAGTTCTTTACAATGAGCCATGTCTCATTTTTTTTCTATGCAGCGCTTTCAGAGATAGGTGCAATTTTTTTCGGTTTTTCCATACCATGTGAAGATGGCGCCCAGACCACGTGACCTATGACGTCAAAATTATCATTAAAATATTCTACAGGTGGAGTTGCACCTATGGTGAAAATTTCCGCTATTATGTGCAGACAAACAAACAAACAAATGAAAAATCACTCATAGAGTGACACTTGGCAAAAGAGAATAAAGTAGAATGAAGCAGAAGTAGAATGAATGAAATGGAGCAGAAGAAGAGCAGCAGACATTTTCAGGGAAGTTCGTCATAACCAAGTCCTGAAGAGAAGATTCTCCGTTGACTGAGATCCGGGTTGGGAAATTGACAGATTGTGTCAGTCCCAGTGAGTCACAGAAGTCCTTTGCTGAAGAGCCATGGCTGGTGAGAGAGGTACCCACCCCCAGCCAACTGGCATGGTGACAGTTGAAATCACCACATATGAGGAAGAGAGAGTTGGGATGGGTAGATAGAAGTTGGTCCATATCATCAGACAGCGAGATGTAGATGGAGTCATCACTGTTTGGTGGATGGTACAACACACATATGAACAAAAGGTGGGAGCGAAGGGGAAGCCGTAGCCAAAGGTATTCCTGGGGGTGAGGTGGAGAGAGGGCAGTGCAGGGCGAGTGAGGAAGAGAGTTTTTTATAAAGATAGCAACCCCACCTCCAGGACGAGGCTCAGGTCTATCATACCAGAGGAGGGAGTAACCTGGAAGAGATACCAAGGAATCAGAGACATCATGAAGGAGGAAGGTTTCTGTTAAGCAGATCACGTCTGGTTTGTCAGAAGCAACCTGTATGGAGAGATCAGTTAAGTTTGAGCGAAGGCCCTGGATGTTTGAGGTCCATACTGTTAAGGAAGAGGAAGGGGGAGCATCGGATACAGAACAGGGGGGGGGGGGAGCGGTAGGGCAGGATGTGGAAGAGGAGGAAGAGGTAGGGAGAGCTGTTGCAGGTGTGTCAGAGATTACAGAATAGCTTGGAGAAAGGGAAGAATGGGGCGGACAAAAGGTTTGATGGTGTTTGGGTGAGGCGCAGTGAGGTGTTATTTGAGGAGGGGGAAGAGTGAGGCAGAAGGTTGAGGAAGATGAAGGTGAAAGTTGGAAGGGGGAAGAAGCGGGGAGGACGCTTTGAGGAGGAGGGGTGAGAGGGGAGTCTAGGAGGGGAGGAGTGAGGGAGAGTCTCGGAGGGGAGGGGTGTGGGGGGAGTTTAGGAGGGAAGGGGCAGGGGGGGAGATTTGAAAGGGATGGGTGTTTGGGAAGATTTGGGGGGGGAGGGGCAAGGGGGAAGATTTGACAGAGATGGGTGATGGGGAAGATTTGGAGGGGAGTGGTGAGATTGGATTTTGAAAAGTGTACGATTTATGGGAAACGAACATTTATTGCAAAATGAGTTTCTTGAGACATTCGAGTCAAAAATACGTTTGAGGACGCTGAAGGATGGGTGGAGTTCTGGAGAGTTTATGGAATGAGTGAAAGATGCACTGTAAGAGATGGAATTTTTTTTTTGAATGAATAGAATTGGTGAGCAAGTCGAAAGCATCCTTTTATAGAAGAAGTAGAAAAAAGTGTTATAGAATATGACATAATAATAAGGTTCTTCAGGGGACAGATGAAACATGTATTAACAACTTGATCACGTGATCTCGAACAACGTGGTCGAAGAACGAAAGTACAAATAACGAAGAACGAAAGAGCAAAAGAACGAAGAACGAAGAACGAAAGAACAAATACGAACGCACTGCAGCGCGATCGAAGAACCGCTGAGACAAAAAACAAAAGCCTCAAGCCAAGGTCTGAGGACACGGTAGCCTACTAGCACTACACTAGGCCTCAGAATACACGATACGAAAAAAACCGACGATTCTGTACACAGGTATGAAAAACCAACACCGAGAAACCTATTAAAGTCACCCCAATAGGTACATACACCGAAAGAAAGAGAAAGATACGACAAAAACACAAATGTGAAAGATCACTTAGCTTCGAAAGCGTGAGCGCATGGAACAGCTTCGAAAAGACGTGACCTCGCCGTGATCTCGCGAGAGCAACCTTTGACATTTGCAGCAACATCCTCAGCAAGATGATGTTGTAGCTTTCCATATCGTTGTGACTGCAGACCATCCCATTCAGGTATAAAATGCTTGATCTCTTTACGACCGGCAGCAGCAATTTCCTCTGCAGTGACAGTTACTCGTGGAATAGGCTTTGTACCAAATGTACCGGGAGTTACTGTGGCTATTATCCCCATTCCGTGGAAAGTGTTGTGGCCATCTAGGGTACGGATGTTGTGATCTACGTTGTCTGCAACATATTGTATGAAGTTGTCTGGTGTCAGATTGGGAATCTCTACCCCACTGTTGACAGCTGCACTGCGCTCATACGTTGTGGCCTCTTGGTAGCTGCAGGTAAAACCATGCTTATGCACTATGCAGTGTGTCAATGAGGAACTTGGAAGCAAAGTGGTGATGCAGCTGGACTCCAAAGCCTATTTGAAGTGGTGCAAATATTGCTCGGGGACGAGTTGCCTGGAACATCGCTTGACCTATTGAGGCCATCTTCTGCATTGCATCTGTATTTGCAAATAGACCTTGGAGGAAAATCCTCAATGATGCTGGTAGGAATGAGTTGGCTTCTTCTACTGAAGCCATTTCCTCGTACTTAGGATAGCAGTCTTTCTGCTGGATGACAGATTTCATGTCATTCTTGATCAGCTTTGCAGCAGCCTGTATTATTTTCATCTTCTCCTCCTCGCAGCTCTCTGGATGTCCCTGGTCTGAGTGGAATTCATTAATTATACTTTGTGCACTGCTCCAAAAGGTGACAACGTTTGGCTTCCCATCTATTTCAGTTATTATTATCTTGTCACAAAACTGCTTTTGGATCTGTTGCTTCATATGGGGAAAGCTATAGGGCTCACCGTTAGTGTCAACTAAGTAGTCGCCCATCATTTTTATGAGGTCATGTATGGTGGTTTGCTCCTCGTCATTTACCTCCAAGTACTCAACAACTTTCATGAACGCTTCTGCTTGTACTTCATCTTGTGGTCTTCCCAGTTTGACATGCTTTGCAGATCTACCATCACTAGGAAGATACTTCTGAGGAATCTGCTTTTGAGTTCGGAAATTTACACTGCAAGCTTGGTGGTAGACGGCATCAGCTGCATGAAGGTCATTGATGAAGTCTCTTCTAGCTTTAACTTTCTGGGCCCACTCATCATTCCTCTTTGTGCATGTGTGTAATACTGATGTCAGAAAGTCGAATGTTTTGATTGGTATCAATTTAAAGTCCACGCTTTTCCCACCATATTTGTCACCTGTACCACAGAACAGGCAGTGTTAATCTGAAATCAAGAGACAAGAAAAAATCCACCACCAATCACTACAATGTTATTGGCAGCATCTTCATTTATTCATAATGTGTTCATTGACCTGAAATATAGTTGATTGTTATGAATGGAGGCTATTTTGATATTATGCTAATTGAGCCTGTGCTGATGCTTAATGACAACAACTTTTGATTATTGACATTGTTCTCATTGTGTTCCTTGAGCCAAAAGCAAGTACAAACCCAGAATTAAACCATTATTAGTTACAGGATATGGGTTAAGCTAATTTGTCACAGTGGCCATTTTGGATTCATGCAAATTAGGTGCGAACAAATGACCCAATGTTATAAATACTGTTATAAACATGTTCCTTGACCCTGAAAACATGGGTATAGACACCAGAATTAAGTCTCCACGAGTCTCAGATCCCGAGATATAGGCAAAAGTAGTTTGAATGACGGCCATTTTAAATTTCTGCAAATTAGGCACTGTTCCACAACTTCGATTTTCCTATATTTTTAATACGTTGTTTTGTGAGCTATTCCAAATTAAATGCAGGTAAAATGGATTCTGTTGCACTTTGTTTTGGGTTGACCCCTTTTTTTCATATTTTGATTGGACTAAAAAGAGGACAAAGTAGAATGGCACTCAGGAGAGCATCCTTTTGACCTCACAAAAAATTGGTGGTTGAATTATGTGCTCTGAAATGCAAATTTACTTCAAATTTTAAGTTAATCGGATGAAAAATGACAATTTTAGAAATCCGGCCTATGTTGACCTTTTGGCCTATGTTGACCTCAAAAATAATTGGTGGTTTGTTTCAGTAAACTGATATGCAAATCCTCTATAGATTTCAAGTCAATCGGATGAAAATTGAGGATTTTAGAAATATGACAAAAGTGGTTGACCTTAGGCCTATGTTGACCTTTTGGCCTATGTTGACCTCAAAAACAGATGGTGGTTAAATTCAGTTAGCTGATATGAAAATCCTATTCAAATTTCAAGTCAATCGGATGAAAATTGAGGATTTTAGAAATATGACAAAAGTGGTTGACCTTAGGCCTATGTTGACCTTTTGGCCTATGTTGACCTCAAAAACAGATGGTGGTTAAATTCAGTTAGCTGATATGAAAATCCTATTCAAATTTCAAGTCAATCGGATGAAAATTGAGGATTTTAGAAATTTGAAAAAAGTGGTTGACCTTTGGCCTATGTTGATCTTTTGACCTCAAAAAGAGGATTTTGTCGGACCACAAACTAACATTTGGTGAAGTTTCGTGAAGACCGGTTTAAAATTGTGACCTGTCGGCAAGTATAAGTGAGCGGACAGATAAACACACACACCACAAACCGGAGTGATCAACATACTTGGCAAAAATATTTTTTGCCAAGTAACAAAGAAACGGACTCAAATGCAATACCCTCTCCTCATGCGAGGGTAAAAGGGATGGCACCAGCAGGCCATGGGGGCTTTGGGGGCACACACAGGGCTCTGAGGGGTACTTGGTATCGTTTGCGTATATCAGAGGGTTTGCATGCACAATTATTGTTCACATAGCAGAGCAAATGCAAAACAATCTAGATTATCATATTTAATTGCGCACACAAATGAAAATCAATGTTAAGGTGCAAAGTGAAATCATTGTTATGGTTGGTGCCCCTTAGCAGTGTTGGTTAAAAAAATAAGTGATTTGTGATGTCCAGATGAGCGGTGCACGGACAGACGTTGTACGAGCGGTGCACAGGCCTAGACCTTGTACAAGTACATGCAGACCTTATACGAGCGATGCACGAGCAGACATTGTATGAGCAGTGCACAGGCAGACCACCTTGTACAAGCAAGCGGTGCACGAGCAGACCTTGTACGAGCAGTGCACAGGCAGACATTGTACGAGCGGTGCACGGGCAGACATTGTACGAGCGGTGCACATACAGACCGTGTATGAGCAGTGCACAGGCAGACCACGTTGTACAAGCGAGCAGTGCACAGGCAGACATTGTACGAGCAATGCACAGGCCTGGACTTTGTACAAGCAGACTTTATACAAGCGGTGCACTAGCAGACATTGTACATGGGCAGACCTTGTACGAGCAGTGCACAGGCAGACATTGTACGAGCAATGCACAGGCCTGGACCTTGTACAAGCAGATTTTATACGAGCGGTGCACTAGCAGACATTGTACAAGGACAGACCTTATACGAGCGGTGCACGAGCAGACATTGTATGAGGACAGACCTTGTACGAGCAGTGCACAGGCAGACATTGTACGAGCGGTGCACGGGCAGACATTGTACGAGCAGTGCACAGGCAGACATTGTACGAGCGGTGCACGGGCAGACCTTGTACGAGCGGTGCACAGGCAGACCTTGTACGAGCAGTGCACAGGCAGACATTGTACAAGCGGTGCACGGGCAGACATTGTACGAGCGGTGCACAGGCACACCTTGTACGAGCAGTGCACAGGCAGACATTGTACGAGCAGTGCACGGGCAGACATTGTACAAGCGGTGCACGGGCAGACATTGTACAAGCGGTGCACGGGCAGACATTGTACGAGCGGTGCACAGGCAGACCTTGTACGAGCGGTGCACAGGCAGACCTTGTACGAGCGGTGCACAGGCAGACCTTGTACGAGCAGTGCACAGGCAGACATTGTACGAGCGGTGCACGGGCAGACATTGTACGAGCGGTGCACGGGCAGACATTGTACGAGCGGTGCACAGGCAGACCTTGTACGAGCAGTGCACAGGCAGACATTGTACGAGCGGTGCACGGGCAGACATTGTACGAGCGGTGCACAGGCAGACCTTGTACGAGCAGTGCACAGGCAGACATTGTACGAGCGGTGCACGGGCAGACATTGTACGAGCGGTGCATATACAGACCGTGTATGAGCAGTGCACAGGCAGACCACCTTGTACAAGCGAGCGGTGCACGAGCAGACATTGTACGAGCAATGCACAGGCCTAGACCTTCTACAAGCAGACTTTATACGAGCGGTGCACGAGCAGACATTGTACAAGGACAGACCTTGTACGAGCAGTGCACAGGCAAACATTGCACGAGCGGTGCACGGGCAGACATTGCACGAGCGGTGCACATACAGACCGTGTATGAGCAGTGCACAGGCAGACCACCTTGTACAAGCGAGCAGTGCACAGGCAGACATTGTACGAGCAATGCACAGGCCTGGACCTTGTACAAGCAGACTTTATACGAGCGGTGCACTAGCAGACATTGTACAAGGACAGACCTTGTACGAGCAGTGCACAGGCAGACATTGTACGAGCAATGCACAGGCCTGGACCTTGTACAAGCAGACTTTATACGAGCGGTGCACTAGCAGACATTGTACAAGGACAGACCTTATACGAGCGGTGCACGAGCAGACATTGTATGAGGACAGACCTTGTACGAGCAGTGCACAGGCAGACATTGTACGAGCGGTGCACGGGCAGACATTGTACGAGCGGTGCACATACAGACCGTGTATGAGAATTGCACAGGCAGACCACCTTGCACAAGCGAGCGGTGCACGAGCAGACATTGTACGAGCAATGCACAGGCCTAGACCTTGTACAAGCAGACTTTATACGAGCGGTACACGAGCAGACATTGTACAAGGACAGACCTTGTATGAGCAGTGCACAGGCAGACATTGTACGAGCGGTGCACGGGAAGACATTGTACGAGCGGTGCACATACAGACTATGTATGAGCAGTGCACAGGCAGACCACGTTGTACAAGCGAGCAGTGCACAGGCAGACATTGTACGAGCAATGCACAGGCCTGGACCTTGTACAAGCAGACTTTGTACGAGCGGTGCACTAGCAGACATTGTACAAGGACAGACCTTATACGAGCGGTGCACGGGCAGACATTGTATGAGGACAGACCTTGTACGAGCAGTGCACAGGCAGAAATTGTACGAGCGGTGCACGGGCAGAAATTGTACGAGCGGTGCACATACAGACCGTGTATGAGCAGTGCACAGGCAGACCACGTTGTACAAGCGAGCGGTGCACGAGCAGACATTGCATGAGGACAGACCTTGTGCGAGCAGTGCACAGGCAGTCATTGTACGAGCGGTGCACAGGCAGACATTGTACGAGCGGTGGACAGGCAGACATTGTACGAGCGGTGCACGGGCAGACATTGTACGAGCAGTGCATAGGCAGACATTGTACGAGCAGTGCACGGGCAGACATTGTACGAGCGGTGCACGGGCAGACATTGTACGAGCGGTGCACAGGCAGACCACCTTGTACAAGCGGTGCACGGGCAGACATTGTACGAGCAGTGCACAGGCAGACGTTATACGAGCGGTGCACAGGCAGACATTGTATGAGCAGTGCACGGGCAGACATTGTACGAGCGGTGCACGGGCAGACATTGTACGAGCGGTGCACGGGTAGACATTGTACGAGCGGTGCACGGGCAGACATTGTACGAGCGGTGCGGTGCACAGGCAGACATTGTACGAGCGGTGCACAGGCAGACATTGTTTTCGAGCGGTGCACGGGCAGACATTGTACGAGCAGTGCACAGGCAGACATTGTACGAGCAGTGCACAGGCAGACATTGTACGAGCAGTGCACGGGCAAACATTGTACGAGCGGTGCACGGGCAGACATTGTACGAGCGGTGCACGGGCAGACATTGTACGAGCGGTGCACGGGTAGACATTGTACGAGCGGTGCACGGGCAGACATTGTACGAGTGGTGCACAGGCAGACATTGTACGAGGACAGACCTCGTACAAGCGGTGCACAGGTCGATCTACAATTTATTGGATATCCTGCTTCTTTCTTCCTGGGCTTCCAGTGATGCGGTCAATTGGTGAATATATTCATAGGTATCTAAAAATAATACTGCAATCTTTATTGGATTTCAAGAATAAATTGTTCAACACCAACTACACCGTCTACACAACAATGATTGTTGATCTACAGATGAATCTCCAATAAAGATTACCATATTTTGATACCTATCACTATCAACCCAGGTAACACACATGTTTGAGCTCTCTCCAGCCTGTAGTGTAGCAGCATAGCAAACCTGTTGTGCATTTTGTGATACAAGCACCAAATTTGGTACACTAGTAGACTATCATATTATGAAAAGATCTGGATATTGGGCCATCTCAGATTCAGAGATTTGATTTTTGCAAGATTTCGATTCGATTGGGATCGAAGAGAACACCTTCTTCGTCTTCTGTACAGTGAAGTTGCCAGCCCTGAATTCTCTGGCTACATCTGGGTGCTTCATTGGGAGTGCAACCGTGTCCCTCAGGTGAACAGGGACCCACCTGGCATAGTGTGTGTGGTCTAAGGCATGGAACCATGGGACCAGTTCCGTCAGGGCATCAAGGTACGTCGTGAATGAAGCCTGCCGCAGAGAACGCACGTAGACCAGTACCAACATCTCTAGTTCCAGCACAGTTGCCCAGTACTGAAAGTTGGGAACGTCTTCTCCTCTCTGGTGACACCAGTCTTCGAACTCAGGCAGGTCTTCTGCATCATCAGCATATGTCATACAGTGGCGTTCATACGCACGGTGTTGCAGGATGTGCAGTGCCGCTGTAGTGATTTGATGAGCTCTTCTTGTGCGGGTGACGTGGGCAGCTCGTAGGAAGGAGTCGGCCGTCCCTGGCGTTGCAATCTCAGCTTGCAAAATCTGCAAATCTTGCAAAAATCAAATCTCTGAATCTGAGATGGCCCAATATCCAGATCTTTTCATAATATGATAGTCTACTAGTGTGCCAAATTTGGTGCTTGTATCACAAAATGCACAATTCTTTTGAATATTTGGGCTAAGCCGCCCCACTACTGGGCTTGATCCTCAAACAGATTATAAACTGTTGGATCGGTGCTTTGCAAGGAGGTGTTGTACCATCTATCTGATGTATATTAAGCTGGCTGTCGCATCTCCAAATATTAGTTGATGGACGTTAAAGATCCCAGTGTCTTTCATGACGAATAGGCGAGGTATTCGTTTATGGATATTTTGGGCCAAAAACACACAAAAAGGCGGGGAAATCGGGGATGTGAAAGGGCGGTGGTAGTAGTAGTAGTAGTAGTAGTAGTAGTAGAAACAGAACAAATACCTTGATGCACTCTCTAAGCCTTGACAATTAATTACATGGTTTATCCATGTAATTGGAACCCTGGTGTTGGGCTAGCGGCTAGGGTGCCGGCTTAGGATAACCAAGGATCCTGGGTTCGAATCCCGGTCGATTGCTGAATTAACGCCAGGGGGGTTGACTCAGCCTGTCATCCTTCCGAGGTCGGCAAATTGAGTACCAGTTCACTGGTAATTCCCTGCTTGTCGTTAAAGGCGGCAAAAAGGGTTGGTGTCAGGAAGGGCATCCGGTCCGTAAAACATTGCTTCAAAAAGGGGACCGAAAAACAACAACAACCACGGTTCCCGAAAAAGGCCAACCCCCGCTTTGCGGGGAAAAATGGCCTCTAAAGGTGGTTTTTTTTTTGGTTTTTTTTTTTAATCCAAAATTTACCCGACACTGCTGTATAATGCGGAGACAGCTCTGGGCACCATTGACCATACGTTCCAAAAGCTTTATGGTCAAATTACATCACAAGTCAAAAGTTTGAAAAGCCAAAGTTTTATTTTGACACCAAAACCAGAAAAAATGGATAATCCAATAAACATTTTACACTACACTTTAACCATTTTAAAAAGTGCAAACAAATCATATTCCAAACTCCATGGTCCTGAGACCACAAAAAAGCATGGCATTCGATTTCAAGAGTTGTGTGGGTGGAAAACGAGTGTTACAATTAAAGTACAAAATTGTGGCAGTTAACAAAGCTTGGGCTTCATTTTGTGTTGGGGATTTTATATCAAGCACAAGGGCGACAACAGAGAGGGAAATTAATTTGCATGCACGAAGTGGAAAAGCCAAAATGTATTTTCAAATATCTGCTCAAAAAGACAAAATAATTGCAGGGGTTACGACTCGAAACACTTTTATTTTTAGTCTGCAAACGGTGGTAAAAATAGTATATTTTCAATGAAATAATATTTCTTCGACATAAAGATAAAGAAACTGAGGGGGCCAAAAAGAAAAGAAAAATAGAGCGTTTTCAGCGAATGCAAAGTCCTTCAATCGACGACTCCAGTGTCTGTGGGTCAAACAAACAAACAAACAAACACAAAGTCAACTTTTCCAACAAAAGCACAACAGCAAACATTTATTGAGCAATTCTGCTCTTCGAAAGCCGAGTAGTTTTGGAAACTTAAACCCAAAATATATTCAGTCTATTTGTACAGGTAGTGAATAAAAAAAATGGAAACACCAACAGAATGTCACTTAGTAGGGTGTTGGGCCACTGCGGGCATCGAGCGCGGCATTGATACGACGTAGGAAGGAGTCGTCAATGGTCTGGAACTGTTCTGCAGGAACGTGGCGCCATTCTTCCACAAAAATCATCCAATCCACGTCGGTTTGATGGAGGCGGAAAGGCATTTCATGCTGCATCATGAAATTGAAATTCAGATGATTGCTCAGGATTGTAACATAGCACGCGACATCAACCTTGCCTTCTAATGGAATGTGTAGACCCAGGGAGTGAAAAGAAAACATGAACACCATTATGAACCCGCCAGAAGCTTTTAATTTTGGAACTACGCATTCTGGGCTGTACAGCTCCCTGGGTTGTCGCCACACATGCACACATCCATTTGTCAAGAAAATGGTAGAGGACGGCTCATCAGACCATATCACATTCCTCCACTGCTCGGTAGTCCATTGTCAATGCTCCTTGTACCAATGGACCCGCAAACAGGCGTTGCCAGGTGTGATGAGCGGTTTGTGCATCGCAACTCAGCTATGGTATCCCACCCTTTTTGGGACGATACAGGATGCTTATGACCCACGTTTTTTTCTTCGTATATAAGATTGAGGCTACCTCAGAGACATGCTGAATGGAGAAGGTGGATCAGACTCGGCAACGGTTGTTCGAGTGAGATGTGCATGGAAGAAGTTTCGGGAATTGAGTGGCGTGCTGATGATGAGGGGAGTGTCGTTGAAGCTGAAGGGAAAGGTGTATGCTGCATGTGTGAGAAGTGTTATGATTTATGGGAGCGAGACATGGGTAATGAACGTAGAGCAGCAACGAAGGTTGGAAAGGGTGGAAATGCGAATGGTTCGACGGATGTGCGGAGTATCGTTGAGAGAGAGAGGAAGACAAATTATGAATTGAGAAAGATTATGGGAATAGAGCCTGTGATTGATGCTGTGAAGAGGAACAGGTTGAGATGGTTTGGGCATGTGTTGAGGAAGGATGAAAGTGACTGGTTGAGAAGAGTGATGGAAATGAATGTAGAAGGAAGTAGAAGACGGGGAAGACCGAGAAAGACTTGGCTAAAGATGGTGGAAGAAGAAATGCGGGCAAGGGGGTTAACAAGGAGAGATGCAGAAAATAGGGCAATATGGAGAAGATTGTCATGGGGACCACAAGGCTAACCCCCACTCTAGCAGGGAAAATGGCCTTTAAAATGCATGTTGTTGTTGTTGTATAAGATCGAGGCTCGTGTAAGAGCTAACATAAATCACAAAAAAAAACGGACACACAAAGCAAACAATAAAGGGAGCGGGAGACAAGATGGGGGGAGAGAGAGAGGGTAGCACACAAGTACAACAGCAGAGAACAGGGACATCGGGAGATCTGTGGGAGGGAGAGGGCTCGGGGGGAGGAGGCATGTGAAGGGGGGGGGGGGGGGAGTGAGAGGTATAAAACACATGGACACTGCTAGGACTTCAAGCAAAGAAATCGGTATTTTAAAAAAGTGGATCTGGGGTGAATTAACGGGGATAGAAAAGATCAAGGTTTTGGATGGGGGAAGATAAGAGATGGTGGTGAGGGGCTGTTTTAAAGACATGGAGGGAGGAGTGGGATTGAAGAGAGTGAGGGAGTTTGTTCCAGAGGCGGGAGTAAAGAGGAACAAGCGTTACGCCTAGGTCCCCCGTCGGTGAAGTGATGCGAGTTGACAAAGTGGAAGACGCAAGGCGGCCATCTTGGATTTTGACGTGGCGACCCAATTTTCAATAGCGTTCTCCCTTATGCGGAGATACACCCCTTATGCGGATCTCCCTTATGCGGAGCTCACACACCAGATTAGAAGTTAGTAGTTCGTTTATTTTTCAAGATATTTCGCTCACAAGGTTCAGACACATATATGGTGGCAGCCATCTTGGATTTTGACGTGGCGACCCACTTTTCAATAGCGTTCTTCCTTATGTGTAGATACACCCACACACCAGATTATGTTAGTAGTTCGTTTATTTTTCCAAGATATTTCGCTCACAAGGTTCAGACATATATATGGTGGTGGCCATCTTGGCGTTTGACGTGGCGACCCGATTTTCAATAGCGTTCTCCCTTATTCCCAGATACACCCACACACCAGATTAGAAGTTGGTACTTCACTTATTTTTCAAGATATTCCGCTCACAAGGTTCAGACATACATGGCGGCGGACATCTTGGATTTTGACGTGGCGACCCAATTTTAAACAGCTTTCTTGCTTGTGCCTAGATACAACCACACACCAGATTAGAAGTTGGTACTTCACTTATTTTTCAAGATATTCCGCTCACAAGGTTCAGACATACATGGCGGTGGCCATCTTGGATTTTGACGTGGCGACCCAATTTTCAATGGCGTTCTTCCTTTTGCCGAGATACAACCACACACCAGATTAGAAGTTGGTACTTCGCTTATTTTTCAAGATATTCCGCTCACAAGGTTCAGACATACATGGCGTCAGACATACATGGTGGCGGCCATCTTGGATTTTGACGAGGGTTGCACCCACACACCAGATTAGAAGTTGGTACTTCGCTTATTTTTCAAGATATTCCGCTCACAAGGTTCAGACATACATGGCGTCAGACATACATGGCGGCGGCCATCTTGGATTTTGACGAGGGTTGCACCCACACACCAAATTAGAATTCGGTCCTTCGCTTACGCACGTGCGTACGCACGCATGGACGAACGGATGCACGCACGTACGGACGGATGCACGCACGTACGGACGGATGGACACACGGACGGAGGAGAAAACCATAGTCCCCCTTTCGCTCCGCGGTGCGACGGGGGACAATGAAAGTGAAGGTGAGCAGAGAGTCTTGATTTAGGCAATTTCACGAGAAGAGGGTTGCTGGCAGATCTTGTGTGACCTGAAGGAATATTTCGGGGACAGAGGGCAGAGGGTGCAAGTCTTGACGAGGCACCACTAGGTTTTAGAGGAGGGAGAAAAGTTTGAAAGCTCATTCTTGAGATTGCACAGATGTTGTTTTCTGGCTCTCGAGAGAGTAGACACACTTGTTGCGAGCTTTGTGCAATGATCTGAGGTTGTCTTCAGTTGGATTTGCCTTCCAGGAGGAGAATGTAAGTTGTTTTAAAGCAACTGCCTCACCCCAGGATTCAGTTCAGAGTACCAAGAGCAGGAGGATGGGTAAGTTAATTGAGGAGATGGGATGAATCTGTGCATAAGAGAAAGCAGATTTCCGTAGAAGAATTCCCAGGCTGAATTAATATCAGCAACGGTGGATATTGGAGATTGGAGACTAGTCCTGATGCGTAAAAAAGAAGAAGTTTTAACAGCAAATACATGGAACCAATGAATGTTGAGGCTGCAAATGTCGAGGTCCAACTGTATATACATTAGTCGGGTAAGCTCACACATTGTAAGCAATAACGAACCGTGCTTTGTACATAGGTACACAATAAATAGAAGCTTTATGATTATTGGTAGATTATTGGCAAGCATCACTGACCTGATAGATATCAGTTGAGGTTTTTATTTCACAGTTTACAGTTATATAAATTCCAATTTTGAAATGCTAGATATCGATCGTGTTCTTTTTTAACGGATGTTTTTATGGCTTTTTACGTACATTTTTATTTACAAGATGCTTTCCGACGGTTCTATGATTTTTCCCAGTGAATCGGCTTTGATGTCCGTTGGGCACACACGCGCACACACACACACACACACACACACACACACACACACACACACACACACACACACACACACACACACACACACACAGGACTGCCAGGAAGAGATATGCATATTTCACGCGGTGGTCACATACGTGTGACAGCTCTATTCTTTACATACATGTTGTACGGCCTGTGTATCCTGGTGTTTCCATTTTTTTTGTCCAGCATCTGTAGCTCCAATTAATAAAATAAAAAACAGCCAGATCTAACAGCAATGATCAGCAAAGATGGATCACAATACAAAAACTATATCAATCGCTTCAGAATAACAATATCTGACAATTATCAAATTTTCACCTTACATCATTAATTAAAAAAAACAACATTAAGGCAGCAAATGTAACTCTTGAGTTTTAAAACGACGTATGCTGAGGATGCTATGCCATGCCCATCTGCGGGTCCACTATTGGTGATGAAATGTTGTGATCTTGAGATCACCCATTTTGGCATTTTCATCACAGCACTTCACTCATGATATTAGGATTTTATGTTAAAATCATACTACATTGTGTTGTGTTCATTGTCTTCCAGTGATCCTGCAAATTTATGTGAAAGTACAGCAATGTCTTCTAATATCCTTGTCCTGAATATAAATGTACCTAAAACTCCTTCAAAAGCCTCAAATACTATTTGGACGGAGAGGGGGATTAAAGATAATCTGCTTTTACATTTAGCAAAGCCTCGAGACACAGTGTTGCATTTGTGTTGACACTCATCGACATGGGCTAGGCCATGTAACATATGCACACCTCTACTCGAATTGGGACAGTAAGGATGTATATACAAATAACGCTATTTTCCCTTGTTGAGATGCAACACCATTAAGCATTCAATCTTCGCTGCACATTGCAGGAAAATGTTAATTTCTAACGAATCAAAGGAATAGACATTTTCGAGGACCACACACAAGTGATATAGCTCACTAAATATTTTGAGATCAATGATAATAAAAATCGAAGGTCATTATCCAAATATCAAGGTTATGTCAAGTGCACTATGAATGCAAAAATAAGAAAAGAAAAAAAACAACAAACAAGTACAGATACAAAGTACACCGTCCTCATGCCAAATAAATAAATAAGATCTTCCAGCGGGGATCATTGCCGGGCCCCCTTTGGTGCCCGGTGATGACGTCGTGCAGCGCCTGGAGATGGAATAGGAAAGGAACGGTATACAAAAAGAGCTACATAACTTGCTCTTCATCGTTTTACCTTGAAATCCCACAAAGCCAAAGCCCCATCCATGCCAGTACTACAGAACTTCCTGCACCTGTCTTTTCCTCCTTCATATATGGACAGTTGCCTGCAAGAAACCAAAAAATGAAAACAAGAAGAGTAAGGTTTTCTTCGTCTCACATCTCAGGTACTGCAATTCATTTATTAAAAAGATATGGGAACCCGATGAAATTAAAAT
Source organism: Myxine glutinosa (assembly GCF_964187855.1). Classification (NCBI taxonomy): domain Eukaryota; kingdom Metazoa; phylum Chordata; class Myxini; order Myxiniformes; family Myxinidae; genus Myxine; species Myxine glutinosa. The sequence continues at coordinate 144,474,987 of NC_136263.1, forward strand.
ACATTCCACAACATAAATCACAATCATACAATTACTGGATATTGCATCCACTCACACACAAGGCAATTCATAGTCATGACATCACAGAACCTAAGCTCACACAGAAGTGCAACCAAGGGCTTCTGTCAGGGAAGTCCAGAGGAAAATTAGATTGGACTTTCAAAAGCAGCTATCATTTTTTTTAAACAGTTTAAAGTCCAACACCACTCCTGAAATGGTCAAAAACAATTGTTAAAGTATAAAACAGGTATTTTATATATATATATATATATACATATATATATATATATATATATACAGTCATGTGAAAAAGTAAGTACACCCCATGTTAAGTTTTGACGTTTTCAACATATTTCAACATACAGCTATTTGATCTTCATTACAACAATATTGACACATAAAGGTGATATAATATAACAAATATCATGAAACATTTACATTTTGTAGTCCATTGTATAATTTAAATAAACATAAATGCAAATTTGGCATGTGGAAAAAGTAAGTACACCCTTGGCTCTAATAGGTGGTATTGCCCCCTTTGGCAGAAACAACCTCAAGGAGGCGTTTCTTATAACTGTCAAACAGTCTCTGACATCGTCGACTGGGAGAAATTTTTGCCCACTCCTCCATGCAGAATTCTTTCAGCTGTGCGATGTTTGAGAGGTTTCTTGCAGCGCCTGGAAACACCAGGCTCGTTTCAAATCCCCCCACATCTCGATGGGATTTAGATCCAGGCTTTGACTTGGCCATTCCAGAACCCTCCATTTCTTTCTTTTCAGCCATTCCTTGGTGGATTTACTGGTATGTTTAGGGTCATTGTCATGTTGCAAGATCCACCTTCGGTTGAACTTCAACTTTCCGACAGATGGCCTCACATTATCCTCAAGCACCCTCTGGTACAATGAATAATTTATAGTGGATTCTATGATGGTGAGCTGCCCAGACCATAATATTTCCACCACCATGCTTTACAGTTGGTATCAGGTTCTTGTGGTCAAATGCTGTCTTTGGTTTTTGCCAAACATCTCTTCTAGTACTGTGGCCAAATAGCTCTACCTTTGACTCATCTGTCCAGAGCACATTGTTCCAGAATTGCTGGTCTTTGCCGAGGTGTTCATTGGCAAACTTTAGTCTTGCCCTGATGTTCTGTCTGGACAGCAAAGGTTTCCTCCTGGCACACCTCCCATGTAGATCAAATTTGTGCAGCCTCTTTCTAATGGTAGACTCGTGCACTTTGACATCAACAATGGCAAGAGCTACCTGTAGGTCCCGTGATGACATTCTGGGGTTCTTAGAGACTTCTTTCAGCATCTTGCGGTCTGCTCTCAGGCTGAACTTGCTGGGGCGGCCTGGCCTGAACAAGTTGGCAGTTGTTTGGAATCTTCTCCACTTATAGATGATCTTCCGGACAGTCGAATGATTGATTTCAAATTGTTTGGAGATCTTTTTAAATCCCTTCCCAGACTCGTAGGCATCTATAACCTTCTTTCTGAAGGCCTCAGTGAGCTCTTTTGATCTAGGCATGGTGATGCCACACACTTCAACAACAAAGAGCAAACCAAACGAAATGTCTGAGGTTTAAATAAGACAAGTTCCTCCAAGATCCTCTCTAACGATGTTCTAATCATTTGCAACTGAGCTGGTGCACCTGATTCTAATTTTAGGTATTTGAAGTAGTGATAAATGTAGGGGTGTACTTACTTTTTCCACATGCGAAATTTGCATTTATGTTTATTTAAATAATACAATGGACTACAAAATGTAAATGTTTCATGATATTTGTTATATTATATCACCTTTATCTATCAATATTGTTGAAATGAAGATCAAATAGCTGTATGTTGAAATATGTTGAAAAAGTCAAAACTTTACATGGGGTGTACTTACTTTTTCACGTGACTGTGTATATATATATATATATTGTTGTGGAAATGAGAATTGTGTTTTTTTATTGTGTAATAAATTGTAAAATATCACCCTCCTTCCTCCAGTTGTGTATAAAGGTCAAAGGGCGTCCCTTAGTTAGGTCATATACAATCGCGTTAGCCAATCATAGATTTCCTGCTTGTTGGTAGTTATTTCCTTATTCTGTGTATTAGGTTAAGGCTTTGTCTTCCATTAATTAATACTCCATTGCACCGAAGTCAAATAAGCTAGGTCCCCTTTCATTTTCATCCCAGCGGTGCGAGTGGTTTTCCATCGCCGCAAGACTCCATTAGCCACGAGGTAATCTCGGAGAAGAAGGGGGAGAAGCCAAATCACGGGCGTTGCCCGCCCATCGTCATCAAAAGGGTGGAGCCAGCGAGCCCTGACCAGCCAACCAGGGCTGGGGAAATACCATCACGGGCGTGGCGCGGGTTGATCTGAAAGCGCGTTATAAAAGCGCCCGCGCAAGCATTTCGAGAGAGTACGGCAGATGAGTAAGGGATCCCCACGAACAGATGCGTCAGGGAGAGAACCCGTCACGCAACGCCCCCACGAGATACGAGAGAGAAGGCAGATGAACCGGTGGAGAGCACGCGGCGCATGAGGCGGAGGAATCCCTGAAAGAGCGGCGGCACGCAGCAGCTTCAGCCACAGCAGCTTCGGGTTTCACCGGCAGTATCGACCGTGGCCGCGGAGGAACGCGCCGTGCGAGACCGATCAAGAGGGCGGCGGCTGCTCCCTCCGGCCCGACCGTGCTTCAGTCCGAGCTGAACCTTCCTCTCCCTCCAGCCATCCACCTCCTGCCATTCCTGTCATCATCCCCCGTGTAAGTGTGCTTGTAGTCTGTCTTTGTCTTGTCCTTGGGGTATAAGTTAAGCCTGTTTAGTTAAGCTAGAGCTTCACTGTGTCCTTCTGGTCCATCCCTCTTTCTGCTTTATTTTCGTATCCTTCCTCCTCCTTGGTTTCTTTTGGTTGTAAATAGTAGTAATAAATTATAGTCGTATTTCAAACCCCTTTTTGTCTTCTTCTGCTTCTTCACATCCGTCGTCTTCGTCTTTTCCCCATTGAATACCTGTGGCACGATTTGGCCAACGTTTGAGAATCGGGTCGAGTCATTGTTAACAGTTCGTGCCGCGGCTGCCATCCGCTCGGCAAATTACCATCTTATCCGCGGTCGCGAACGAAGCTGCTCACCGGCCTTTCCGGAGGTCGCGGTGCAGCTTCAGGGACCACGTCGGTCAGTAACAAACGAGGGGACTAATCCCCCCTCGAGAAGGGATCCGAGGCCGACGTTGGGTTCCGTAACAATATATATATATATATATATATATATATATATTTATATATATATATATATATATATATATATATATATATATATATATTATATATATATATATATATATATTAATACTACCAGGTTGGTATTCTTTCCTTCAGAGAAACCAACTCAAAATTGGCTGAAGCTAAGAAAGTGGTTTCAACAACAATCAACTGCACTTTATTCCATGATGGTACACATCAACATTGTGGGTTTTTCACTTCAGGTTATCTGCAGCACTTTTCTCCACAGTTCAGTCAAAAATAGGAGCAGATTTATTCAGAGTTTGACAGTATACTGTATTATCTAGCTGAGCTGATACAATCTCCTGTTCACCTTTTCAAGCAATAACTTAAAGTCAGAAACAAGAGGATTTTTGCGAGCAAGTCCAAATATGCACATGTGGACAAAAGAGAATTTTCAGTAAATGTTAACCTGTTTTTGCTTCATGCCACAAATTGCTTATCACATCAGTTGCTAAATACTATGCAGGGAAGGCAACGGAGAAATTGCCCCAGCCAATATCTGCAATAATAACAAAAGCTGCAAAAAAGACTATGCAAGTAAAGTTATGTGTGTCAACCCATCCCACATGCAGTGACTGCATGTGGGGCAACAATGCTGTAGGTGAACCGGCACCGGGTACACACTAGGGGGAGCCCTGGAAAAACTCCCAGGGTGAGGTGAGAGGCAAGAAGAAATAGCAGGAACCTATAAACCTGAAGAAGAAGAAGAAGAGGAGGAAGACGAAGAAGACCGCTCCTTTTGCACTTCTTTTTTTTGTATACAAGATTGAGGCTCGTGTAAGAGCTAATCAGATGCATAGGGCTGCCGAAGCAGTTTCCTAGGCTATTGGACACAATCCTGGATGGATGCCACCCTGACGCAGGATACTCAAATGGCTCATTCTTCCCAGTAAGCTGGTACTCATTTTGCCAAACTCAGAAGGATGACAGGGCTAAGTCAACCCACCTGGTGTGAATTCAATGGCTTGGCAGGAGCTTGAACTCAGGACCTTGTGATCTTAAGCCAGCCACCTTAACCGTTAAGCCAACACCAGGCTCTATAAAAGTGAGAAAGGTTTAAAAAAAAGAAAGTTGTCTTTTCAGGGCTCAAAAATGCTGATGACTGGAATGGACAATGTGCGAGAACAGTACAAGTACTTCCGAATCATGCCCGGCCTACGTTAAATCAGTGCATTGGCTCTGGTTCTGATGGATGGATCTTTGCAATAGTCGATACTCACACATTCTCCTCTAATGAAGCAAATTAATTCCATTGGGCTTGTGGCTTACACAGTCAAACGTTGTGTAAAAATCCAATATGTACTGTATTATTATTATTATTGCCTACAAAATATAGACTATTAATGCAAAAGGATGTAGGTATGGCAAGAAGAGTTCATCTCTAAATCTAATTTTTCACTAAATTAAGCATGAACCGAAAAATCAATTTAGCTATCCATATAGTACATATCAAAGAAAGCATAACACATCTTCTCTGGGCTCTCATACAACCCCGAGTGTTGAAACACCTCCAACTGCATTCCCAAGCACTACGTGAAGGTGGCAAGAGAGCTCTATGTTAAGGATGTCAAAATTAAAATTGACAAAAAAAATGTGGTGAAAGATCCAAAAATGTATAAGCTGTAAAAAAAAATAATAACGCGCATCTTGTGGCCATCTCAATATCAAAGATAGCAATGCATGATTACAATCATCTTGTAATTGCTTCAGCTTGATAGTGCCCAACGCTGAGAGCGCAATATTTAACGCTCAGAGCGGTAAATTTGATTGGTCGAGATAGCGCAATATTTTGTCAAAGTACTGCTAAACCGGAGGTTTTTAGAAGTGCCAACAAGGCAATGTAATTCAACTGAAATAATATAAATGTTTTAAAGGCTAAAGGAAAACAAGTACAAAAAGTTTTAATTAAAACAAAAGCCGCGTCGATGTTACACAATGCCTAGATCAGGGGCGGGCAACCCCCGGCCCGCGGGCCACATCCGGCCCGCGAAGGCTTAGCGTCCGGCCCGCCACCCTGCTAGGCTTTATTATTGCAATCCGGCCCGCGGACCTCCCAGTAAAACTCATATCATTTGTAAATGTAAGAGTTTATATTTAGCCGGTCTGAATTCAAGAAAGGGACATTTTGTCTTCAGCACCGTCCTCTTCCGGAAGACATGCGCACGGGGAACTGTCTTGCCTAGACACCGCCTGCTTGCTGATAGGCGGTCTTTTCAAATCAGCCGGCATGTGATACGGACGTCCTTCCGATTCAGTCAGCTTGCGACAAACGTTGGTGTCTGGGACAAATAACTTGCAACAAAGAGGTAAGCGACACAGAGTTCTCTAAACCTATTTCAATTTTCACTTTCTTTCAATTTGCTTTGTTTTGTTTGTTAGAACATGTTATTATCTTTCATTTGCTGCGTTTAAATAATTTTATTCTCCCTTTTTATTTGTAAAAATAAAAATATAACGAACTTTCTATTTGTAAAGAAAAAAAATATATAACGAACTTTCTGTTTGTAAAAGAAAAAAGAAATTGACGAACTTTTGTTTAAAAGGAAAACGAAATTGACGAACTTTTGTTTAAAAGGAAAACGAACTCTTTAAAAAAAAAAGTATGCAGACTGATTCATTTCCTGTATTTCAGTTTTACGGTGAAACTGTGTCATATTCAGCGTTGGCCACGTGCGCGCAAAATAAATACATTCATCTGTACAATTCGTCTTCCGAGATTTTTTGTGCCCCAGATTGCTTGCTGTTACATCATTTATTCATTGCTGATATACCTAATTTTCTTCCTTTTCAGCTCATCATGTCTGCGACCCAGCGTGTTAAGAAGAGGAAAGTGGACCTCGAGCGTCGGATCTTCAACCCTGAGTGGGAGAAGTACTTCTTCATCGAGCGCTTTGGACAGGCCCAGTGCCTCATATGCTTGAAGACTTTGGCTGTCCTAAAAGAGTACAACGTGCGCCGCCACTGGGAGACAGAGCACCGCTCGTCAAACTTCGCGTCGGTGTCTGCCACCGAAAGGAAGGACGCCATGGTTAGACTATCAGGCAACTTGGAGAAACAAACTTCACTCTTCCGCAAGCAGAATACTGAGGCCGAAAAGGTGACGCGCGCCAGTTATGAAGTCTCCCGCATCCTTGCTCGCCGAATGAAGCCATTCGCGGATGGGGACTTCATCAAGGAATGCCTCCTCGCTGTAGTGGACTCCGTCTGTCCAGAGCAGCGTTCCGCCTTTGAGAACGTGAGCCTTTCGTCCCGCACCGTTCGTCGCCGCATCGAGGATATGTCGGAAAACGTGCACGACTCACTCAAAACACGCAGCTCAAATTTCGTCGCCTTTTCCCTCGCTCTGGATGAGAGCACCGACACAAAGGACACGGCCCAGCTGTCCGTTTTCATCCGTGGCGTCACCGCTGACTTTCAAGTGTGTGAGGAATTCCTCCAGCTTGTCCCGCTGCGCGACACCACCACTGGGAAAGACATCTGCGACGCCGTGCTTCTGTGTGTTGATCAGCACTCCCTGGACCTCTCCCGTCTTGTGTGTGTGACGACCGACGGTGCCCCGGCGATGGTTGGTGAGAAGAAGGGCGCCGCTTCGCTGCTAGTGCGTCACTGTGCAGCCGCCGGATACACTCAGCCCATTAACAAGATGCACTGCATCATCCACCAAGAGTCCCTGTGCGCTAAGTCTGCCAACCTCGTTGGTGTCATGTCTGTCGTGGTGAAGGTCGTCAACTCCATCCTCTCCCGCAGCCTTAACCATCGTCAGTTCCAGGCACTGATGGACGAGGTGAACGTGCACTACAACGACCTGCTCTACTTCTGTGAGGTACGCTGGCTGAGTCGTGGGGCCATGCTGTCTCGGGTGTGCGACCTACAGCAGGAGATTGCCACCTTTCTACGTCAGAAGAACCTTCCCCACGCTGATCAATTCTCTGATCCGCGGTGGCTAGCTCGCCTGGCCCTGCTCACGGACATCACGGCGCACCTGAACACCCTCAACATAAAGCTGCAAGGCAAAGACATTCTCGTGACAGACATGTACGCGCACATCACTGCCTTCGAGGTTAAACTGCGCTTGTGGGAGGCTCAATTGGCTTCTGGTCAGTTTGTGCATTTTCCTCGCCTTGCTGCATGTGCCCCTGACGATGTGGACCTGGGCACTTGCGTTAGTGTCGTCAACTCTCTACGTGAGGAATTTGCTTCCCGTTTTGCAGGAGTCAGGGTGCTGGCTGCGGACTTCAAGCTTTTCACTGCTCCCTTTGACTTCCCCGTGGAAGACGCCCCTGCCTCCTTACAGATGGAGTTGGTGGAGCTGCAGTGCAACGATGAAATGAAGGCGAAGTTCCGCACCTCTTCTCCATTGTCCTTCTTCCGCGACACCGTTCTCCCTTCTAACAATTTTCAAAAATACATTGCCCATGTCCAACGCATTGTGGCCATGTTCGGCAGCACCTACTGCTGTGAACAGCTCTTCTCGAAAATGAAGTACACGAAGTCTCACCTTCGCTCCCAACTCTCGGACCGCCACCTCAATGACATTCTTCTGTTGTCTACCTCAACCATCGAGCCAGACATGGAAATACTTCTTCATGGCAAACAGCACCAGCAGTCTCATTGATTTGTAGAGTGTTCAATGCAATTTTTGTACAATCTATTCATGTAAACAAAATATAGTAATTCTGAGATTTCGTTTTTCACTCCGGCCCGCGATCTCCTTCCAAAAGTCTCATCTGGCCCTCACTCTGAAAAGGTTGCCCGCCCATGGCCTAGATGCAGCTGTGCCTATAACGTCGATGTTATAGGCACAGGACATTCCTATTGATTCGATTACTTGATGTTATTTTTGTGCAAAGTGAAAATATATCTCGGCAATTTCCCGTGTGTGGCGACGAATTTTTAATATATCTCGGCATTTTCCCGTCTGTTATTTCAGGCGGTGTATGACTGACCATGCCGCGATTTAAAAATATATATCTCGGCAATTTCCCGTGTGTGGCGACACGTGAACGAAGCTATGCTCCTCTCTCCACATTATTGTGACGACGTATAAATTAAATATTTCATCGTGACGATTGTCATCAAATGGACGAATTTTTAATATATCTCGGCATTTTCCCGTCTGTTATTTCGGGCGGTGTATGACTGAGCATGCCGCGATTTAAACAAAATATATATATCTCGGCAATTTCCCGTGTGTGGCGACACGTGAACGAAGCTATGCTCCTCTCTCCACATTATTGTGACGACGTATAAATTAAATATTTCATCGTGACGATTGTCATCAAATGGACGAATTTTTAATATATCTCGGCATTTTCCCGTCTGTTATTTCGGGCGGTGTATGACTGACCATGCCGTGATTTAAAAAAAAAAAATCTCAATGGACTTGAAGTTACAGGCCTTTGAGAATTCATTTCGTTCTATAAAGGGCAACTTTCATCGGATTTTCTTCCCGTTTTTTTTCAACCGAGTCTAAAACTATGTTAGCGACTGTGAAAAATGAAATGATATATCGAATTTGATTTGAAATAAAACTGAGAGAGGAAGACACCACGGGCCTACAAAACAGGCCTCAAAGCTATGCGAGTTAATAAAATGGTGGATATTTGTTTATATGAAGCCTCTCCCACAATGGGTGGAGCTATGGTTCCCAGAATGGGTGGAGCTTTGAGGTTTTGTCTTCTCTGCAAGAACAAGAAGAAGAAGAAGAACAACAACAACAGCAGCAGAGGGCACTCTATGAGCAGCGTCTGCGACGCGGCTAAAAACAAAAAAAAACACAACAAACTTCTTCTTTTTTTTTTTTTCAAAGGTTTGCCACCGTTGATGCACCATATCATACACCAGCTTACTTATCACGTTAAATTAGTTATTCGTGCCCGTCGTTCTTATCCTTCATGACATCTCTAAAAACAGTAAGTTTCCTGTTGGGAATGATTTTAAATTTTGTTTGACCGCCAGACAGGCAGACAGACTAAAGAAATCCCACCTGTGTCCGAAGGAAGCGGTTCAGTTTGGCATTTTTTATATGAAATAGGCAAAGCCTCGAAACGAATGAAACCCATTAAAATTACCCTTTAAAACCCTTTATAATTAAAAATGGTGGGTTAGAAAGGTTCTTCTTATTCATTTTGACGAACGGACATCGCCAAATATTGAAGCGGCTTCACCGCTTCAAAAAATTACCTTACTCCTCTGCACATGCACACTCAGGACAACATTCCATACAATTTACCAAGGTCAGCCAAAGTAGTGCTAAACTGCAGGTTCATGTGATCCATGTTCTTACAGTTTTTGAAAATATAAAATAAAATTCAAATTAGGTAGTTTCTGGATCAACAACTGAAGTCAGCAGACAGAAACAGAGTGAACCAATTGCTTATTCCCGCTTTGCACTAAACGCACGAGGTAGTAAGATGTATGGATGGAGCCTTGCAAGTTTTCATGCTACCATTCATACCATATTTGCATAATTTATGGTATTGCCATACCGAAATCCTATTGCACTATGTTACAGTCACGTGAAAAAGTAAGTACACCCCATGTAAAGTTTTGACTTTTTCGACATATTTCATCATACAGCTACTTGATCTTCATTACAACAATATTGGTAGATAAAGGTGATATAATATAACAAATATCATGAAACATTTACATTTTGTAGTCCATTGTATAATTTAAATAAACATAAATGCAAATTTCGCATGCAGAAAAAGTAAGTACACCCCTACATTTATCACTACTTCAAATACCTAAAATTAGAATCAGGTGCACCAGCTCAGGTGCAAATGATTATAACATCGTTAGAGAGGATCTTGGAGGAACCTGTCTTATTTAAACCACAGACATTTAGTTTGGTTTGCTCTTTGTTGTTGAAGTGTGTGGCGTCACCATGCCGAGATCAAAATAGCTGTCTGAGGACTTCAGAAAGAAGGTTATAGATGCCTACGAGTATGGGAATGGATTTTAAAAGATCTCCAAACAATTTGAAATCAATCATTCGACTGTCCGGAAGATCATCTACAAGTGGAGAAGATTCTAAATAATTGCCAACTTGTTCAGGCCAGGCCGCCCCAGCATGTTCAGCCCGATAGCAGACCGCAAGATGCTGAAAGAAGTCTCTAAGAACCCCAGAATGTCATCACGGAACCTCCCGGTAGCTCTTGCCACTGTTGATGTCAAAGTGCGCGAGTCTACGATGAGAACGTGGCTGCACAAATTTGATCTACATGGGAGGTGTGCCAGGAGGAAACCATTGCTGTCCAGAAAGAACATCAGGGCAAGACTAAAGTTTGCCAATAAACACCTCGGCAAAGACCAGCACTTCTGGAGCAATGTGCTCTGGACAGATGAGTCAAAGGTAGAGCTATTTGGCCACAGTACCAGAAGACATGTTTGGTGAAAACCAAAGACAGCATTTGACCACAAGAACCTGATACCAACTGTAAAGCATGGTGGTGGAAATATTATGGTTTGGGGCAGCTTTGTTGAATCAGGGCCTGGGCAGCTCACCATCATGGAATCCACTGAATTCTTCATTGTCCCAGAGGGTGCTTGAGGATAATGTTTTTTTTTGATCTCTTGATAAGAGCAATGAGTTTTTTTTTCTGTTAACATGGTTTTTCCTAACCCCTAGGGTGGGGGGTACATGGACATACCCGGGAAGTTAAGTTGTGGGGGGGTGCATGTAAACCCTACTCAGCCCACGGACTATCTGGAAATTTTTTGGAAAAACTGGAAAATTGGAAAACTTAGAAAAATGGGAAAAACAAGGATTACCCACCCAAAATATCGTTGCGATCGGTTCAGCCGTTTTTGCGGTACCTTCGAACGGACAGACAGACGGATGGACATTTGGTGAATTATAGTAAGACAATGAAATGCAATGTCAAAGCTACGTTGGGCACAGGTATTTATATGACAGATTACTCATCTGATTACAGTGTGAGCTGTAAAACAAAGAAGAAAAAAAAATAGGGGCAGTACCACTTTTTTTTTTCTTTTTTTTTCTTGTTTGTTTGTTTGTTTGTATACCAAATAGAGGCTCGTGAAAGAGCTAACATTTACTTCACAAACAAATCAACCAGACAAACAAAATATATAAAAAGAGGGAGCGGAAGACAAGATGGGGAGAGAAGGGGAAGCACACAAACACAACATTTGAGAGCGGGGAGATGTGTGGAAGGGAGAGGGCTTGGGGGGAGGAGGCGTGGGAAGGGGGGCGGGGAGGGAGAAGTATAAAACACAAGGACACCAAGGACTTCCAGGACAGAAGTTGGTATTTCAAAAAAGTGGAATTGGGGTGAAATTAGTGGGGGTAGAAAAGATCAAGGTTTTGGATGGGGGAAGATAAGAGATGGTGGTGAACAGCTGTTTTAAAGACCTGGAGGGTGGAGTGGGATTGAAGAGAGTGAGGGAGTTTGTTCCAGAGGCGGGAGAAAAGAGGAATGAAGGAGTGAAGGTGAGCAGAGAGTCTTGATTTTGGCAGTTTAACCATAAGAGGGTTGCAGGCAGATCTTGTGCGACCTGTAGGAATATTTGCGGGACAGAGCCCAGAGAGAGCTGGGGGGGCAAGGCCAGAGAGGAGTTGGTAGAAGACGGCTGAGTTGGAGTGGAGAAGACGGCTGAGTGCTCACCTGATAGGAAAAAAGCACTAAAGGCATTTTACTGACTAAAATAAATTTTACCATCTACTACAGAACTACACAGACTTAAGGTATTTTAAACAGTATCACGGTATTTTAAAGCAATTTCAATGATTGCTCGGAGACAGGGCAGCATGTATAATCATACTAACGTAATCATAAGACTTTAAACAAAATACCCTATTTTGGGGGGCAACCCCCTACCCCCCACCCCAGAAAGAACCCCATAGAACCAGATTTTTCTAATGCTGTGAACAAACGTTTGTACATCACAGGTGATGAAGGTCGTGGTCAAGTTTCATCAAAATTGTGTGTGTGTAGTTTCGGAGAAGAGAGCAAATACCTATTGTGGGGGGAGGGGGGTCAACCCCCCCCCCCCCCCCCCCCACACCCCAGTCGTGTGATGAATGTTGTGGTCAGGTTTCATTTGAATTGCATGTGTCGTTTTAGAGAAGAAAGCAAATACATATTTTGGGGGACACCCCCCCCCCCCCCAACCCACACTCTCCCCGTAGACCCACATAGACCCCGATTTTTTTTAATGCCGTGAACAAACTTTGGTATATCATGGGTGATGAAGGTTGTGGCTAAGTGTCATCAATACTGAGTGTGTAATTTCAGAGAACAAAGCAAATAGCCACTTTGTGGGATCAAACCTGGACCCACTTCGGCCCACCGGTAGACCCCGATTATTATTTTTTTAATGCTGTGAATAAACTTAAATTCCAAAAAATCAAACATCATTTGTACCAAGTTTGGTCACAATCCCATCAGCAGTTTTGGAGAAGAAGTTGCAAGTGTTTACGGACGCCAAGGACGCGCCATTTCATAAGCACCCCGGAACTACAGTCCAAGTGAGCTAATAATGGCACAACCATTCCATTAAAAGTCAACGTGTGGCCCTGAATGGATTTCTCTCATCTCCCCTTCTTGTTCAGGCTGGAGTTCCCCAAGGCAGTGTTCTGGGCCCTGTGCTTTTTCTGGTCTTCATCAATGATCTCTCAGACTCTCTGGAAAATCCTCTCTATCTCTTTGCTGATGACTCCACTCTCTGCCGCTCCATACCTCATCCCTCAGATTGGCAGTCTGCAGCCTCCTCACTCTCTGCAGACCTGGACAAAATCACAGACTGGTCAAACAAGTGGAACATGTCTTTCAATCCTGACAAATCTCACACGCTCACTATGTCTCTCCGAAAAGACCGACTGGACAACCCTTCCATATACTTTCTCAACAATCCTCTCCAACAAGTTCTGTCACTCAAGCTTTTGGGTCTCACTAGCTGCCATGATCTTTCCTGCGAAAACTACATTTCCAAGCTGGCCTCAAAAGCCAGTCGCCGACTGGGCATCCTCCGTCGTGCGAAGTCCTTCCTTGGCACACTTGAGCTCCTCACCACATACAAGGCTTTCATCCGCAGCTCAATGGAATACTGTTCTCCCTTCTGGACCGGTGCTCCTGACTCACACCTCGCTCGGCTTCATGCTATTGAAACCAAAGCTTTCAGAATCATTGGAATCTCCCGCGATGAAGCTAACTCCGAGGGCCTTTCACTCACTCACCACAGGCAGGTTGGTGGTCTTTCTATCTTCTAGCGACTCCTCTCCGGCCTTGCCCCCCAGCTCTCTCTGTGCTCTGTCCCCCAAATATTCCTACAGGTCGCACAAGATCTGTCAGCAACCCTCTTTAGAGGGGTCAATATATGGTTGAACCCCCAAAAAATTGATACACAAGGTTTTTCAATGGATTCTGGTACCATTGGGCATGCTAAATAACATACTAAAAATCTAGTAACATCTGACTTCCGGAAAGGGGTCATTTTCAAGATGGCGTCCAAGATGGCCGCCAGGAGCTTAAAATGGCCATATCTCAATTATTATTCAACCGAGAAAGGTGGTTTTGGTGTCTAACCCTAGGTTTTAGGGCCCAAGGAATCCAATAGAATCAATAAAATTACCATCAGTTAATTATTTATTGACAAGTCCATGATGGCATCCCAAGGTGACATCCTGATCCACTAAAATGGCTCTGTCGAATAGTAGTCAACATCGAGAGATTTTTTCAGTGTGTATACCTAGGTTTAAGGCACCCAGGAAATCATCAAAATTACCTAAATAAGCACAAAGTAATCAGGTAATCCAGTAAGCCAGGTTTACCAGCCCATTAGGCATTTGTTGTCTTATACAGTTAGTCGCTATTCATAGTCATCCTCCGACTCACCAGCTAATGAACCAAGTGTGTGTTGGGATGGTGATGAATTGGAAAGTGGGGGGGAGTGGAGGCATCTCTTCTCCACACCACTACACTGATTGGAGAAGATACTGATCTCCTTGTCTTACTCCTTTACTATGCGCAGGGAGACAGTAAGAGCCTTTATTTCAGATCAGACAAGTCCAAAGCTGATGGCAGTTTTAAAGTGTATGACATCAACCGTCTAAAAGAAATCCTCGGACATGACATGTGTTCTCAGTTGATATTCATCCATGCCATGACTGGTTGTGACACGACTTCTCGGATTTTTGGTGTTGGCAAAAAGACTGCTTTCCAGAAGCTTGTAAAAGGAGACCCTGTCCTTCGGTCTTGTGCCAACACATTCACCATCCCAAACCAGACCACAGAGGTGATCGATGACCTTGGATGCCGAGTAATGGCTATCCTCTTTGGTGGCAAGTGCAAAGATTCCCTTGCAACAATGCGATATAACACCTTCAGCAAGAAGGTTGTCTCTGCTTCGTCTTTTGTAACACCCGAACGTCTGCCCCCAACTGAATCTGCTACCAAACTTCACTGTCGTAGAGCGTACTACCAGATCATGGTGTGGATGGGAAAAGAAGAGGGTATGGATGCCATGAAATGGGGGTGGAGCCTGCAGGATAATCAGTTTGTCCCACTTATGTCAAGAATGAACGCTGCTCCAGACAGTCTCTTGAAGGTCATTCATTGTAACTGCTCCACTGCCTGCAAGACACTCCGCTGCTCTTGTAGACGATATGGACTACCATGTACTACTGCCTGTGGACCGTGCCAACATGAAGAATGTGACAATCCACATAACAAGTTTCTTCCAGAGGAGTCGGAGGATGACGATGAATAGCGACTAACTGTATAAGACAACAAATGCCTAATGGGCTGGTAAACCTGGCTTACTGGATTACCTGATTACTTTGTGCTTATTTAAGTAATTTTGATGATCTCCTGGGTGCCTTAAACCTCGGTATACACACTGAAAAAATCTCTCTAGGTTGACTACTATTCGACAGAGCCATTTTAGTGGATCAGGATGTCACCTTGGGGATGCCATCTTCGACTTGTCAATAAATAATTAACTGATGGTAATTTTATTGATTCAATTGGATTCCTTGGGCCCTAAAACCTAGGGTTAGACACCAAAACCACCTTTCTAGGTTGAATAATAATTGAGATATGGCCATTTTAAGCTCCCGGCGGCCATCTTGAAAATGACCCCTTTCCGGAAGTCAGATGTTACTAGATTTTTAGTATGTTATTTAGCATGCCCAATGGTACCAGAATCCATTCAAAAACCTTTTGTATCAATTTTCTGGGGGTTAGGTGAGTTTTTTTCGTATATTGACCCTACTACTTCTGGTTAAACTGCCAAAATCAAGACTCTCTATTCACCTTCACTCTTTCATTCCTCTTTACTCCCGCCTCTGGAACAAACTCCCTCACTCCTTTCAATCCCACTCCTCCCTCCAGGTCTTTAAAGCAGCTGTTCACCACCATCTCTTATCTTCCCCCATCCAAAACCTTGATCTTTTCTACCCCCGTTAATTCACCCCAGATCCACTTTTTAGCCGCGTCGCAGACGCTGCTCATAGAGTGCCCTCTGCTGTTGTTCTTGTTCTTGTTCTTCTTCTTCTTGTTGTTCTTGCAGAGAAGACAAAACCTCAAAGCTCCACCCATTCTGGGAACCATAGCTCCACCCATTGTGGGAGAGGCTTCATATAAACAAATATCCACCATTTTATTAACTCGCATAGCTTTGAGGTCTGTTTTGTAGGCCCGTGGTGTCTTGCTCTCTCACACAGTTTTCTTTCAAATCAAATTCGATATATCATTTCATTTTTCACAGTCGCTAACATAGTTTTAGACTCGGTTGAAAAAAAACGGGAAGAAAATCCGATGAAAGTTGCCCTTTATATAACGAAATGAATTCTCAAAGGCCTGTAACTTCAAGTCCATTGAGATTTTTTTTTTTTAAATCGAGGCATGGTCAGTCATACACCGCCCGAAATAACGGACGGGAAAATGCCGAGATATATATATTTTGTTTAAATCACGGCATGGTCAGTCATACACCGCCCGAAATAACGGACGGGAAAATTCCGAGATATATTAAAAATTCGTCCATTTGATGACAATCGTCACGATGAAATATTTAATTTATACGTCGTCACAATAATGTGGAGAGGAGCATAGCTTCGTTCACGTGTCGCCACACACGGGAAATTGCCGAGATATATATTTTTTTAAATCGCGGCATGGTCAGTCATACACCGCCTGAAATAACAGACGGGAAAATGCCGAGATATATTAAAAATTCGTCCATTTGATGACAATCGTCACGATGAAATATTTAATTTATACGTCGTCACAATAATGTGGAGAGAGGAGCATAGCTTCGTTCACGTGTCGCCACACACGGGAAATTGCCGAGATAAATATTTTTTTAAATCGCGGCATGGTGTCATACACCGCCTGAAATAACAGACGGGAAAATGCCGAGATATATTAAAAATTCGTCGCCACACACGGGAAATTGCCGAGATATATTTTCACTTTGCACAAAAATAACATCAAGTAATCAAATCAATAGGAATGTCCTGTGCCTATAACATCGACGTTATAGGCACAGCTGCATCTCGGCATTGTGTAACATCGACGTGGCTTTTGTTTTAATTAAAACTTTTTGTACTTGTTTGAAATACCGACTTCTTTCGTGGAAGTCCTAGCAGAGTCCATGTATTTTTTAACCTCTTTTTTAACCCCCCCTTTCCCATTCCTCGTCCCCCCAAGCCCTCTCCCTCCCACAGATCTCCCGATGTCCCTGCTCTCCATCTCATCTCCCGCTCCCTTTATCAAATGTTTTATGTGTGAGTTTGTCTTTTTGTGATGAATGTCAGCTCTTACATGAGCCTCGCTCGATCTCGTATACAAAAAGGAAAAAAAAAAGAAAAAAAAAGTCAATGATAAAGTGCATGTGACCGGTTTTCAAAACAACGTGGCAAACCAAATACACAGTTGAAAACAACAAAATAACCACTGGTCACAACGGTGCTTTTCCAAAGTCAATTTTGACACTGCATCCAACCTGACTTTATATTTAGCTTTTAAAAAAATTAATGTTTGAGGTGTTTGTTTTGCCCAGTGGTGGTGTTGACATAATTGGCACCCATCGCATGTGAAAGCGAGCATGCAGTGATAAAATAAAATAAAAAGAGCAGAAATATTACAGCGGGTCCATATCAAAGTGTTGTACCTTTGGGCAAACGAAGCCACCAAAAGCCATTATTCCCAGGGATCGGTCACACCAGAAACCGAGATGCGACATCGGTTGCTTATGTCCCAATTTCCTCCATTAACATTTCTAGACCGAGCGTGTCTGGGCCACGGCTCCAGTGTTTTTCCCAAAGGCAGACTAGACAGAGTTGTGATTGCATTAAACTTTAATATCTCAAAGCATGGTTGTAATAGGAACCAATTGCTCTGGCTCATGAGGTAAGGGGTGTTGCAAAATAAATGACACTATTTTTCCCCCAAAGATTAAATGAAGTTTCAATCGGATGAAAATCCAACCAAAGGCTTTATTTCAACCAAAGGATTGTTTTTTTGCGCATGCGCAAGATTGGAGATCACGTCTTTTCGAAGCTGTCCATGTGCTCACGCTTTCGAAGTTAAGTAATTTTTCACAATTGTGTTTTTGTCGAAACTGTATCTATCTCTCTGTGTGTGTACCTATGTGTGTCTTTAGTAAGATTTTCAGTGTTAATTTTTCATACCTGCATACAAAATCGTCGGTTAATTCGTGTCGCGTATTCTGAGGCCTCGTAGGCTACCGTGTCCGACCTTGAAGCTTTGTTTTTCTCTCAGCGGTCCGTCGATTGCGCTGCAATTACTTTCTTTCTCTGTTTTGTCCCAGTCTTTCACCCCATACTTCCTTGTTTAAAATCTCAACTCAAAAAAAAAAAAAACTCCAAATAAATATTTCCTTCTCTGTTCTTATTCGTTTATTCGTTGTTCATATTTGTTCGTTCGTTCTTCAATCACGTTCTTCGTGATCACGTTGTTAAAAATGTTTAAACTTTCCCCCTGAAGAACTGTATTCTGTCGTATATTATAACACCTTTTTCTTCTTCTTCTACAAAAGGATGCTTTCGACTTGCTCACCAAATCTATTCATTCCAAAAAAAAAATCCATCTCTTACAGTTCCTTTTTTCTACATTCCCGAAACTCCCCTGCACTCCACCCCTCCAACAGCGTCCTCAAACGTATTTTTGACTCGAAGGTCTCAAGAAACTCATTTTGCAATAAATGTTCATTTCCCATTAATCGTACACTTTTCAAAATCCAATCTCACCCCTCCCCTCCAAATCTTCCCCATCACCCCTTCCCTCCAAAACTTCCCCATCACCCCTCCCCTCCAAAACGTCCCCATCACCCCTCCCCTCCAAAACTTCCCCATCACCCCTCCCCTCCAAATCTACCCCCTTGCCCCTCCCCTCCAAATCTTCCCCATTACCCATCTCTTTTTTTTTTTGTATACTAAATCGAGGTTCATGAAAGAGCTGATATTTACTTCACAAACAAATCAACCAGACAAACAAACTATATAAAAAGAGGGAGCGGAAGACAAGAGAAGGGGAAGCACACAAACACTTGAGAGCACACAACATTTAAGAGCAGGGAGATGTGTGGGAGGGAGAGGGCTTGGGGGGAGGAGGCGTGGGAAGGGAAGGGGGAAGGATCTCTTTCAAATATTCCCCCTTGCCCCTCCCCTCCAAATCTTCCCCATCACCCCTTCCCTCTAAAACTTCCCCATCACCCCTCCCCTCCAAAACTTCCCCATAACCCCTCCCCTCCAAATCTACCCCCTTGCCCCTCCCCTCCAAATCTTCCCCATCACCCATCTCTTTCAAATGTTCCCCCTTGCCCCTCCCCTCTAAATCTTCCCCATCACCCATCCCTTTCAAATCTCCCCCCTTGCCCCTTCCCTCCTAAACTCCCCCCACACCCCTCCCCTCCGAGACTCTCCCTCGCTCCTCCCCTCCCCTCTCACCCCTCCTCCTCAAAGCATCCTCCCCGCTTCTTCCCCCTTCCAACTTTCACCTTCATCTCCCCCAATCGTCTGCCTTGCTCTTCCCCCTCCTCAAATAACACCTCACTGTGCCTCACCCAATCACCATCAAACCTTTTGTCCGCCCCATTCTTCCCTTTCTCCAAGCTATTCTGAAATCTCTGACACACCTTCAACAGCTCTCCCTACCTCTTCCTCCTCTTCCACATCTTACCCTACCCCTCCCCCCCCCCCCCCCTGTTCTGTATCCGATGCTCCCCCTTCCTCTTCATTAACGGTATGGACCTCAAACATCCGGGGCTTCACTCAAACCTGACTGATCTCTCCATACAGGTTGCTGCTGACAAACCAGACGTGATCTGCTTAACAGAAACTTTCCTCCTTCATGATGTCTCTGATTCCTTGGTATCTCTCCCAGGTTACTCCCTCCTCCGGTATGATAGACCTGAGCGTCGTCCTGGAGGTGGGGTTGCTATCTTTATAAAAAAACTCTCTCCCTCACTCGCCCTGCACTGCCCTCTCTCCACCTCACCCCCAGGAATACCTTTGGCTACGGCTTCCCCTTCGCTCCCACCTTTTGTTCATATGTGTGTTGTACCGTCTACCAAACAGTGATGACTCCATCTACATCTCGCTGTCTGATAATATGGACCAACTTCTATCTACCCATCCCAACTCTCTCTTCCTCATATGTGGTGATTTCAATTGTCACCATGCCAGTTGGCTGGGTGTGGGTACCTCTCTCACCAGCCATGGCTCTTCAGCAAAGGACTTCTGCGCCTCACTGGGACCGACACAATCTGTCAATTTCCCGACCCGGATCTCAGTCAACGGAGCATCTTCTCTTCTGGACTTGGTTATGACTAACTTCCCTGATAATGTCTGCTGCTCTTCTTCTGCTCCAATCGGCTCATCTGATCATGTGCTTGTTAAAGTGGACATCTCTCTGACCATTCTCAGAGAGCCTCCTCAGCGTCGACGAGTCTGGCATTTCACTCAGGCCAACTGGCATGGTCTTCAAGCAGCCATCAATCATCTGGACTGGTCTCCCATCTCTACCGCCTCTGACATCAACTCATCCTGGGAATTCTTCCAAAGTAAATTGCTCTCTCTCATGCACAGATTTATCCCATCTTGTCTTCAGTTGTCATACCCTTCCTCCCGTCCATGGTACACGGAATATTGTGGTGAGGCTGTTGTCCAGAAACAACTTGCTTTCGTCTCCTGGAAAGCAATTCCAATGGAAGGAAATCTCATTTCCTTTCACAAAGCCCGAAACAGGTGTGTGTCCACCCTCAGGAGAGCCAGGAAACAATATCTCTCCGTTCTCAAGACCGAACTCTCTTATCTGTCTCCCTCTTCCAAATCCTGGTGGCGTCTGGTCAAATCTGTTTCTGGTGTTTGTTCCCCCTCCATCCCCTCCCTCACCTCAAACGGCTACACGGCTGACTCCGCACGTGAAAAAGCTGAATGCCTCAACTCTGTGTTTGCCTCTAAATCTTGTGTCCCAAACACATCCCTCTCTGTACCCACCGTACCCAGTCGTACCCAGCTGCTCCTGGACTCTGTGTCCTTTCCTCCTGACAAGGTGGAAAAGTTTCTGTCAAACCTAGACTCTGATTCTGCAACTGGACCTGACGGCATCAGCCCACGGGTCCTAAAATCCTGTTCTTCCGCTCTTTCACTCCCTCTCTCTGTTATCTTCGCCCTCTCTTTTGCTCAAGGTCATCTGCCATCTGCTTGGAAATCAGCCAACATCACCGCTTTGCACAAAAAAGGGTGCAAAAACAGATCCTAGCAACTACAGACCAATCAGCCTTCTCCCAATTATCAGCAAAGTCATGGAATCCATCATTGCTTCAGATATGAAATCTTTCCTCTTCTCCAATGGCTTGATCTCTGATCGTCAATTTGGTTTCAGACCGGGTCACTCTACTCTGGACATGCTGCTTTTGCTTTCTCAACAATGGATGGAGGTCCTCAATGGCAAACAGGAAATTAGAGCTGTCTCCCTTGACATATCACGTGCCTTCAATATGGTCTGGCACCTCGCTCTGCTCACCAAACTCTCCTCCTTTGGTATCCATGGAAATCTCCACGCATGGCTGGCGGACTTCCTCTCTGGTAGTAGTCAACGTGTGGCCCTGAATGGGTTTCTCTCATCTCCTCTTCCTGTTCAGGCTGGAGTTCCCCAAGACAGTGTTCTGGGCCCTGTGCTTTTTCTGGTCTTCATCAATGATCTCTCTGACTCTCTTGAAAATCCTCTCTATCTCTTTGCTGATGACTCTACTCTCTGTCGCTCCATTCCTCATCTCTTAGATCGGCAGTATGCAGCCTCCTCACTCTCTGCAGACCTGGACAAAATCACAGACTGGGCAAACAAGTGGAACATGTCTTTCAATCCTGACAAATCTCACACTCTTACGATGTCCTCCGAAAAGACCGACTGGACAACCCTCCCATCCACTTTCTGAATAATCCTCTCCAAGAAGTTCTGTCACTCAAGCTTTTGGGTCTCACTATCTGCCATGATCTTTCCTGGGAAAACCACATTTGAAATCTGGCCTCCAAAGCCAGTCGCCGACTGGGCATCCTCCGTCGTGCGAAGTCCTTCCTTGGCACACCTGAGCTCCTCACCACATACAAGGCTTTCATCCGCAGCTCAATGGAATACTGCTCTCCCCTCTGGGCTGGGGCTCCTGCCTCACACCTAGCTCGTCTTCACGCTGTTGAAACCAAAGCGTTCAGAATCATTGGAATCTCCCGCGATGAAGCTAACTCCAAGGGCCTTTCACTCACTCACCGCAGGCAGGTTGGTGGTCATCCCGTCTTCTTCCGACTCCTCTCTGGCCTTGCCCCCCCCCACCCCCCAGCTCTCTCTGGGCTCTATCCCCCAAATATTCCTGCAGGTCGCACAAGATCTGCCTGCAACCCTCTTATGGTTAAACTGCCAAAATCAAGACTCTCTGCTCACCTTCACTCCTTCATTCCTCTTTTCTCCCGCCTCTGGAACAAACTCCCTCACTCTCTTCAATCCCACTCCACCCTCCAGGTCTTTAAAACAGCTGTTCACCACCATCTCTTATCTTCCCCCATCCAAAACCTTGATCTTTTCTACCCCCCTAATTTCACCCCAAATCCACTTTTTCAAAATACCAACTTCTTTCCTGGAAGTCCTTGGTGTCCTTGTGTTTTATACTTCTCCCACCGCCCCCCCCCCCCCTTCCCACGCCTCCTCCCCCCAAGCCCGCTCCCTCCCACACATCTCCCTGCTCTCAAATGTTGTTTGTGTGCTTCCCCTTCTCTCCCCATCTTGTCTTCCGCTCCCTCTTTTTATATATTTTGTTTGTCTGGTTGATTTGTTTGTTAAATAAATGTTAGCTCTTTCACGAGCCTCGATTCAGTATACAAAAAAAATAAAAAATAAAAAGCTTACATTTAATAAGCGTCAATATGTCCACCATTAGCTTCAGAAACCATTTGAAGTCGACTTTTAAAAGATTTCAGCAAAGACACGAACATTAGTCGCAAATATGACGGAGACAACACGCAGGCAATGTGCGCGACACGTCATGATGATGCACACGAAATTTGAATTAAAAAATCGCGGACATGTGGTCAATACAATCTGGGGGGAAAAAGTATCATTTATTTTGCAACATGTGATCAATACAATCTGGGGGGGAAAAGTATCATTTATTTTGTAACATGTGGTCAATACAATCTGGGGAGGAAAAGTATCATTTATTTTGCAACACCCTATAATTCTCAAAGCAACAATGCATTTGATAATCGGTCAGGAAAATAATCGTAGAGTCTCAGAGACAGCATTAGCAAGGTTTCATTTGGCACACCTGAGCTCCTCACCACATACAAGGCTTTCATCCGCAGCTCAATGGAATACTGCTCTCCCCTCTGGGCTGGGGCCCTGGAGAAATCTGGAGAGGGTTTCATTGAAATCACAAGTGTAGTTTCAGAGAAGAGAGCAAATCCATATTTTAGAAGGGTCAATAACCTCCTTCTCCCCCCCCCCCCCCAATGAAGACCCCCATTAATGAGCACAGATTTTGCCTTCGTTAGGCATCAGATATGAAGCTTGTGACTGGGTTTCATCGAAATCATGCGTTTGATTCAATCGATCATGACTGAAGTGTTTACGCACTCACTCACCCATTCACTGACCCACGGACACTGCTCGATCGCATAAGCTCTCCCGACTACAGTCCAGGTGAGCTAAAAACGATACGAGTGCCGCAAAAAGTTAATGGAGAAGGGAAGCATCCTGCAGAGGAAGGGGGCAGGCCAAGTACAGAGTGGTGAGGATGTTGAACAAATTTGTGAGTCACTCCAGTGCAGTTCCCATAAGTTTATCCAGATTCAGAAGATGATCTTGACAATCCAGTCAATAACTCTGAGAAATGTTTTTTCACATGCAGTAAACTGCATTATTGTATTCCATATCATCTTTATTTTTTAAAATTAAGGTTTCTGGGATCTCTGAAATCTCTGGGATCGCAATCTGCCAAAGAAACTAACACTCGACATGAAACGAGTAAAATAACAGATAGAAAGTCTTCTTCATTCTCCAATGCAATAAAGTTTCACCCTTGCTTTAGTTTAGGTTACATTACATTATTGCATTGCAATACAGTGTAGAGTCTAGAACGACATTCCGGCTTGTCAGCAATAATATTGACGCAGTATTCAGAATAAAAAAATTTAAATGGCAAAAGTGTGAAATAGTTAAATTTATGACCTACATTACAAATATTTTTATTTATTTTTAAATAGGTTATGGGAGAAACATGCCGATTCAGTGTCATGTGACCTATTATTTTGCATTTTTAATGTGCTCACAATTTGTAAAGAAATGGCAAAATGACGGATGAAATAATACGGTTATATTCAAAATATACTCGCAATGTGGTCGATTTCTTTAATTTCTTTTTTTTTTGTGAATTAATGAATTTTGGACTTGACTGGTAGTTCTTGATTCGGCCTTTTGCTCGATAAGAAAAACTGCCGCAAAATCCCCAACATTTGCTGACATCTATAAGTGAAAGCAAGCTCGCATTCTTTGACTAATTTGCAATTATTAATAACAGGTATACTGAAGCAAAGAATAATGTAGAACGATATTCATGAACCAATTTGTCACTTGTTTAGTGTTGAAGCTTTATTGTCATATGAATTCACATACGATTCGTACATACGAACAGTGCATGTTGCCCGTGTATGCGATGCACCGATTCCTCTTAATTGTCACCGTTATTCACATATTTTGGGGGGCATACATGACAGTCCAAAATTAACGCATTATAAATGAAGGAATTCTGTTTCATGGACGCTTTTGAAGTAGTGACAAAAGATTTGACACCTCTTCCATTAAATTTACATGCAAGGATATAAATGTTGGAACACTGGCTCGCAAAATGGTTAATGGGAGTTTGGAAATTTATTTTTATTAAAAAAACGAACGAAAATGTAATGGCTCCTGGATTTTGGCTCATGTTACCTTATGGCTCATAAGAATGTTTTGGGTTGAACCTTGTAAGAAAAAATAAGGCCATTGTCCTACTCCAGCTAGAGTGGCTTGGTGGTGGAGAAGGTAATGCATTGGTGCCTTGCCCCTCACTGTGGTGAGATCAATTCCCATGACTGCTTAGAACTTTGGCTCCGAGATGAGATTGGTACCACTGGGTCTATTTCCCAATAGTAAAGCCACTATGGCACTCCCAACAACATGGATAGGGTAATGGGAATTTCACTACCAGACACCAGGTGGAGTACTTTGTCAGATGCAAACCCCCCCCCCCCCCCCCCCACCAACCCTCCCACCCCCTCAATTTTTTTATGTAATCAAGATGAATGGTTACTCTAACAAGTGCTCCAAACACACAGGAAAAGAAACTGCCCACCTTCAAACGCAGCCATGCATTCAAGCTGTCAGGGAATGCAATGAAAGTGTACTGCGAGCTGAAAACATGTAATTTGCACACAAGCCTATTTGCACTTTATGTTGGATGTTATCTCAAGTTAGGGACAGGGTGAATAAAGACAAACAAAAGGGCATAGTATATTGCATCTCATGTGGCAGACGTTTGAGGAGTGCAAATTGCTAAGATTGGATGGCCATTATGTATATGGCCATCAAGAATAAAATCGTACACTTCTTTTGGGAAATGCAAGTATGACAGCCGTCACAAAACGTTCAGTGGTATGGCTCCGTGATCCTGGGCAGCATGCCTCACAAGAAGCACTAGCTGTTCTTTGAGACCTGTAAGGTAAAACATTGGTGCCTGTGGTAGTATTTATCCATTGTGAAAAAGTGAGTGAAATTGTGGAGGAGAAGTTCGTTTTTGATTATCACGAGCAGAGTTCCCACTTCCTGGGCAGGTCAAGTTTGTGCATTACTTGTTTTAAAAAAAAGTATAGTCTGTGTTTTGCAAGACAACGATAGATGTTTGCGTGGTGTGTGCTTAAAAAGGTAATAGATGGTTCAAAGGTCTAAAGGGTACATTCCAATAGACGTTAGTGTCTAAGGGGTCAAAAAGGGTCTAATCTCTCAAGCATGTAAATAGGGTCTAAAAATGTCGAAATGGTGTAAAGCTCAAAATGGTCAAGGTTCCAAGCTGTCTAATCGGTGTAAGAAGTGTAATGAAGGGTGTAAGGAGTCGAAATGTTGTTAAGGTCTAAGCGGTCTAAAGTGACTTAAGGAGTGTAAAGGTCTAATCGTTCTAGTGGTATAAAGGGTATAAAACGCCTATGGGGTGAAGGGATCGCAAAGTGTCTAATGTGTCAAAAGGGTCTTAAAGGTAAAATAACTCTTAATGGCAGAGGGGACCTTTGGGGTTTTGAGGGTCTCAAGGGTCTTGGCGGTCTTTAAGGATTTTGAACGGTCTTCAAAGTTCGAAGGGGCAGTGGTGTAGTGCCAAATTGTGAGGTACTGGAGCCCTGCAAAAACGTTGGCCGTGACATCATCGCCAGATTTACCGTCACATTAAGTTTTAACATGACACTAACCATTGGAGTTCCCCAAAATCAGTGGTAAATGAAATACGCACATTTTGTGATGATTAACAAAAGCTTAACAGTTAGCGCACACACACACAATCTCACAATTCAGAATCCCCTTTTTAGAAAAAGTCAGATCAATTTAGTCTTTAAACATAGTTTTTCGACAAAACTATATATATTCGAAGAAACCTTGGTGGGCAGGTTGGGTGTGTGACAAGGATGAATTGATTAGACTTTGTTGAAGATCCGGATCCGGATACCAGAAATTTTTGATTTTTAAGGTGATTCTTACCATCAAGTGATAGAGCTAAAAACGAGAAAAACATGATATTTCAAAACGTTGTGGGCGAGTTATGACAAAACTTTGTGGATGAGTTGGTTAGTTGACAAGAACAAGCCGATTTGATTTTGGTTCAGGTCCGGATGCAGTTCCGGACCTATCAGTGGCATACCCCTCGGCGAACGTACAGTTTTACACCTCAACTCCCCGAGCAGCTCAGCTCTGCCATCATTTCTGGCCCTGCAACTCTGGCCAATGGTATCCATTATCCCTTGGGAGACAAAAAATTTCTTTACCTGACGGTAGATTCCAAAACAACCACCAGCAACATCAAGGATGGTGGTCTTGAAGGCACTCCACAACTCTTCAGGATCCCCCGAAACACCCATACACCCAAAAACCCCACTCAGCCTGTTCGTAAACTCTTCAGCTACCTTCTCATCTTTGAGCTTGCCAACATCCATCCTACGCTGGGATGGAACCATTCTCTTGGATTTCAGCCTTAATTTCAGAGTTGCTACAACATGCCTGTGGTCATTATTGAGCAACTGAGCACTCTGGTAGATTCTGCAGTTTAGTAGCATCCTCCAGAGACCATCAACGAGCTCATCGCCAATCTCCTTTGCCACACCACCAGAGTTGGAATAGCAAGTCCGGCGATGTGGCTGTGGGTGCTGAAACCATGTACCAGCCACCCTGAGTCCATGACATCTTGCGAAGTCAAGAAACCTAGTGCTATTCTGGTTAATGGCTCCAGACCCATGGGGACCAACACATATCTCAAAACCATCCCTATCAGTGCCAGTGGATGTATTGAACTCCCCCAAGACTGGAACAGTGTCTCTCCTGTGACATTGATCAACCACAGACTTGAGCACAGCATGGAATGTCTCCTTCACAGTAAGATCACTCGTCTCAGTCAGAGCATGTACAGAGACTAGATAAATGACACCCAAAGAGTGACGAATCCTCAGTCTCATAATACACTTGTTGACCGGTGTTACCTCATTTATCATGGAAGTCAGGTTATTGGACTCCTTGGGCATGCTAACCATCAGAGATCAGACCAGTAGTAGGTGTAACCACCTGCCATGATCTCACCACTATCCGGTCTCCGAATCTCAGAAAGTGCTGCAATACTGAGGTTCAAATGCTGGAGCTCAGATGATAGCAGAGACAGGTGATCATCCTCTCAGAGTGAGGACATTCCAGGCACCCACCCGAAGGGACCACCTCAGGTTAACCCGAGGAGACTGCCGTCTGGTGGACGACTCCTCAGTACCACCACAACAGACACCACCACAACCCAATCCAGGAAGGTTACCCCGTGCTTTTCCTCCAATCATCAAAGAATGTGGGACCCGAAGGCTTTGCCCCAATCCAGTTATCCGGTGAGCTGCCCTACATAGGGCAGCCTGCACAGGAGGTACTCCCACAAAGTGGGTTTTTAGTTTTATTTACGTTCTGTGTGTGTTGCAGAATGAAGTGTTTTATGGTGGCCAGAGTGCAAATCCTGCCCCCAACCTCCTAGAAATAGGTAACCCAACTGCAGGATGACGTCCGCAGACACAGTTGGGCACCAGATATGGATGGCCATTGGCTCACAAGTAGCTCCTGCACCCTTTGACAGGTCTTGTTTTTAATACTGTTGTGTGTCCATATCCATATACACCCTCCTCACCAGGAAACCTGGTGGGGAAGACGGTGTAGTCACCAACAAACAGACACTGAAACAGATTAGTACAGGTTTACATGGTACCTGCCGCAAGTTACAGATTTGATCTGGCTTAACCTGATAATATATACATCACAATGTGCAAATGGCCCTGCATAACGAAGGGAAGAATTCAATAATCACCGTGCAGCAAGGAAATAATTTGACTGACAGTATGAGACATTGTGTTCATGTAAAAAATGCAATATGTGCTATCTTTCAATTACAAAAATGTCAAGAGAAAGCAACCAATAAGGAGACAGTTTCGCCACTCACGTGATGCTGTTCTGGTGTAGTGTCTCTAGTGCAGTGTCTTGCTGTACAGAAAGTGCCCGCTTGTCCATATTATGAAAGCGCTCCATAGCAGACATGTTTCGTTGCGTGCTTTGCTTGGGCATGTCCAATTTAGCTACAAAGGACAATACTCCCCGATCATCTACCGAGAATAGCAGAGGACAGCAATCATGACCCTGAGCACACAGGGGGCATGAGAAAGCGTCAGATCAGAAGAACAATAAATGTAAAATGTGAGTCAACTGCAAGCAATAAATAAAAACATTGAACATTACTTTGTTTCCTCCGAAAAAAAAAAAATTAAATATTGTTGTCGACATACAAATGAGGTATAAAGCCGTGTTTTTTTGTTTGTTTTTTTTGCAATTTAAAACATGAGTATACCCGCTCACTGCGGGAGCGGCAGGAAGGATCATTCCTCTTTGGGGTATATAGATTACAGTCGATCTATGGTCGGGTCTCAAGAACATTGGGTGTGTGTTCATTTACCAAGTTTCTTGTTGAGAGATCGCCAATAGTACATGGGCTTATGTATATTTGTGGACCGTTTTGCTAGATTCTTGGCAACTAGGCTTAAATCACTCTAAATAGCATATAAAATAAAAAAATTGCTGTCGCCAAATTTTCACGACATCTTCATGGCGGCCATCTTGGATTTCAAGATGGCCACCATTTCGGACCTATTTTGCCTTATATCTCACTTATTAATCAAGGTATCAGCACAAGAATAGTGTCCTTACCCACATTTTCGGGGTCAAGGAAGACAATGGTAATAATCAAATTTCAGCTGGATGGCCAACATCTTTATAATTTCAAGATGGCCACCATTTTTTAATCTAGTTTTGCCCAAACTCCAGGTCAAAGCCATACTTTAAAAGGTTTTCATGTATATCAGGTTTAAATATAAATGTCCTGGTATTGAATCTATTTACTTTTACTCACAGGTACTTACATTTTTAGATAATGGTTAGGATTGGATTGGGAGGGGGTGGATAGGAGGTGGGGGGACAGGGGAGTTCTTCTGCCAGATCCACACCCAAATATTATCTAAAGAATCAAGCTACCGTACATCTAGTTTTAGTCAAATATTATTCCTGAAACTGTGTTGGATGACCTTTTAACAATCTTTATTCTTTTCAGATGTGCAGCAGACGACCTTGAGAAGTTGCATTCTTGGATAACTGTGGAGGAAGAACGACTGCCGGCATCATGACCACGCCAGAGGAACCTGCTGCTAAAAAGAAGCCCATTGACTTCAGTCTTTGTTTGCTATGCCAAGGGAAGAAATACATAAAAAGGAAAGTGCTTGAGCCTTCAAGCACACCACAGGCCGATACATATGAGACATTTTTGCGAAATCTCACCAAACGAGATACATACAGGAATCCGACATATGTGGCCATAAATCAAAGACTGCAAGGCTTATCCGCTGGTGATCTGATGTCAAGAAAAGCATTATGGCATCGGAGCTGTTACGGTATGCTGACACATATACAGCATATTGAACGTGATGAAGGACGATCTGAACAAGCCACAAGTCAAATGGACACGTGTTCTGACCGGAGGTAAGAAACGAGGAAGACCATCAACAACTCCTATTCCAGAGGAAGCCTCCTGTTCAGCACCAGCAGAAAGGCAGACATGGTCGACAGTACCATCATTCTGCCGGAATATGTGCTTTTTCTGTCAGACTGTGAAACAGGACAAAAAGACCGGGACAGAAGAGATACGCTGTGAGTGTTTAAAAAAAAAAAAACCACCTTTAGAGGCCATTTTTCCCCGCAAGCGGGGGTTGGCCTTTTTCGGGTACCGTGGTTGTTGTTGTTTTTTTTGGTCCCCTTTTTGAAGCAATGTTTTACGGCCGGATGTCCTTCCTGCCACCAACCCTTTTTGTCGCCTTTTTACGACAAACAGGGAATTACCAGTGAACTGGTACTCAACTGGTACTGGTACTCACTGGCTGTGAGTGTAGAAGCAAAGATATTGGTAGGTCAGTTAAACAGATTGTGGAAAACAGTGACAACAGTGTCTGGAAACTCAACCTTGCGGACTTTCTCGTTGAGGGAGATTTTCTTGCAAGGGACATAACCTACCATAAGAGCTGTTTGACCTCCAACTGGAGTCGCTACGTGCAAATGCCACAGCGCAAAAATTGTGCAGGTGACCAAAGTGGTGATGGGGACTTAGGACAGAGAGAGAGATTTGTATCAGCTGAAATTGAGTTATTCACTGAATTACAGGATTGCATCGATGATGGACAGTTTGTCTCAACACCTGAGGCTGATGAGGTCTACAGTAACATGATGCGGGACTATGGTATTCAGAATCACAGCATCACCAGGGGCAGGCTGTTACAGAAGATCCGTGAGAACATTTGTTGTGATATTACCGATGGTCAAGGCCAAAAACCTTCTGTCATTCATGACAAAAAGGCAAGAAGGACAGCAATAGATGCTGCAATAAAGGAGAAAAATATCAAAGAAGACATGTTGCAGATATTCAAATGTGCAAAGTGTGTACGACAATCCATTCTTCACTCTAGAGATGTTGAAAAGGCATGGACATTTCAGGGATCTTTACTGGACTACAATGATTCGGATATTCCATGTGAGTTGTTCACTCTCATCCGATGGATAATTCAGGGAGCACAAGCTTGTACAACTGCATCACGAGCCGATGAACTACGGAAAACATGCATGATAATATCGCAGACTGTCTGCAGTGGATCTGTCTACAGACAGAAGCAGTGGATCTAGAGGAAGTGGTAGGGGCACATGAACTGTCCAATACCAATAGAACTCTTCTCCAGACAAATGGAATGGTCCACCCCACCACCGACAAGAGCAAGATCATATCACTCCTGGAGGGTCTTGTGAAATCCAGTGATGACACAAACCCAAGTGACCATGCTGAAGAACTTGCAGAACACCCTGAGAATGTGCAAGAAAGACCCAGGACATGCTTAATTGTTGATGGAATGGCGCTATTGCAAGAATTAATGAGTGTCAAGAAATTTCAGAACTGCAAGGAGCTAGGCACAGCGTATGTACAGCTAGCCGAATGCAGAGGACGTGCTTATGAGCAGCTTCGGGTTGTGTTTGACAATTACACAATTGATGCATCATTGAAGGAAGGAACAAGGGAACGTCGTAGAGGCAAGACCAAGGCAGTGAAAAACTATATTGTTGATGAGCAAACCAAAATCAAGGACACCAAGTCATTCCTTGCTAGTAATGTCACAAAGGATTCACTGACACTCTTCCTGGCAAATACATTGATCAACAGTAGATCCTCCATGCAGATTGTAACGGTGACAAGGAGAAGTGTCCAGAGCAATTTTGAATGTGAAATTGCTAAAGAGGTCAGTAGCCAGGAGGAAGCTGACACACTCATGACTTTGCATGCAGTGCAACTTGTGAAAACAGGATTCATTGTGAGTATCTATTCCCCAGACACAGATGTGTTGTTACTTGCTCTACGTCGAAGTGATGACCTAGGAAGTGATGCTGCAGTTATCATGGGCACTGGAAAAAACCGTCGGAAAATCTTATTAAGGCCAATCTATGAACAGCTTGGTGCTCAGAGGGCAAAAGCACTTGTTAATTGGCATGCTCTCACCGGCTGTGACACCACTGGCCACATTCAGGGCAAGAGTAAAACAACTTGCTTCAAGGCATTCACTGAAAGTAGTCAAACAGTAGTGTCAGCAATTGCTCAGCTTGGAGAGGGTGATAAACCATCTGATGCTGTCCTAGAAGGATGTGAAGAGTATTTCTGTCCGAAAGGTGTCACAATAAGAAGTGCTGCTGAACTACGATGGCACCTATTCCACCAGCTGAAGGCTGATCAGGGAGTCGAGAAACTAACACCAACTGCTGGTGCCTGGAAAGAGCATGTCCAGCGTGCTCATTTGCAAGCACACACATGGGCACAAGATCTAACTCTAAATCCAACTGTGATCGACCCAAACACCTTGGGATGGGAAACTGTTGGAGGCGAATTGAGACCAGTCCTGACGCAGGTTGCAATTGCTCCAGCCTCAATTCTCCAACTTGTTCGCTGTGGCTGTGGACGAGCTGCAAAGAGTCCTAGCAAATTGTGTTCATGCAGGTGTTCATGCAAAGCTAGGAATGTAGTCTGTACCGAATTGTGTAACTGTGATGCTGATTTGGAGAAATGCTGCAACACTGATGCTCAGCCTATTGGGAATGACATTGTGTTTGATCAGTAGAGAGCCCGTCGTTTGGATTTTTGATAGGGGTTGTTTGATGAACAAACTGATTAACAAACTGTAGCATTGCTTTCAGAAAAGGCTTAAGTCTATGATGGTTGCTAGCCACCACAACTAGTCTTCATCAATTGTCTCAGACTAAGACACTAGGCTATGTTTGCTCATACTTTGATTAAAAATGGTGGCCATCTTGAAATTATAAAGATGTTGGTCATCCAGCTGAAATTTGATTATCACCATTGTCTTCCTTGACCCCGAAAATGTGGGTAAGGACACTATTCTTGTGCTGATACCTTGATTAATAAGTGAGATATAAGGCAAAATAGGTCCGAAATGGTGGCCATCTTGAAATCCAAGATGGCCGCCATGAAGATGTCGTGAAAATTTGGCAACAGCAATTTTTTTATTTGATATGCTATTTAGAGTGATTTAAGCCTAGTTGCCAAGAATCTAGCAAAACGGTCCACAAACTTTGGTTTCCCAACATAAGCCCATGTACTACAAGTGGTTTAAGCATTCGAGCAAGCACTCCGTTCAAAACAGTTAAGGAACGGCTGGCTTGGCAAGCGCTAGCTAGCAGCTTGGCAAATGAGCACAACCCGGTCTTCCTCCCTTTCAGTTTTGTGTTAAATAGCAGGAGCGAGTTTTAAAAGTTGGCTACGAAAAACGCCACGGCAGCGCCAGGAAGTGTCATGTTATTTACCCAACCCTTGTGGGGTATATAGAGAGCACAGTAGGTCTTCGCTCCGTTCTGCAAGTAAAAGTTACCTCACGGATGTAGGTATCCCTCCAAATTCCTTTATTTAGTGTTATAAATAGCATTAGTGACTGTTTAAAAAGCTAATCATGTGTGTTTGTGGTTTATGATATTTTAACTCTGGTAGAGGTTATTGGGCCGTTGCTCCCACGGAAACGCCATGATAAGCTATTTATAAACGTTGACTCGACGTTTGTTAAAGGAGGAAAAACACCTTGGAGAGGTGGGATATTATTGATATAAATATTGTTTTGTAATAGCATTAATATTATGCTATTATAATTCGTTTTGTTATTTGAAGCGGCCTTGGAAAAACGCCACGATAAAGCTAACTTTACACCGATATACACCTCAACATGCAACCCCATTGACGGCAATGGCGGGGAAAACCCACTCGGGGGAGAAATCACCCTTGGGGAGGGGGACAAATTAATGCGCTACAACCTTCACGATGTTACCCGTCGTCATCCTGTCAAGTTTGGTTGAGATTGGATAAGTAACGACAGAATGTATTGGGGTCAAAAATTCATCAGACAGACAGATGCCAAATGGCGTATTTTAGTATGAAGCTACTCATTTTTACCCTGCAAGTGAAAGTCAAAATAGAGATGAGGGAGGGGGTTGAGGTGGAGCAGGGGAAATGAAAATAATTTTTTTGTCCCAAACCATGAAGGAATGGCCCTACACAAGAAGAAAAAAATCTCAGCAATGACTGATCCTTTTCATGATAGCTTCCAGTCAATATCACATTTTAACCAGCAGTGGGTGAGTTTTCTGTT
Organism: Myxine glutinosa; assembly: GCF_964187855.1. NCBI lineage: Eukaryota > Metazoa > Chordata > Myxini > Myxiniformes > Myxinidae > Myxine > Myxine glutinosa. The sequence continues at coordinate 144,509,290 of NC_136263.1, forward strand.
GCCAAAACAACAGATTTCTTGATTTGGGTTCTGAAGTTTTTTGAAAGGTGTAAACCTTTTGGCTCTCCCTCTTGTGAACATATGTGCCCAAATAATGTGTTAATGTATGTGTTAATATATTGTTGCGGATCTGGATTAAGGGTTAAATGGGTTTAGACAAGACGGGTTATTTCATAATATGTTAGAATAAAGCATATGTAATTATAATTGATGTATAGATGACACATGTTGAATGTTTAGCAGCTCTCTTCTTCCCAGCAAAATGTTTGTGTCTGAGCTCTCCTCCCATCTTCTCAATTCCTTCCAATTTGCCACTTCCCTCCGTGTTTTGCCATTAATGGATCAGGACTGTGAAAGATCATGCCATGCAGGGACCGGAGAGTCTAGTATCTTTCCGTCACACTCAAAGACTGTAGACACCAAGTGATCAAAAAGTTACTACCTCTCCCGCCAAATCTGAGTAAGCCAGTGAAGTCACCTGGTGGCTGAGCCCACCGATGGACAGGCGAAGGACCGAACATAGCCTATAGGAGCTTAAAAAAAAAAAAAGGAAAAAAGAAGTGTACTGGACTCAGAGAGTGCATGTCTTCGTGGAGAGCTGGTTGGTTATGCAAGAAACAGAGTCGATCCCATGAGTTCCTAGTGCACCGTGATACAGCTCTGGCATGTCTGTGCCTCCATGCTGTATTGTGGTTCCTGAACGCTGCTGTGGTTGCTGTCTGGGTCTGCAGGACTTGGTGGTAGTGTGTCGTGTCTCCCTCCATGGTACTATGCGGATTTGTGGGCTCACACAGCCTTGTGAATCCATGCCGTGCTGTGGATGGGTTCCGCTTAAACCTCTGCAATCTCTGTCCCGTCAACCTGATCCAGCTGAGCCCTATGTGCTTTTCAGAATGAATAAGAGACCATTGAGAGATAAGGAAGCCCATCAATTACCGTAGTCATGATAAAAGCACAAAATTGGGTGGACAGTTATATAATTATACTCTGAGCATTTTCAGATGTAGAGATACTTAAAATTTGACCGACGTAGCCACCACATTGGGATTTTAAAATGGCCACCATTCAAAATTTTAACCATGGATCCAGAAGTTGAAGATACCTGATTTTGGTGGCCAGTGCTACATTTTCTTTTGTAGTAGAAAAAGTAAGTACACTCTTGGCCCTAATAGGTGGTATTGCTCCCTTTGGCAGAAACAACCTCAAGTAGGCATATCTTATAACTGTCTACCAGTCTCTGACATCAGCTGGGAGAAATTTTTGCCCACTCCTCCATGCAGAATTCTTTCAGCTGTGCAATGTTTGAGGGGCTTCTTGCATGCACAGCTCGTTTCAAATCCACCCACAACATCTCGATGGGATTTAGATCCGGGCTTTGACTTGGCCATTCCAGAACCCTCCATTTCTTTCTTTTCAGCCATTCCTTGGTGGATTTACTGGTACGTTTAGGGTCATTGTCATGTTGCAAGGTCCACCTTCGGTTGAGCTTCAACTTTCCGACAGATGGGCTCAAATTATCCTCAAGCACCCTCTGGTACAATGAAGAATTCATAGTGGATTCAATGATGGTGAGCTGCCCAGGCCCTGATGCAGCAAAGCTGCCCCAAACCATAATATTTCCACCACCATGCTATGCTATACAGTTGGTATCACGTTCTTCTGATCAAATGCTGTCTTTGGTTTTCACCAAACATGTCTTCTGGTACTGTGGCCAAATAACTCTACCTTTGACTCATCTGTCCAGAGCACATTGATCCAGAAATGCTGGTCTTTGCCTAGGTGTTCATTGGCAAACTTTAGTCTTGCCCTGATGTTCTGTCTGGACAGCAAAGGCTTCCTCCTGGCACACCTCCCATGTAGATCAAATTTGTGCAGCCTCTTTCTAATGGTAGACTCGTGCACTTTGACATCAACAGTGGCAAGAGCTACCTGTAGGTCCCGTGATGGCATTCTGGGGTTCTTCGAGACTTCTTTCAGCATCTTGCGGTCTGCTCTCGGGCTGAACTTGCCGGGGCGGCCTGGCCTGAACAAGTTGGCAGTTGTTTGGAATCTTCTCCACTTGTAGATGATTTTCCGGACAGTCGAATGATTGATTTCAAATTGTTTGGAGATCTTTTTAAATCCCTTCCCAGACTCGTAGGCATCTATAACCTTCTTTCTGAAGGCCCCAGAGAGCTTTTCTGATCTAGGCATGGCGACGCCGCACAATTCAACAACAAAGAGCAAACCAAACTAAATGTCTGAGGTTTAAATAAGACAGGTTCCTCCAAGATCCTCTCTAACGATGTTCTCATCATTTGCACCTGAGCTGGTGCACCTGATTCTAATTTTAGGTATTTGAAGTAGTGATAAATGTAGGGGTGTACTTACTTTTTCCACATGCAAAATTTGCATTTATGTTTATTTAAATTATACAATGGACTACAAAATGTAAATGTTTTATGATATTTGTTATATTATATCACCTTTATCTATCAATATTGTTGAAATGAAGATCAAATAGCTGTATGTTGAAATATGTTGAAAAAGTCAAAACTTTACATGGGGTGTACTTACTTTTTTACGTGACTGTACAGTTGCAGAGAAAATCATATTTATTCTGTGCGGACAAACAGACAGACAGACAGACAGACAAACAAACAAACAAACAAACGGACTCAAATGCAATACCCTCTCCTCTGGCGAGGGTAAATATTCGGATGAAACAATGTGCACTCCACACATGAGTTCTTCCCTCTACTGGGTGCGATCTTTTATGATTCTAACACTAGATGTCTCAGTGCTATGTTATTCAAGACGGCAGACAGCAACACAACATTGTCAGTGCTGTGAAGCATGGAGCACTGCCGATGAGTTGGGATGACTGACTGGAGATGAGATGACTGGAGAAGACTGGAGATGAGAGTTGGGTGCACCATTACGATCCCGAGACTAAGAGATGGTCAATGGGGTACCGCCACAAAGCATCATCAGCCCAGACTTGGCTTCGTTGGATTTTCATCTCTTCCCAAACTTAAGGAACACCTATGTGGAGAACATTCTTCCTCTGATGATGATGTCTATGCCACTGTGAAGCCCTGGTTAAGCCACGACTCACAGTTATATCATGACGGAATCACAAAACGACTTGAACGTTGGCAGAAATGTGTAGACTGCAGTGCTGATCATGTTGCCAAATAAAGATCCACAATGGGAGAAAAAAATATTGATGTTAGTATCTGTCTTTGTTTCATTTGAATATCTTTTCCCGTTTTGGAGAAAAAGAATAGGCGGTACTACTTTTCAACACACCCTCATATATGTCTCAAAGGGTTACGATACTCATTCAATGAAAGTCTCATTCAATAAAAGTTAAACCTCAAAGTGATCAAGCATACACTATTCTCCAAGGTGTAAATCACACAGTATACATCCCCCTTAATCCCTCCAAATAATACTCAGAAAGTGAAAAGTTTCAAAGGCAAAATGAGTACAGTACTTCAAATAATACATTGAAAAAGATCAAAATATCAAATGTGAAAACTTCGTCCTCTATACGTGATCCTCATGAAAATTGTATTGATGATCATCTCTTGAGGTTGTAGTTCAGACCTATGCTGATTTGGGGGAACTCCCCTGAGAGCTCCCTGATCCACTGGAAGCCCCCCTGATCCCAAATCGAAAAATCTAAGATAGAAGGCTTGTGCAGGCCATTGAGTAGAAGGGCTGTACCGGGTTTCAGAGCAATCAGTTGGTAAATAAGGGACGAGTACGGATCCAATGTTTCAGAGGGTAACCCCCCTCCCCTCCCCCCAGGAGCCACCATGGTCCAAAATCAATAAATCGAAGCCTGAGCGATTGTGCGGTCTACTGTCTCATATGCATGTGTCAAGTTTCAGAACAATCAGCTAGGTGATACGGGGGAGGAGTAGCAAAAATAGCAAAAAGTTAACGGTGGACGGACAGACATCCAGACATCACAACCCATTTTATAAGTTAATGTCTTCGAAAATCAGGATGAGATGACCGAAAAGGTGGTGGATACTTTTGGGCCCTACGATGGTTCCATTACACGTTTTGACACCCACTAAAGGAGATTACTACACAACAAAATAATGTTTCTACCAAGGCAAACTTGTTGAACATTATCGCATTGCAACAATCGGCATTTTAATTTGTAGCATGGAGGGGTGGAGGGGATGAAGGCAATGGCAATTACTCACAGCAGCTACAAGGCTGTTTTCTGTGACAAATATGATGCTGAGCAGCGGCAGATAAACGGTTTTCAGCTGAGACATCCTAAAAGGCAAAAGAGTAAACCGAAAACAAAATAAACAAGCATTCCATAGCAAATAACTTCAACTCCACTTGTGAGCTCGCTTTGAAAAACATCCAATTCCGCTACTTGCAGGTGAGGATGCAACTTACTATTTAAAAACAATTGTAGACAAAGTCAAGACTCCTGGAATAGCAAGAACACAAAATGGACCAGGACGCAATAGAACAAAAGGAACAGTAGAAAGAGATGTGGGACACCAACAGCAGAGTTGAGGGACAAAATAAAGGGAGACTTCGACAAATGAGGTATGTGGTGAAGAATGAGGGGTAGGGAAGGATGCATGGAGTTGACAAGATGGATACAGAAGCAAACTCTCAGGAACAAAAACCTGGAAACTTGGGAGGTGGGGTTGGGTATGGGATTTTTAACAAGGATAGAAATGATCATGGTTTTGGATGGGAGATGATCATCTGACATGTTGGTGAATAGCTGTCTTGAAGACATGGAAGGAAGAATGACATTGAAGAGAATGTGGGAGTTGGTCCCACAGGCAAGAAAAAAGCAAACAAATGAGTTGAGGTGAGCAGTGATTCTGGATTTTTGATAGTTGATAAGTGGTGAAGGCTTACTCTGAATGAAGCTGGCAAAACCAGGTGTGCACACTTACTCCATGCCCTGCGTCGCGTCAGCTATCGATATGGTGCTGTCGTGTCCTGACCAGGCCACCTTGTTGCCACTAGGTGAAAAGCAGACACCATGTACCCAACCTCCACTGCCACCACTGCTGAACTCCACCATCAGCTGTCCAAAAGGCATTTTGATTCCCCACGGAGTAGGCGAAGGCTTTTCCTCAACCTCTTTAATGTAAGCAGAGTACACCCTGCAACCAGTGAAGTTTATTTACAACAATGAATTGTCTTTTGAAGGAAGAAATAGAAGTGGAAGTAATATTCCAAAGCAAATCGAAATTCTTTCTTTTTTTTCAATACTGTGTCAAAGCTTGTGGAGGATCAAGAACGCAGAACAGACCAGGACATAACAGAACGAAAAGTACAGTAGAAAAGGGAGGGGGACACCAAAAGCAGGGCAAAAAGAGACAAACTCAAGAAGAACAAGAGCAAGGGGGGAGACCAATGTGGGAGAGGTTGGCAACAGGCATAAACTCTCAATCACAGAAATGTAAGGGAAAATTGGCAAATAAGCAGAAATGTAAAAAAAAAAAAAATTAGAAGTAAAGAAGAGAAGGGTAAAGGACCAGGGTGCAACCCGATAAGCTGGAAACCCGGAAAAAGATGGACTTGAAGAATAAAAATAATGACAGGAAGAAAAATTAGAACGGCACTCGGTAGAGCGCATACCTCTGCCAGGCGGAACAGTTTGTTTTGCATCCCACTGATAGGCCACATCTGGATTCGGACATAAACTAAAATCTACGGTAATTGCTTGTTCTTGTCAACTAACCAACTCGTCTACCAAGTTTAGTCATAACTCGTTCACAAGTTTTTTTGAATATCATGATGTGTGTATGTATATATATATATATATATATATATATATATATATATATATATATATATATATATATATATATATATATATATATACGTATATATATTGCTTTTCGCCCAATCTCTCAATGGTGAAGAAGCACTTAAAAATTAAATAAAACTCTTAGCCGAATACATATTCAGATCTTCACAAAAATCGAATCAATTCGTCCATGTCACGCACCTAATGTATCCACCAAGTTTCGTCGAAATCCATCCATATTTTTGAGATATCGTGCTATGTTTCGGTTTTAGCCCCATCATTCACTGGTGAAGAATCACTTGAAAAATTCTACAAGCCGGATCCGGATTCTAATCTTCACCAAAATTGAATCAATTCTTCCTTGTTACATATGCAACCTTTCCACCAAGTTTCGTCCGAATCCGTCCATACCTTTTTGAGATATCTTGTTCACAGACAAACAGACAGACAGACAGACAGGCAGACAGGCAGACAGGCAGGCAGGCAGGCAGGAGTGAAATCATAACCTCCATCCACCTTATGTGATGGAGGTAATAATTTATGTGACCTCCGAAATTAAACAAAAAGGAACATCAATTTAAAGGACTGAATCCCAAAAAAAAAAGTTTTCAGCCAACCTGCACTTGAAATCGCAGGAGCCCGCAGCCAGTAGAATGTTGTTAGGATGCCAGTCCAAGTTTAGAACTGTTGAACGAAGAGATTTCTTAATGTGTTTACTCACCCACCTGCAGACAAGAGCAACGATCATGGCACTAGACATCATATTGCAATCAACAGTTGATAAATGACAATCATCATGGCAATCAGAAGCTCAACATCTTCCCTTTTGCATGCACTGATAACCATTGCTCACACTTATTCTGCAGGAGGCACAAATGGAAGCGTTTGCTGTTTGATGCCAAGAAAGAAAAACACAAAAATAAATGAAAACCCACAACCGTTTCTGACAATATAGAAAAAGGCACTCATTTTCCGACAAGGAGGAAGAATGAGATGAACACACAAGGTAATGGTGCTGTGGGGAGGCTTCACGCAGAGCGGAACCCAATTAGCAACATTTTATTTGGGACCCGACACTTCGTACAACAAAACTACACAATTGCCCACGATACAAATTGCAACACGCAGCTGCAACGCAGCACAGCACAGTTACACCTGCACACAAAAGGCATAATATATTTAGGTTAACATGGGTGGAATGGCCTGGCATCATGTTCATATGGTAACTAGAGCTGCCATTGGTTTCAATGCTATTTACAACCCCACTCCAATAAAAGGCTTTCCGCATTTTTGTTCCTCCTTTTTAGTAATGAATTCTGATGGACGATCATTATTTCCCTTCCACAACCGCACTCAATTTTGCTTCCACTGACACAGGCTGAATGAATGGGTGTGCCAAACCATTGCTAACGGAATGGAAAGCAGGCTAATCACTGTTTATCTCGGCGAAGCCATGCAGTGGAAAGGACTATTACATATCAAATTTATCACGAAGTGCACTACACAAGATGCAGAAAGTGTCTGGTGATATGGTGAAAGGGAAGCAATTCTGTGGCTTCCTGCAAGTTTTTCCTCAAAGAGAATTGCTGGCAGTTGCAAAAGATAAACTATGGTTGGCAACAGGAGGTGGGGTTTTGTGGAGAGGGGAAAGGGTGGGGTGTTTGCTCTACCCTATTTACCACCGGTTATGCATTTCCCTCAAATCTTGGGGCTGTATAACTCGTCCGCAAAGTTTAACATACCAAAGAAACCAGAAAGCCACGTAGGTTTGACTTCAGACATTCATATCGAAACGGCCATCTATGAAAACCTTTAAATTCATGGATCAATGTAATGTCAACATCAGATCATTAAATAGATAAAAGCCAGAGCATTTAATAAGGTTAAAATCAAAACTAAACAAGAGAAAGAAAAGTTTTGCATCATGGAACACACTCCCTGAGAAACACAACATCCAGTCTGGTTAAATAAAAGCAATCAATGAATTGCTACCAGTAAAAGCTGGTACTCATTTTACCGACCTCGGAAGAATGACAGGCTGAGTCAACCCACTTGGTGCTAATTCAAAGGCATGATAGGGCCTCAAACGCAGGACCCAAACATCTCAAGCCAGCCACCTTAACCATTAAGGCAACACGATGCTTAGTGCGTACTCATAAGTAGTAAATACTACTCGATCGTGCACCTATAACTGCTCACCCTTTCCATAAAAAAACTAGAGGTTCCAGGGAACCTGAACTCAACTGGTCTATATCAATATGGTTAGAATATGCATAATAGAACCACAAACTATATAGTTTATATGTGCTAAAAATATATGACAAAAATTGATTTTTCAATATGGCCGCCCTGCCACGCCCATTTTTGGGCATGCAATGCCCAAATGCAATCCCAAACTAGTTTATGTCTTAAAGATGCTGCATAACAAGTTTCATCAAATTTTAATCAATATTTGTGACTTTTAGAGTGTAGACGTCGAATTGTTTAGAGACGACAGACAGACAGACAGACGGACGACGGACCACGGACACTGGGCGTCGACAAAAACTCAGCTGGACATAGTCCGGTTGAGTAAAAAAAAAAAAAAAAAAACTGTGCATAGAAAGCCTCGTTTATATTTCACAATGGATTAACAACTCGTGTTTAACACTTACATACAACAGGGCAAAAGAGGCAATCAAATTTAGTGTGTGCAAAACTGATGCCTCCATCCTCCACCCCAAACCCCCATCCCCAACCCTCTTTCCCCATTTCCCCCCCTCCCCAGCAACCGACTTCTTCTCTTTCCGTTCCTTCCTCAATTCAGACCTTGCCATTACGTATGCGGTGCCAAATATGTAAAGTAATCAAATACGAAAAATTCAAACATTTGCATTTTCTGTCACACATACCATCAAAGTGGCAAGAACTCAGTACCATTGAAGTTGGTGCACAAACATTCCAACTGCACTCGTAGGGAACTGCCAGCCTAACCACCATAGCAACAAGAAAGTCAAACAGCAGGCTAGCCACATATACCGACCGAAGCAAATAGCCACAGCACCTTAAACATACCCCACGAGCACATGTAGACCTCATAACTATACCGCAGACAGGTGAAAGCCACTGTGAGCTACCAACAGCTAAAAGTGATACAGTTTGAAATGGAAAAATTGTGACACTTAAGTTAGTCCGCAGCTCAATGCTATTCAGCTTGTGACTCAAACAGGGAAAACACGTCATGAGTTATTTAAACAGAAAACTCAAAACTGCATCGGTTTGGAATGCTATTTCCTGGGAAAGAGACGTGACATCTGGCCTTGTGTTCAGAACGTTTGAACTTACAAAAAAGGAGCTATTTAAAATGCTAGTGGCACACAACCAATACATAAAAATCGAGCCTATCAAGCTCAGAGGACACTTCAAAAACGTATTTTGAAAGTTTCTCTGGCACTTAGAATAAATGCTTGAAAATTAGTTGTGCATCAAAGTGAACTCATCAAAACCTGCATTTTCTAATCTGCTTGTTACAATCCTGGCATGCCGCAATAAATAGCTTGCCCTGTGTAACCAAAGCCCAGGGATGAAAGGTTCGTGCAAATTACACACAGCTACTTGCTATCAAGTGAACACATATCATCGTCAACTTTGCTCAAAAAGAGCATGCAACAGCAAAAATCCATCACATTTGCTTTTGGTGCTTCTGACTTGAGTCCCATTATTACAAATTAAAGACAACTGGTTAAATCAGATAAAACATTCTAGAGCAGCTGGGGCATCACACACAGCAACATTAGGTCACGAATGAGCTAGTGCATCCTGCAAGCAACATCAGGTAATGTCAATATTGCACTTGACCACTGAAAGCTGTAGGCCTAGATTGTCAAGGCTCAAACTTGACAAGCTCAACCCACAAATTAAAGCATTATTCCATTACACAGCATACAAGTGCCAAGAAAGTGGTTAGTCGAGCAGAGAATGCTCATTTAAAAGAGACGGTTTGGCAATTGATATTTATGAGGGTAATGGTTAGGATGTGTAGCTCACCAGCTGGGTGAAAAGTAACGGATACAGTGGGGGCAGGATGACTGCACACTATATTTAGCATTATCAAGGAACAGAAAAGTAGTTCTACAGCTTCTCAATGCAGGGAAGAGGAAATGCATGGTTGAGAGGACTCAGCAGAGAACACAAAAAGATGGCTCAGCGGCAGAGGCAGAAAAAATGGCTGAGCAAAAGAGAATCCAAAAAAGATGGGTCAGCAGAAGAGAGGCAGAAAAGAGGGTTCAACGGCAGAGAGACATAAAAGAAGATTCAGGAGCAGAAGAAGAAAAGAAGACTTAGGAGCAGAGGAAAAAAGAGTAATCAGGAGCAGAGAGACAGAAAAGGAGACTAAGGAGCAGAGAGACAGAAAAGGCGACTCAGGAGCAGAGAGATGGAAAAGGGGACTCAGGAGCAGAGAGACAGAAAAGGAGACTAAGGAGCAGAGAGACAGAAAAGGGGACTCAGGAGCAGAGAGACGGAAAAGGGGACTCAGGAGCAGAGAGACGGAAAAGGGGACTCAGGAGCAGAGAGACGGAAAAGGGGACTCAGGAGCAGAGAGACGGAAAAGGGGACTCAGGAGCAGAGAGACGGAAAAGGGGACTCAGGAGCAGAGAGATGGAAAAGGGGACTCAGGAGCAGAGAGACAAAAAAGGGGACTCAGGAGCAGAGAGACGGAAAAGGGGACTCAGGAGCAGAGAGACGGAAAAGGGGACTCAGGAGCAGAGAGACGGAAAAGGGGACTCAGGAGCAGAGAGACGGAAAAGGGGACTCAGGAGCAGAGAGACGGAAAAGGGGACTCAGGAGCAGACAGATGGAAAAGGGGACTCAGCAGCAGAGAGGCAGAAAATAAGACGTAGGAGCAGAGATGCAAAAAAGAGGGGGTCAACAGCGGAGAGGCTGAAAAGAGGATTCAGGAGCAGAAAGGAAGAAAAGAGGACTCAGGAGCAGAGAGGCATACAAGAGGACTCAGGAGCAGAGAGGCATACAAGAGGACTCAGGAGCAGAGAGGCATACAAGAGGACTCAGGAGCAGAGAGGCATACAAGAGGACTCAGGAGCAGAGAGGCATACAAGAGGACTCAGGAGCAGAGAGGCATACAAGAGGACTCAGGAGCAGAGAGGCATACAAGAGGACTCAGGCGCAGAGAGGCATACAAGAGGACTCAGGAGCAGAGAGGCATACAAGAGGACTCAGGAGCAGAGAGATGGAAAAGGGGACTCAGGAGCAGAGAGACAGAAAAGGAGACTAAGGAGCAGAGAGACAGAAAAGGGGACTCAGGAGCAGAGAGACGGAAAAGGGGACTCAGGAGCAGAGAGACGGAAAAGGGGACTCAGGAGCAGAGAGACGGAAAAGGGGACTCAGGAGCAGAGAGACGGAAAAGGGGACTCAGGAGCAGAGAGACGGAAAAGAGGAATCAGGAGCAGAGACGCATACAAGAGGACTCAGGAGCAGAGAGGCATACAAGAGGACTCAGGAGCAGAGAGGCATACAAGAGGACTCAGGAGCAGAGACGCAGAAAAGAGGACTCAAGAGCAGAGAGGCATACAAGAGGACTCAGGAGCAGAGAGGCATACAAGGGGACTCAGGAGCAGAGAGGCATACAAGAGGGCTCAGGAGCAGAGAGGCATACAAGATGACTCAGGAGCAGAGAGGCATACAAAGAGGTTTCAGGGGCAGAGAGGCATACAAGAGGACTCAGGAGCAGAGAGGCATACAAGAGGACTCAGGAGCAGAGAGGCATACAAAGAGGACTCAGGAGCAGAGAGGCATACAAAGACGATTCAGGGGCAGAGAGGCATACAAGAGGATTCAGGAGCAGAGAGGCAAACAAGAGGACTCAGGAGCAGAGGGGCATACAAGAGGACTCAGGAGCAGAGATGGATACAAGAGGACTCAGGGGCAGAGAGGCATACAAGAGGACTCAGGGGCAGAGAGGCATACAAGAGGACTCAGGGGCAGAGAGGCATACAAGAGGACTCAGGGGCAGAGAGGCATACAAGAGGACTCAGGGGCAGAGAGGCATACAAGAGGACTCAGGAGCAGAGAGGCATACAAGAGGACTCAGGAGCAGAGAGGCATACAAGAGGACTCAGGAGCAGAGAGGTATACAAGAGGACTCAGGAGCAAAGATGCAGAAAAGGGGACCCAGGAGCAGAGAGGCATACAAGAGGACTCAGGAGCAGAGAGGCATACAAGAGGACTCAGGAGCTGAGAGGCAGAAAAGAGGAATCAGGAACAGAGAGGCAGAAAAGAGGACTCAGCAGAATAGAGGCAGAAAAGACGGCTCCTTCCTTGGCACACCTGAGCTACTCACCACTTACAAAGTTTTCATCCACAGCTTGATGGAGTACTGTTCCCCCCTCTGGGCTGGTGCTCCTGCCTCACACCGAAGCGCGGCTTCACGCCGCAGAAACCAAAGGTTTCAGAATCATTGGTATCTCCTGCGATGAAGCCGATTCTGAGGACCTTTCACTCTCACCGCAGGCAGGTTGGCGGTCTATCTTCTACCAACATCTCTCCGGCCTTGCTCCCCCAGCCCTGTCTGTGCTCTGTCCCCCAAATACTCCTGCAGGTCGCACAAGATCTGCCAGCAACCCTCTTCTGGTGAAACTGCAAAAATCAAGACTCACTGCTCACCTTCACTCTTTCATTCCTCTTTTCTCCCGCCTCTAGAACAAACTCCCACACTCTCATCAATCCCACGCCTCCCTCCAGGTCTTCAAAACAGCTGCTCATCCCAATTTCATATCTTCCCCCAACAAAAAACCTTGATCTTTTCTACCCCCATTAACTCACCCCAAACCTACCTCCTTCAAAATTCCCAGTTTTCTTTCCTGACATCCCCTGTGGTGTCCATCTTTTTATCCTGTGTACCCCACCTCAGCCCTCTCTCTTCCACAGATGTCCATGTTCCCTACTGTTGTTGTACTTCCCTCTATCCTCCTCCTCTTGTCTCCTGACCCTTTCTTATATGTTCTATGTGTTAGCTCTCATACGTGCCTCGACTAAGTATACAAAAAGAGGGATCAGCAGCAGCAGCCTTATGCATGTTCAGTGACATTTAGAGCCTCCAACCATTGCTGAGAGCACAACAGCCTAGCCTGAGTTAAATGAGTGAAATGAAATCCAAACTGATAGTCTTAGATCAGGATGTTTGAAAAGAGGAAACATGACGTCAGAATTAATGATGAATTCCATGACTTTGCTTATAATTGCAAGTAAATACCAGAACGGCACTCTTCGACTTCGCAACGTTGACTGATATGCATCCGCCCACATTATTACATCATTATACACACTTGTACCAAGTTAGATTTAAATCCCTTCAGCTGTTCTCAAGTAATTATTTTACCTGACATGACCTCTGACTTTTGATGCCGAAATCTGATCAGTTAATCTTTGCATCATCATACAGTATATACTTATAGCAAGTTTGGTCAAAATCTCATTGCTGGTTCACAAGTTAGCACGGCAACATAATTTTTACCAAACGGGACCTTTGACTTTTGACCCCTTGACACTATAATCTCATCAGTTCATATTTGCGTCATTATAAATACTTGTACCAAGTTTGCCTTGGTTCCGTTCAGCCATTCTTAAGTTATCGCGATAACAAAAGCCTATTACAGACTCTGACCTTTGACCTCTTGATACCAACATCTAATCAGTTAATCATCTCCTCTTCCTGTTCAGGCTGGAGTTCCCCAAGGCAGTGTCCTGGGCCCTGTGCTTTTTCTGGTCTTCATCAATGATCTCTCTGACTCTCTTGAAAATCCTCTCTATCTCTTTGCTGATGACTCTACTCTCTGTCGCTCCAGTCCTCATCCCTCAGATCCCTCCTTCCTCAGCATGCCATCCTGGCCATTCCTCATCCCTCAGATCGGCAGTCTGCAGCCTCCTCACTCTCTGCAGACCAGGACAAAATCACAGACTGGTCAAACAAGTGGAACATGTCTTTCAATCCTGACAAATCTCACACTCTTACGATGTCTCTCCGAAAAGACCGACTGGACAACCCTCCCATCCACTTTCTGAATAATCCTCTCCAAGAAGTTCTGTCACTCAAGCTTTTGGGTCTCACTATCTGCCATGATCTTTCCTGGGAAAACCACATTTCAAATCTGGCCTCCAAAGCCAGTCGCCGACTAGGAATCCTCCGTCGTGCGAAGTCCTTCCTTGGCACACCTGAGCTCCTCACCACATGCAAGGCTTTCATCCGCAGCTCAATGGAATACGACTCTCCCGTCTGGGCTGGTGCTCCTGCCTCACACCTAGCTCGTCTTCACGCTGTTGAAACCAAAGCATTCAGAATCATTGGAATCTCCCGCGATGAAGCTAACACCAAGGGCCTTTCACTCACTCACCGCAGGCAGGTTGGTGGTCTTTCCGTCTTCTACCGACTCCTCTCTGGCCTTGCCCCCCCCAGCTCTCTCTGGGCTCTGTCCCCCAAATATTCCTACAGGTGGTGCACAAGATCTGCCTGCAACCATCTTATGGTTAAACTGCCATAATCAAGACTTTCTGCTCACCTTCACTCCTTCATTCCCCTTTTCTCCCGCCTCTGGAACAAACTCCCTCACTCTCTTCAATCCCACTCCACCCTCCCGGTCTTTAAAACAGCTGTTCACCACCATCTCTTATCTTCCCCCATCCAAAACCTTGATCTTTTCTACCCCCGCTAATTTCACCCCAAATCCTAAAACTTTTTTGAAATACCAACTTCTGTCCTGGAAGTCCTTGGTCTCCTTGTGTTTTACACTCTCCCCCGCCCCCCCCCCCTTCCCATGCCTCCTCCCCCCGGGCCCTCTCCCTCCCGCGCTTCTCCCTGCTCTCGGGTGTTGTATTTGTGTGCTTCCCCTCCTCTCCCCATCTTGTCTTCCGCTCCCTCTTTTTGTATGTTTTGTTTGTCTGGTTGATTTGTTTGTGAAATAAATGTTAGCTCTTTCACGAGCCTCGATTCAGTATACAAAAAAAAAAAAAACATGATAATACATACTTGTACCAATGGTTGGTCAAAATTACTTCACTGGTTCACAAGTTATCATGGTAACAGTATTTTTTTTAACCTAGCATGCCCTCTGACCTTTGACCTCTTAAGCCCAAAATCTAATCAGTTAATCTTTTCCTCATTATGCATACCTGCACCAGGTTTGACTTAGATTCCTTCAGACGTTCTCAAGTTATTGCGGTACCAAAAACCTATCACGAACAGACGGACGGATGGACAATCCAAAAACAATGCCTCCAGCAACTTCGTCAAGTGAGGCATAAAAACCAAAGGAGAATAACAGATTGAAGATTGCAAACAAAGGAGAAGCAAAAGGGCGGCGGGCCAGACTTTAAGAACATAGGCATGCATGCCATCCTGGCCTGTCGGCGAAGAACCAGGGCTGGACAAAACTTTCCCCACCTTTACGGGTGAAAACACAAACAAATTCCAGTTGGGTCTACAGTCACATGAAAAAGTAAGCACACCCCATGTAAAGTTTTGACTTTTTCAACATATTTCAACATACAGCTATTTGATCTTCATTTCAACAATATTGATAGATAAAGGTGATATAATATAACAAATATCATGAAACATTTACATTTTCTAGTCCATTGTATAATTTAAATAAACATAAATGCAAATTTCGCATGTGGAAAAAGTAAGTACACCCTTACATTTATCACTACTTAAAATACCTAAAATTAGAATCATGTGCACCAGCTCAGGTGCAAATGATTAATAATAATAATAATAATTCATTTATTTTGTATAGCGCTTTTCAAGAAGCCCAAAGGCGCTTTGACAGAGTGGAAAACATAATGCATAACAATACATGAAAACAACAATTGCAAAAAGACAAGAATCAATAGGGAAATATTTAAAGCAAAAGGAGGGAGAAGGAGAAGAGATAGTCAGGGGTTAAATGCTGTGGGTTGAATGTTGAATGCAGTGTTGAACAGGTGGGTCTTTAGTGATGTTTTGAATGTGGTGAGTGAGGAGGAGTCTCTGATGGTGTGAGGTAGTGAGTTCCAGAGGGTGGGAGCAGCGATGGAGAAGGCCCGTTAGAACATCGTTAGAGAGGATCTTGGAGGACCCTGTCATATTTAAACCTCAGACATTTAGTTTGGTTTGCTCTTTGTTGTTGAAGTGTGCGGCGTCACCATGCCTAGATCAAAAGAGCTCTCTGAGGCCTTCAGAAAGAAGGTTATAGATGCCTACGAGTCTGGGAAGGGATTTAAAAAGATCTCCAAACAATTAGAAATCAATCATTCGACTGTCCGGAAGATCATCTACAAGTGGAGAAGATTCCAAACAACTGCCAACTTGTTCAGGCCAGGCCGCCCCAGCAAGTTCAGCCCGAGAGCAGACCGCAAGATGCTGAAAGAAGTCTCTAAGAACCCCAGAATGTCATCACGGGACCTACAGGTAGCTCTTGCCACTGTTGGTAGACTCATGCACTTTGACATCATTAGAAAGAGGCTGCAAAAATTTGATCGACATGGGAGGTATGCCAGGAGGAAACCTTTGCTGTCCAGAAAGAACATCAGGACAAGACTAAAGTTTGCCAATGAACACCTCGGCAAAGACCAGCACTTCTGGAACAATGTGCTTGGGACAGATGAGTCAAAGGTCGAGCTATTTGGCCACAGTACCAGAAGACATGTTTGGCGAAAACCAGAGACAGCATTTGACCACAAGAACCTGATACCAACTGTAGAGCATGGTGGTGGAAATATTATGGTTTGGGGCAGCTTTGCTGCATCAGGGCCAAGGCAGCTCACCATCATAGAATCCACTATGAATTCTTCATTGTACCAGAGGGTGCTTGAGGATAATGTGAGGCCATCTGTCGGAAAGTTGACGCTCAACCGAAGGTGGACCTTGCAACATGACAATGACCCTAAACATCTATCTATAATTCCAGTAATCTCTGTACGTTTGTACGTTTGTTTGTCTGTGACCGCTGTTTCTCGACAACCACGGGTCCGATATACTTTTAACTTGCCAGGTATATTGCTGGGGACCCGAGGATGTGCCTTTTCAAGGTTTCATATTAATCGGACAATTACTTACCGAGCTATGTCCAAAAAACGATTCAACCAATCAGAGAGCAGCGAGCGAACGTGGCGGACACACTCTGCCTCGGATGGCACATTTGAGAGCGTATTCATTTATTTCACGTTTGCAAACTATGTTGGCGCTATGTTGGCGTTAAACTATGTTTTAAAACTAATAAAAACCCCGGGGGGATTGTCACTGTACTCGCAAGCCGTTCGCCGTTCGCTTTGGCATTGCGAATGGACCAAAACATTTCATGCACCAAACCATTTCATGTAAAGCGTTCGCCGTTCGCTTTGGCGTTGCGAATGGACCAAAACATTTCATGAACCAAACCATTTCATGTAAATATAGGGGGGGATATAATTTTAGATATAGATATAGTACGGGCATGCCCTAGTACCAGTAAATCCACCAATGAATGGCTGAAAAGAAAGAAATGGAGGGTTCTGGAATGGCCAAGTCAAAGCCTGGATGTAAATCCCATCGAGATGTTGTGGGGGGATTTGAAACGAGCTGTGCATGCAAGAAACCCCTCAAACATCGCACAGCTGAAATAATTCTGCATGGAGGAGTGGGCAAAAATTTCTCCCAGTCGATGTCAGAGACTGGTAGACAGTTAGAAGAAACGCCTACTTGAGGATGTTTCTGCCAAAGGGGGCAATACCACCTATTAGAGCCAAGGGTGTACTTACTTTTTCCACATGTGAAATTTGCATTTATGTTTGTTTAAATTATACAATGGACTACAAAATGTAAATGTTTCATGATATTTGTTATATTATATCACCTTTATCTCTCAATATTGTTGAAATGAAGATCAAATAGCTGTATGTTGAAATATGTTGAAAAGTCAAAACTTTTCATGGGGTGTACTTACTTTTTCGTGTGACTGTATATGTGCCTGCGGAACACCAGGATGACAGCTTATAGCCGGGCCGAGGTTCAAACCCGGGCTAGACAGCTCAGAGGTTACAGTGCATACCGCAAGGCTATTCTGCCAACCCCTATAAAATGAAATATGTTACATCAAAACCAAGATAAAAGGCCGATGGATTTTACCCGGAGGCCTTTGAAAGTCAGGCAGGGCAAAGGAGCTCTTGCTTCACATGCACACAACTGTAAGGTCATAGCTTGCTTGCATTCTGAATTAATTGCAATCTGGGATACTATAACAAGAAAAAAAAGCAAAACTTGATGCACCTGCTGAACACATGCAGGTGTTCCACACATTGCACAGACAACAGCAACTTTTGGTTTCTGCAGCTACAGTGCCTATAGAAAGTCTACACCCCCTTTCAAATGTTTCACCTTTTGTTGCCTTATAGCCTGGAATTAAAATGCATTAAATAAGGCTTTTCCCACCTCTATTTACACATCGTAACCCACAACCTCAAAGTGAAAAACAAATTCTACAAATTTTAGAAAATTAATCAAAAATAAAAAAACGAGAAAATCTTGGCTGGATAAGGGTCCATCCCCCGACCCACACCTACCCCCCCCCCCCCCGCCCCCCGCCCCCCAAACTAATGATAATTGTAAATTAGCTCAAGTGTAACCGATCACCTTCAAAATCACACACCAAGTTAATTGGCCTCCACCTGTGTTAAATTGTGGTGATTCTGATTATATTTCAGAATTAAATCAGATGTTCCTGTCGGTTGTCTCTGCTGGGTAGTGCGTTTCACAGCAAAGACTCAACCATGAAGACCAAGGAGCTTTCAAAAGACCTCTGGGAAAAAGTTGTGGAAAGGCACAGATCAGGGGATGGGTATAAAAATATTTCAAAGGCCTTGACTATTACTTGGAGCACAGTAAATACAATCATTAAGAAGTGGAAGGCCTATGGTACAACCACGACCCTGCCCAGATCAGGTCATCCCTCCAAACTGGATGACAAAGCAAGGAGGAGACTGATGAGAACCACCAAGAGGCCAATGGCAACTTTGAAAGAGCTACAGGCCTTTATAGCAAAGACTGCTTACTGTGTGCATGTGACACCAATATCCAAAGCACTCCACATGTCTGGCCTCTTTGGTTGGGTGGTAAGAAGGAAGCCATTACTCAAAAAAGCCCACCTCGAGTCCCATTTGAGGTATGAAAAAAAACACTGGAGATTCTGAAGCCACATGGCAAAAGGTTTTGTGGTCTGACGAAACCAAGATGGAACTTTTTGGCCTAAATGCAAAACGTTACATTTGGTGCAAACCAAACACAGCACATCACCCAAAGAAGACCATCCCTACTGTGGAGCAAGGTGGTGGCAGCATGGAGCAATGGATGGTGCAAAATACAGAAAATTCCGAGAGGAAAACCTGCTGCCCTCTGCAAGAAAGATGAAATTGGGACGGAAGTTCACCTTTCAGCATGACAACGACACAAAGCACACAACCAAAGCTACACTGGAGTGGCTAAGGAACAAAAAGATAAATGTCCTTGAGTGACCCAGTCAGAGCCCCGACCTAAATCCAATCGAAAATCTGTGGTATGACGACGATTGCTGTCCATCAACGCTCCCCATGCAACTTGACTGAGCCTGAACATTTTTGTGCAGAAGAATGGGAAAATATTGCCCAATCAAGGTGTGCAAAGTTGGTAGAGACGAATCCCAACAAACTCACGCTGTAATTGCTGTCAATGGTGCTTCCACCAAGTATTAACTCAGATGGGTGGACACTTATCCAACCAAGATATTCTAGTTTTGTATTTTTAATAAATTTTCTGAAATTTGTAGAATTTGTTTTACACTTGAAAGTTGTGGGTTTCGATGT
This sequence comes from Myxine glutinosa, assembly GCF_964187855.1. Lineage (NCBI taxonomy): Eukaryota > Metazoa > Chordata > Myxini > Myxiniformes > Myxinidae > Myxine > Myxine glutinosa. The sequence continues at coordinate 144,528,923 of NC_136263.1, forward strand.
GTAAATAAAGGTGGAAAAAGTCTGATTTAATACAATTTCATTCCAGGCTACAAGGCAACAAAAGGTGAAAATTTGGAAAGGGGTACAGACTTTCCATAGGCACTGCACATTGATTTTGTAGTACGAGTTGATTATAGCCTCTGTTAAACTATGTTTTACAAAAGTAAACTCTTGATAACAGAAGAAAAGCAAGACCCGTGCCTTTGAATGAAGAATATATCCAGCTGGGAAAGCTCACCAGTCATTCTCCTGCTCAAAATAGCAAACAGATATGAGGCGAGCCCCGCTTCCCACAGCAAACTTGTTTTCACGTGGTGACCACTTCACACAGGTGGCTGCGCGGTTGATGCGCAAGATAACAAGCGTCGGCTTCCACGCACCCTCGCGCAGAGTCCACACATACGCATTGCGATCGGCACCGCATGTCACGATGCGGTTACTTTGAGGTGCCCAATCAATACCTGCAAAAGATTGAGGAACAACGATAAATTAACACCAGAAAAAATCAATAGTGACACTGAAACAACTTTTCTCAAATAATTTTAGAGCAAACATTGAAGTAGTGTCCTACAAATAAAATGATGCACAAAATTCAGTCAATCATAATTATGCCACAAAATATATATAGATTAAGCCCAAACAAATAATAAATAAAAAGTAAAAATCATTTATTTTCCCAAACAAGATCGTCGGTCATTATTTTCCATCTGCAATCGGATAAAAACCACCTTTAGAGGCCATTTTTCCCCGCAAGCGGGGGTTGGCCTTTTTCGGGAACTGTGGTTGTTGTTGTTTTTCGGTCCCCTTTTTGAAGCAATGTTTTACGGCCGGATGCCCTTCCTGACGCCAACCCTTTTTGCCGCCTTTAACGACAAGCAGGGAATTACCAGTGAACTGGTACTCAATTTGCCGACCTCGGCAAACAGATAACATCGGATAACAGATAACATCGGAATCGGAATCGGCATCGGAATCGGATAACAGAGAGATAATAAATGATGATTCAAAAACCACAGCAGGCTTAATGCAAGGCTGAGCATAATTGGCATCTGGAGGCGAAGCAGTTACAGCAAAGGTCACAATTCAACAGCCCACAGCCTTGTCATGATAACAACACCCAAATTAGATGCAACTTCAAACCGCTTCTTCTGTTTCAAAAGCACTGCCAACATGGTTTATCAATTAATGCACAAAATTATCCAGGTAGTACAACTTTGTACAAGTACCAAGCATAGAGTGATGCTTCAAAAAAACTGGCAAGCAATTATGATCGAGTTGGTTGTCCACTGCAGGGCGAAAGTTTCCCTCAAGATGATCCATTCTGTTCATTTAATGCATTTTGAGGCCATTGTAATCCAGTAAATTTTTTGATTTCATCTCTTTGGCTGATTTTTGGTCGACTACCACTTCTTCCAGGGCCTTCTCTCATTTACCAGTTTGCAATTGTTGTTGTAGCAAGAACGGACAACCGGCGGACATGTCCAGCCCAGTTCCTTTTCAGTTTTATTTTATTACAACCAGAATGTCAAAGATTGTTTTCTGTCTGATACATTGGTTTATATTCATGACCCTTTATATTATGCCAAGACAGAATCTTTCCATGGCTTTTAGGTGGTGATTAATTTGTCCACGGAAGGTGGAGAGATGTTGTTTTCACCTCTGTCTGTCTGTGAGCAGAATATCTAAAAATGTTATGGACTGATTCAGACGAAACTTGGTGGACTGGTTGGGTGTGTGGCAATGACAAATTGATAAGATTTTGGTGAAGATGTGGATCCTGATTGGTGATTCTTCACCATTGAGACACACACAACACACAACATGCATTTTAAGGCCATGTTCCCTGCTAGAGCGGGGGTTAGCGGGGGTTAGCGGCGGTCTTCACCATTGAGAGATGGGGCCAAAAACTATACATAGCACAATATTTCAAAACGTTATGGATGGATTATGACAAAACTTGATGGGTAAGTTGGGTAGGCAACAAGAACAAGCTGATTCGATTTTGATGAAGGACTGGAAAAAGATCCGGCCTCTCAGTGGGATACAAAATGTAAACTGTTCAGCCTGGCAGAGGTATGCGCTCTAAGGAGTGCCATTCTAGCCACACATTCTAGACCTAGACTAGATTCATTCTAGACTAGATTCTAGACCACATTCTAGTGCCATTCTTCATCGCCAAAGGTGGACAGAGGTTACAGTGCCTTCAGAAAGTATTCACAACCCTTGAATTTTTTCACACTTTGTTATGTTACAGCCTGAATTTAAAATGATTTGACTTGAATTTTTTGTCAATGATCTACACATAATGCCCCATTATGTGAACAGTATTCCATTGAGGAACAGTATTCCTCAATGGAATACTGTTCTCCCCTCTGGGCTGGTGCTCCTGCCTCACACCTTGCTCGGCTTCACGCTGTTGAGGCCAAAGCTTTCAGAATCATTGGAATCTCCTGCGATGTAGTCAACACCGAGGGCCTTTCACTCACTCACCGCAGGCAGGTTGGTGGTCTTTCTGTCTTCTACCGACTCCTCTCCGGCCTTGCTCCCCCAGCTCTCTCTGTGCTCTGTCCCCCCAATATTCCTTCAGGTCGCACAAGATCTGCCTGCAACCCTCTTATGGTTAAACTGCCAAAGTCTAGGCTCTCTGCTCACCTTCACTCTTTCATTCCCCTTTTCTCCCGCCTCTGGAACAAACTCCCCCACTCCCTTCAATCCCACTCCTCCCTCCAGGTCTTTAAAACAGCTGTTCACCACCATCTCTTATCTTCCCCCATCGAAAACCTTGATCTTTTCTACCCCCGGTAATTCACCCCAGAGTCCTTGCAGTGTTCATATGTTTTATTCCTCTCCCACCTCCCCCCAAGTCCTCCTGATGTCCCTGCTCTCAAATGTTGTGTTTGTGTCCTTCCCCCTCTTCCCCCTCTCTTTTGTGTCCTTCCCCCTCTCTCCCCATCTTGTCTGCCGCTCCCCTTGTTTTTTGTGTTTTGTGTGTCGGTTTGTCTTTTTGTGTGATTAATGTTAGCTCTTTCACGAGCCTCGATCTGGTATACAAAAAACAAAAAAAAACAAAAAAAAAAAGGGGAATTTTTTTTTTACAGAAATTTCAACAACATAATTAAAAATGAAGCACATCAATATTTAATTTAAGAAAGCATTCAGCCTCCCAAGTCAATACTTCGTAGACGCTCCTTTGGCGAGGATCACTGCTTCAATTCTTCTTTGGTATGTCTGTATCAGCTTTGCACATCTGGATTGAGGGAGTTTCTCCCATTCTTCCTTGTATATTTTCTCGAGCTCTATCAAGTAGGATGGTGAGCGTTGGTAAACAGCAATCTACAAATCTTTCCACAAATTCACAATGGGATTCAAGTCTGGGCTTTGGCTGGGCCACTCAAGGACTTTCACGTTCTTGTCCTGAAGCCATTCCAGTGTTGTTTTGGCTGTATACTTGGGGTCATTGTCCTGTTGGAAAGTAAATCTACGCCACAGTCTAAGTAAGGTCTTTTGCACTCTGAAGAAGGTTCTCCTCAAGGGTTTGCCTGTATTTGGTCTATTTATTGCTCCCTCTATCCTTACAAGTCTTCCAGTCACTGCTGCTGAAAAGCATCCCCACAGCATGATGCTGCCACCACCATGCTTCACGGTAGGATTGTGTTCGGTGGGTGATGAGTTATGCTTGGTTTCTGCCAGACATAGCACTTTGCATTCAGGCCAAAGAGTTCAATTTTCGTCTCATCAGACCACAGAATATTTTGCCTCGTGCTCTCAGTCTTTCACGTGCCTTTTTCCAAACTCGAGGTGTGCTGTCATGTGCCTTTTTCTCAGGAGTGACTTCCATCTTCCCAGAAATCCTAGATTTGTGAAGTGCTGCAGAGACTGTTGTCCTTGTTACTTTTGTTAATTTTAATCTCTTTTATTGCTCCTTTATTCTTTAAATTCTCTCTTGATTTATATATCTGTCAAAGGAGAAGTTAATTCTTACAATTATTTTTATGTAAGGCTCACTTGGCTGCGCATGGATCAGTTAGAGCAGCATTTCCCAACCTGGGGGAATTTTTTAGGATTCCAGGGGGGAAACTTGTAGGTTTGTATGTATGTGAAGGAGTGTGTGGGTGTTGTTATATTTTTATGTTATTTATGTTATTAAGCAAATAAATTTTGTGTTTTGGCTACTTTTTTCCTTGTTCATATATTCATATATATATATATATATATATATATATATATATATAAGGGGGGGGAGGGGTGGGGGGAAATCCAGACGGTTGAACTGGTTGAAGGGGGAAACGACAGAAAAAAGGTTTGGAACCACTGCGTTGGAGGGCGGGGGAGTAGCAGTTGAAACCCTAAACCTATCCAGGTTCCTCCAGACGACTATCTTTGTTCTTTGCTTATCTGAGTTCCTTATAATGACTCTAATGCAGTATTTGTTTTTGTATTTGATTTAGCTTTCAAACAACCTTTATCTATCTATAATTCCAGTAATCTCTGTGTGTGTGTGTGTGTGTGTGTGTGTGTGTGTGTGTGTGTGTGTGTGTGTGTGTGTGTGTGTGTGTGTGTGTGTGTGTGTGTGTGTGTGTGTATATGTGTGTATGTCTGTGTGTTTGTCTGTGACCGCTGTTTCTCGACGACCACGGGTCCGATATACTTGAAACTTGCCAGGTATATTGCTGGGGACCTGAGGATGTGCCTTTTCAAGGTTTCATATTAATCGGACAAGTAGTTACCGAGCTATGTCCAAAAAACGATTCAACCAATCAGAGAGCAGCGAGCTATCACGTGTGCCGAACGTGCCGAACAGACTCTGCCTCGGACGGCACATTTGAGAGCGTATTCATTTATTTCACGTTGGCAAACTATGTTGGTGTTAAACTATGTTTTAAAACTAATTAAAACTAATTTGATAATTCATCGTAACTGCGATATGCGACCTTCCGGACAGTCAAATGAGGACGTCACTTCCGGACTTACGGATAGTCATAGTGACGCTGAACGTGGCGAGCAGACGCTGCCTCGGACGGCACATTTGAGAGCGTATTCATTTATTTGACGTTGCAATCTGTGTTGATTGTTGTAAGGTACGATCGATTGTAGTACATACATATTTATATTTTGTACATATTCATTACGGGCACGTCACGGGTACGGGTACGGTACGGGTACGGTTCCGGGTACGGTTCCGGGTACGGTACGGTTACGGGTACGCCACGTACGGGCACGTCCTAGTTTAATCAATTTAAAGTACAGGACCAAATAATTGAATGCAAATCATTGGTCAAATCAATATCACATTAACGAGCACATGAACAGGCTGGTAATGAGAACATAAACAAGCATTTACACCAGCATTTGCCAGTTAAAAGCAAAGGACCGGTTAAAGAGTTCCAGCTGAAGAACACAAACATTTTCCATTGATCATTCCAATGAAAAAAAAAAAAAAACTTACAAAATGTTTTGCTGCAGAAAACATGAATTCAAAAAAACTTTCACAAATAAACCAATCATTCTCTTTTTAGAATTGCTATAGGAAAAGGGGAAGACACATTGGGAGAAGAGGAAGCAGAGAAGTTTTAACCACAATCTACTCCCCTCCCCTTTAGTGCAGCAAACAAAGGATAATCTAAAAGATATCCACAGGGTCTACAGTGGATAGAATTACAATAATGATTGTTGTTACAAATGCTGCTGCACAAAGTGGGGGTACCTCTGACCCATGCAGCATGCTATGGGGTGTTACTGACATCAAGCAATGTAACAGGATCAATAAGCAGTTTACAAAACTTGGTGTCAAGGAATACAAGAGAAAACAAAACCATCTGCTACCAACAGTTGAGGCAATAATCTCTCAATTGAACCAAGAATTGAACCTGGGCTGTGTATAAGGCAACAGATCACTGCTTCAATCGCTTCCAGATTTTTTTTTTAAATACAAGCAAATTGTTTGCTGTTAAGAAATATGCAGCTCGATAAACAGTGCCTACATAAAGTATTTACACCCCTTGACTTTTTCACAATTTGCTGTGTTACAGACTAAATTTTAAATGGATTAAATTTAAATTTTTGGCACTGATCTACACGCAGCAAAATGTGAAAACACTTTGTTCACGGAAGCACGTCTGCCTCTGTCTGGTAAGCAAGAGGCCATTGACCTTCATAGTTTCTCTTTCTTCTGTTCTTTTCTCCCTCTGTGGATGGTCTGATGGGTACCCTGTATTGTGTCCATCCGGTAGGTAAGGCCTAGCATTAAGTCTGCATCGCGTACACTTTCTTTTCCGCTTGTAAATATTGCTGCACCCTTCATTCCTTGCGATAATTTGTGCATTTTGAGTTTACATCACCCCATTTGTTCCCTTTGCCTTCTTCCCCCCCACCCCTCCTCCCCCACCAACCCATTGAACATTAAAGCCCTCGAGCTCCTTTCAAACTTTGCATGATCGGAGAAGTTGAACACGGCACGTACACCACCTCCCACTTGTGCCTTGTATAAATAAATCCCTTGATGACATTATTTTCCAATCTGTGTCCGTCATTTCCTCCATTGATCCAGCGCTGTTCACACTTACGTTAGCCTGGATGATTTACATTCCCCAATTGATTGTCTTATTACGGTCTGGCATGCACCAGTGCTAAAGCTTGGCCACCCTAATTAAATATCTAATTAAGATAAGATTGGTGCATATCAGAGGGCGTGTTCCAGGTTGGAAAGCAAGTGGCACAGGTAAACGGTAAGTTAGATGGTGAACCCTGTAACCGCGTGGCGGACCAATTGGTGATCGCGGTTGGCTAGCAACCTGCCATGGTGCAAAGTTATTTGTGCTCCGTAGCCTCAAGCCAGTTAAGTTTGAGGAGAACCAGGGATTCCCCCACGTAGTCCCCCACATAGATGGATTGACTGATTTCAACTGAGGTTATGGATCTACTGATCAATGGAGGTAATCTTCTGATATGGATCCATGACTGAGGTTATTAACTGAGGTTAATACATACAACATACTGGCTGCATGAGTGGTTCATTTTGAAAGGCAAAATAAAATAAGAAAGATGAAGGTACTGAAAAGTAATAAAAACAATGTGATAGAATTTTTTTCAGTTGTTGCAGAGAAACGCATGAATATAAATGCCAAAAATTAAACAGGTAAACAGGTAATAGTCATGAACAGGTTATACACATGGATGATGCACAATATTTTTTCGCAAAGATAACCTCTGAAAAAATGGAATTGAACTAGCATTCCATCAAATTTTCTGACTGCAAAACTCCATCACCCTGCTGAGGCTTCATTCAATGGGAATATGAGTGGATCTGGAACGGTATAGTGGGGGTCAAGGGAGGGGGGGCAGTATGGCAGGAGGGCAGGGGGAGTGGTCCAGACCATCCAGTACAATCACCCTCCCAAATGCAACCATTTATGGCATAATGTTTCAAAACTGAAATTCTGAAATTAGTAGCTGCGTGAGTATAACATGTATGACATGCAAGACAAGCATGCAGGAAACAATAGCAGGTTATACAATTGACTCACATGGGATCCCTTCGGTAGTTGCAGGCAGTTTTTTTTCCTGCCCATCACAACTTGAAGGAACCGTGACTTTTCTTTACAATTATATACTTCACAACTGCCAGTTGCTTTACGTCATCGCTGATCGCATTGCCAACATCAGTACTAAGGGATTCTTCCAAAATGGCCAATGTACGACAAATTTGGCAGTGCCGCGTTGAATTGGCACACTGGATAGACGATAGCAACACATAGTCTGAAAATGCTGCTACAGCGTACATGCATTATTTCTTAGCAGTATCAAGAAAAGTCAAGAGATGGTAAACTCTTAGTGATGTAAACAAACATTCTCCAGCATATTTGGAAGGCTCTTACCTGTGATGCGCCCATTGTGCTCCTTCAGTTCATTTGCCTTCGTCCACTGAGTGCCATTCTTCTGAAATATGTGCACTTCATGGTTGTTGGGGCTAATTGCAATTTCTGAAAACAAATTAATGAAAGCACTTAGGACAATTAACCATTGAAGTCTCTGCTGCTTACTATAGTGCTGCAACAGGCAAGCTGCACGGAGTAGAAAGTTGGACACAAGGCCACTTGAGCACTCAGTGCAAATGATTACGCAAGTTCGATTCATAGAGCAATGAATGGCACCAAGTATAAGATCCTGGTCTGGAATTGCAAGCATTTTCCAATGTGTTGCTGGTAAACTCAGGACTCCTGACTGAACAACTGCAAATTTCTGTTTTAATTCATTCAGTGGAGCTTAGACAGCATTAATAAAGATCAGTAATGCAGTGGAGATGCCGCAAACTAAAGGAGATGCACAATAGATGATTGCCAAGTTCAATGGATAGGGTCCATGGACCATTTATATTGAGAAGTATTCATCTTCACCGGAAATGTGCAAAATTATTGTGGAAAATAGCTTCATTACCTCCGCCACCAAAGGTGGACGGAGTTTATGTTTTCACCCATGTTTGTCTGTCTGTTTGTCTGTGTGTCTGTCTGTGAGCAGGTTATCTCAAAAGGTTATGTAGCGATTCGGACGAAACTTGGTGGAGATGTTGGGTGAGTGACAGACGAATTGATTCGATTTTGGTAAAGATCCGAATCCGGACACCAGAATTTTTAAATTGTTTAAGTTATTCTTTACCATTGAGAGATAAGAACAAAAACTAGAAATAGCATGATATTTCAAAAAGGTATGGTCGGATTTGGATGAAACTTAGTGGATTAGTTGGGTAGGTGATAAGAACAAGCCAATTAGATTTTGGTTCAGGTACGAATGCAGATCAGGCCTATCGGTGGGATACAAAATGTAAACTGATCAATCAGGGTGGAGCTTATTTTTGAACTTTTGTAATATGATCTTCTTACCTTCTCAATTTGTTCCTATATATTAAATAAATAATTCAGGCAAAATATGAGCACAATTGAACAATATTTAGGGGTAGCTCAATGATGGTAAAATTTCTGATACCCCAAAGCTGCGGCCGCCCTTTTATTTCGCATACTACTGATAATAGATTAATTCTGTTAATAAATTAAGAACCCAATTTTAACTACTAAGTAAATTGACACTCTCTCCTATCATCATACACACAACATGCAATCATTGTGGTAAAATTAATTACTGGGAACACAGATAAAACCTTTAAGTTATAAAACTCTGTGCTCCATTAAATAAATAATTACAGTAGTAATATGTACATTGTACATACACAATATCTGTTATAATAAAAGAGTAAAATGTTCGTTGAGCTAGAGTCTGCTAGACAATAAATGCTAAAATGAGATGTAGCGCTGACCTGGGAACGCTTATCACCATAGTATCTAAAAGTAAACACTGTACATTAGGGTGGAGCTTTAAAAATTTTAAACAACTAAACTTTTATTTTTGAAAGTCTTACCCCCTTAATCTGTTCCATATAATATAGAAACACTGTATAAAAAGGTTGAGCACTAAATTATTATGTTTAGGGGTAGCTCAAGGGCCTCAAATATTATGACAATTATAAAAATTCAACGAATTACGAGTATATCAGACTATATCTTAATTTATTTTAAACAACACACTTGAACACAGTATTTATTTTTGAACACGTTAATAGTGAATTCTTTGTTCAGTTTCTGACAGAGTTCATAGTATCAGTCTGACAATGTCCAGCAAACCCCAAATTTATTATTTTCATGGCATCCCGGACAGTGTATGTTTTCTGCTATCAGGGTACATTCTGCGATGGTCCTCGACAACTTGCAGCAGGAATTGCAGCTGAGTTTCATCGTGGGTTATCAACCCACTGTACTCCTGAATAAGTGCCACTCCATGTTCAGCGTAGTCATTGACAACTTTTAGAGAGTTGACTGTTTCTGCAGCCTGCTTGTAGTCGTCTCTGTCATCCCACAAGTCCGGATCAACCGCGAGAAATCCATCTGGAAGTTCCATCATTCGCAGAAGTTTCATTGACCTTGCTGTAACGAAATCTTCCAAGTTCTTGTCCTTGAATGAATCAAGAGCAACAGTGATTCGCTTGGAATGATCCTGATCTTGGTCTTCTTCATTCTTCATGGCACTCACCATCAGTCTCTTGGTTGACGAACTGACCCGACTGTCGAAGAAAGCCTAGCTAACAAGTTCCTGTGACAAGTACCACACGTGATTGGAAAACTTGCGTGATGTTGACTTTGAGATGGCTGGATGGATTGATGAGTATTCAAGCAGTGACTTCAGCAGCAGCAGGTCACTGTAAGGAGCACCTGATGCTTGAGGTGCAGAGATCCAGGCTGTCAGGTAGACACGTACTGTGAATACACACACATCACGTAATCCTCTCTTTTCTGCAGGAGTCAGTTTGAATTGAGCCTTGAACATCCAGATCTTGAGACAGTATATTACTTTGGACATCCAGCGGGCGTGGTGCATTGCTCCGGGTGACATGAATCGCACTCCTCTGGCAGGAGCAGCACCGAGAAAGACAATCACAAGTTCCAAGAATTCTTTATAATCATCTCTCGGCTGACTCTGTTCAAGATGCTTGTTGGCATAATCGATAGTGCCTTGCTTTATGTCTTCCACTAGACTTGCCACGTCATCAGCTGCAATCCCTGGTTCATACTTGGCCGTGTCTATGAATCCCCAGTATTCCTGGAAGCGTTTGAAGAGTGGAACCTCGGGAGAAGATTTGGCTCCCAATCCCATACACACTTGGAACACTGCACCAATTATCAATTCCATAATGTGATGCCTGCAAGCTAGTGACAAGAGCTCCTTCTCAAGCTTCTGCTCTAGGACACAGGCACCAGCGATCCGACCAGTGTTTGAGCTGGTCGTGTCAAAACACATAGCTCGGATGCTGTCGGCTACGCCCCAGTCTTCAATGGCTCCAAAGACAGCAGCAGCCTGAGCCTCGCCTGTTCCAGATGGAAGCTTGGCAACTGTGAGTAGCTGAGAAACTCCTTTCCCTGAAACCAATACTGGCAGGCGATCAACCTTCTCTTTTCCAATTAGATCAAGGATCAGTTTGCCGTCCCAGTGAACAACAAGGGGAACGTTACCCTGAAACTCCGCCTTTATATTTGCAGATCTCTGGACTCGGTGTTGTACTCTTTGTCGGCGAATTGAGTCTCTGTTTAGAGCAAGTTCATCAATGTTCTGTCCCAAGCTTTTGGAAGTTTCTGCTATAACAAAAACGGCTTTGCGGTCTGACACTTTTGTGCGATCTAGAGCGGCTGCGAGTTCTTCAGTAACGACAGTTTTTCACCCCCTCTTTCTTTTTCGTGTCTGAAATGTGATGCTCCAGCAGCTCCCTCACTTGCATTGTCCCCAGTTTCCATATTTTCACTATCTTCTGCTGAGCTGTTTTCAGATTCAGAACCAGATGAAATCAGTTCAGCTGTAGAAGCTGCTAACTGTTTCATTTGCTCCATTCGCTGTCGCCTGGCAAGCATTTCCTCCTCTCTTTTGGACGCCTTTTTCTCTTTCGCAGCAAGCTTTACATATACTCCAGCCAGCGACCCCCTTCCCTTTTCTCGCTGGGCTAACAAGAAATCCTTGTCTTCTTGTAATACTGACGTATTGGTCAGAGCATCAGCGTGAGCGACATCAAAAAGGTCTTCAATCAAAAAGGTCAAAAAGGTCTTAGAATCCTGCTGCTGCTGAAGTCACTGCTTGAATACTCATCAATCCATCCAGCCATCTCAAAGTCAACATCACGCAAGTTTTCCAATCACGTGTGGTACTTGTCACAGGAACTTGTTAGCTTGGCTTTCTTCGACAGTCGGGTCAGTTCGGCAACCAAGAGACTGATGGTGAGTGCCATGAAGAATGAAGAAGACCAAGATCAGGATAATTCCAAGCGAATCACTGTTGCTCTTGATTCATTCAAGGACAAGAACTTGGAAGATTTCGTCACAGCAAGGTCAATGAAACTTCTGCGAATGATGGAACTTCCAGATGGATTTCTCGCGGTTGATCCGGACTTGTGGGATGACAGAGACGACTACAAGCAGGCTGCAGAAACAGTCAACTCTCTAAAAGTTGTCAATGACTACGCTGAACGTGGAGTGGCACTCATTCAGGAGTACAGTGGGTTGATAACCCGCGATGAAACTCAGCTGCAATTCCTGCTGCAAGTTGTCGAGGACCATCGCAGAATGTACCCTGATAGCAGAAAACATACACTGTCCGGGATGCCATGAAAATAATAAATTTGGGGTTTGCTGGACATTGTCAGACTGATACTATGAACTCTGTCAGAAACTGAACAAAGAATTCACTATTAACGTGTTCAAAAATAAATACTGTGTTCAAGTGTGTTGTTTAAAATAAATTAAGATATAGTCTGATATACTCGTAATTCGTTGAATTTTTATAATTTTCATAATCTTTGCGGCCCTTGAGATACCCCTAAACATAATAATTTGGTGCTCAAACTTTTTATACAGTGTTTCTATATGATATGGAACAGAATAAGGGGGTAAGACTTTCAAAAATAAAAATTTAGTTTTTAAAATTTTTTAAAGCTCCACCGTATTGTTCATCCTGGTGTAGGCTCTGAGTGTCATTCTAATTCATATATTTAATTATAATTATTCAAAAGTGGGAAAGGTGGAGGGAGGGTGGAGGAAAATTTGAAGAAGAACTTCATCCGTATGCCAACATTTATGCATTACCTATTTCATTACCGACATACAATACATGTGGGTCTCGCTTAATGGGGTAGGTGTCGGGAGAGAAACAACTTTTGGATATTTTGTACCCCACTTGTGTCATCGATTAGAATACAGAAGCTTGACAAATTCACTTCAGTAAGTAACACCACAAAGACTGCACGACTTCATAACCACAGTCACAAAATAACCACAACTATTTATACTGCAGACGCCAAGAAGACTCTGGAAGGAATCGATCCTGGTTAAAATCTGAATGCATTCCTGCGATCAGGTTTATTGCAACCCTCGTAGTATACAACTACAAAGCACCTGTCAGGGTGGGTCAGGCCAAACCTTTCATGGAGTGATGAAAACATGTCCATGTCATAATTTTAATATGCAGTACAAACAAGTTTTTACTTGAGTGTTAGTTTATTTATGGTTTCATTTTTGCATTAGTCTTACTCACGAGAGTGGAATGTAAAAACGATTCAACTCAGAGTATTTTTCTGAATTTTGCACTCAATTATCCCCAAGAATATGAATGAATGAATGATCGTTTTAAGGCCATTTTCCCCGCTCGAGCAGGGGTTAGCCTTGCGGGCCCCATGACAATCATGGTTCCCTGTTTGAGGCAATGTTTTTATGGCCGGATGCCCTTCCTGACGCCAACCCTTGGTCGCCTCTTACGGTGCGCAGGGATACGGTGTACCTATTCTAAACCGGGGTACACACCGTGATCATTCATCCTAGCAAGCTGGTACTCAATTTGCCGACCTCGGAAGGATGACAGGCTGAGTCAACCCCCCTGGCGTTAATTCAGCGATCGACTGGGATTCGAACCCAGGATCCTCGGATCCCAAGCCGGCACCCTAACCGCTAAGCCAACACCAGGCTCTAAGGAAAAAAAAAAAAAAAAACATTCTAAAAGATTCTTAACAGCAAATAAATAAAAGTAAGTGATCGACACAAGTCAAACAGGAACATTTTTAGAGCAACAGCAAAGGTTCTCCAACAATTTCATAAACACAACTTGAGTGAGTGATAAGTGGCAAAAATGAATGAAAATAAAACAAAATGGGAAATCTTACGCGAGCGATCTTTGTTCCAAGCATGACACGTTATGGGTTCCAAGATGAAGCTGTACAGCGACATGATTATCAGCAAATATCACGTGAAGACCTGATAGCATAAACACATACCCCACAAAAAATGCGTTATTGTTTATCAAGCAATAATACAAACAGTTTCAATGTCAAAAACAGTTTAAAGATTTGAGGAATTTAATTACCTCCACCACCAAAGGTGGATGGAGGTTATGTTTTCACCACTGTCTGTTTGTTTGTCTGTCCGTTTGTGAACAAGAGATCTCAAAAAGTTGCGGACGGATTTGGACGAAATTTTGCAGAGAGGTAGCATGTGTTACTAGGACGAAATGATTAGACTTTGGTGAAGATCTGGATTCGGATACTACAAATTTCTAAGTGATTCTTCACCATTGGGAGATAGGGCGAAACGATACATAGCAGGATATCTCAAAAAGTTGTGGCCGGATTTGGACGAAACTTGGTGGACCAGTTGGGTGTCTCACAAGGACAAATAGGTTCGATTTTGGTGATGATCTGAATATGGATTCGGATATGAGAATTATTTAATTTTTTAAGTGATTCTTCACCATTGGGAGATAGGGCTAAAACCAACATATAGCAGGATATCTCAAAAAGTTGTAGACGGATTTGGACGAAACTTGGTGGACCGGTTGGGTGTCTGATAAGGACGAAATTATTAGATTTTGGTGAAGATCTGAATATGGATTCGGCTACAGGAATTATTTAAATTTTAAGTGATTCTTCACCATTGGGAGATCGGGTGAAAAGCGATATATTACATGATATTTAAAAAAGTTATGGACGAGTTATGAATAAACTTTGTGAACGAGTTGGTTCGGTGACAAGAACAAGCCGATAAGATTTTGGTTCAGGTCCGAATCCATATCTGGCGTATCAGTGGGATACAAAACGTAAACTGTTCACCAGGTGGAGGTATGCGCTCTACTGAGTGCCGTTCTAGTTTCACAAGTTATAGGGGAAAAAAATCCTCCTCTGTAGTTATTTTGCGGATGTCACATGGGGGTGGGGACGGACAGAGAGAAAGGGAATCCCTGTTTGCAATTCACAAGCATGGAGTTTAATCCAATACAATACCATAAAAAATAATCACAACTTCAATCCTACCGATCCATGATTTGATTTATCCTCATGTGTCTAAAGCTAAAAAAAAATAGAACAACTTGCTTACATGTAACACAAGAACAACATTAGGAGGCAGTGGTTAAATCAACACTTTGGAGTTTGAAATTGAGGATCACATCACATAAAGTAAGAACTCAGGACCACAAAATAAACCAACCAAAACATTGTTAATACATTTATAAACTACTTTTAATATGGTAAAGAGCTACAATAATATTCAAACAAGCAACGTGCAAAGTAAAAAAAAACAAAAACGAATATTTGCATGTCAGGTAACCCAAGGGCAACTCAGTGGGAGTACGGAATGGATCGAACAATGTAAATGTACTTCACACAGAAAATATAATGGCTAATATTTTCAAATGGCATCATGGCATGTTACCAAACTCCATGGCAAAGGGAATCTGGTGTGGACTTTCCATGGCAGGTACACATCTCACGTAATTAAATCTACATGGGCTCCGGGACAATTTAGAACACCTGTATATTCAAGATGCATTCAGGTATTCCTACCGCTTCAGTTGCATATGTTCATTTTGTCCCCTGCCACTCCAACAAGGTCGGAGACAGGGAAAATCATTATTAAGCTCCATCTGACCGATCATCCATCCATGCACTTTTGTGTACGCGATATTTCAAAAACCGTTGAACAATTGGCTTTCATATTGCAGATATCTATTCCTCATGACATTATCTCAACCTGATTAGATCACAGCTGTGATTGGTTGAATTATGTTGCCATGGCAACCGTCTTGGTAACTTGGCTAGTGTAAGTGATAGGACAAAAACCGTTCAGGATTTAATAATAATAATAATAATAATAATAATAATACATTTATTTTGTATAGCGCTTTTCAAGAAACCCAAAGACGCTTTGACGTAAAACAAAGACAAAAAAGACAAAAATACATAATTAAATAACCAAACAGAAAGGAAGGAGAAGGAGAAGAGACGGTCAGGGTGTTGAATGCGGTGTTGAACAGGTGGGTCTTGAGTGATGTTTTGAATGTGGGGAGTGAGGAGGAGTCTCTGATGGTTTGAGGTAGTGAGTTCCAGAGTGTGGGAGCGGCGATGGAGAAGGCCCTGTCCCCCCAGGATCTGAGTTTGGTCCGGATGGGGGGTGGTGGGGGGGGGGGGGGGACAGGAGGTTGGCAGCAGCAGAGCGGAGGTTGCGGGTGGGAGTGTGTCTGGGGAGGAGGTCAGTCAGGTAGGATGGGGCCAGGCTATGGAGGGCTTTGTAGGTCAGGAGGAGGATTTTGTACTGGATTCTCTGGGAGATGGGGAGCCAGTGGAGCTTGTGAAGGACGGGGGTGATGTATCTATGAATGTATCTTGTATGTGTATCTTGTGAAGGACGGTTCCCACCAGAACGTGAAATTTAGCTTTCATATTACACAGACCTTTTCCTCGTACCACCAAAAAGGCAGGGGGCCTACAGTACCAGCTCGTTACATTTGCAGTTAACTGAACACCACAAACCCAGGCTGTTTTAATTTTTGCTGAGAATGGAAAAAATAAATTTTCAGGAAAATTCATTTCAGGGTAATAATAACTAGCAATCGGCCTCCAGATCCATCCTTGACCATGTTGTGGAATGTCAGCCAAGGCGCTCACTTTTTACCCTTTATTCGCTTTTAAATTTGTTTTCTCCACAACTGCTTGAACGATTTACACAAAACTTTCAACGCAGTGCGTGACAACCCATGAAGAATTTTTAGTCAAATTACATGATTATTGGATGGAAAATGTGGCCAGCGTTCCAAAACGTCCCTTTTCTGTAGGCATGAGTTGCAGGATGTTTCAGGTATCACGAAGAGAGGGCCAAATAATTGGAGATCAATACGTCTTATTATTTCGTAACCAGCACAAGGATGTAGAGAAGAGCATCACTGTTTGGGGGCATTGCTGTGCCAATGATGCAATGCCCTTTGTTGGTTCGGGCAGGAATTTGGAATTTGGCCATGATGTCGGTGATAGCTTGCCGACTCTTCGTGAAGGACATAATGGGATGTCAAACGTCCACCAACGAATGCCGTCAGATGGGATGCCCATTTAACTTCCATCCGAAGAATGGCACACACATTGACGAATCACCATGCATGTGAAACACAGGGATGACGTTTTATAGCCGGGTCAGGATTCAAACCCAGGCGCGAGAGCTGAGAGGTGAGTGCATATCCCTCGGGCATCCTGTCAGCCAATAAATAAATATGTAATAATAACAATAATAATAACAATCTATCCACTGGAAAATATTTATGAATGCCTATACCACCAGTGGTGGTCATTTCTGTAGCTACGAGGGTTCCCGGAGTGTGGCACGTCTCCACCAGGGCTCCTATCCCTGAAGGGGGCACGCTCCCACCAGGGCTCCCTGAAGGGGGCACATTCCCACCAGGGCTCCCTGAAGGGGGCACGCTCCCACCAGGGCTCCCTGAAGGGGGCACATTCCCACCAGGGCTCCTTGAAGGGGGCACATTCCCACCAGGGCTCCCTGAGGGGGGAACGCTCCCACCAAGGCTCCCTGAAGGGGGCACATTCCCACCAGGGCTCCCTGAGGGGGGAACGCTCCCATCAGGGCTCCCTGAAGGGGGCACGTTCCCACCAGGGCTCCCTGAGGGGAGCACGCTCCCACCAGGGCTCCCTGAGGGGGGCACGCTCCCACCAGGGCTCCCTGAGGGGGGCACGCTCCCACCAGGGCTCCCTGAGGGGGGCACAGTCACACCCGGGATCACGGGGAACCACGGGGCACGTCGTTCACACCCGGGGTCACGGGGCACGTCGTTCACACCCGGGGTCACGGGGCACGTCGTTCACACCCGGGGTCACGGGGCACGTCGTTCACACCCGGGGTCAGGGGGCACGTCGTTCACACCCGGGGTCACGGGGCACGTCGTTCACACCCGGGGTCACGGGGCACGTCGTTCACACCCGGGGTCACGGGGCACGTCGTTCACACCCGGGGTCACGGGGCACGTCGTTCACACCCGGGGTCACGGGGCACGTCGTTCACACCCGGGGTCACGGGGCACGTCGTTCACACCCGGGGTCACGGGGCACGTCGTTCACACCCGGGGTCACGGGGCACGTCGTTCACACCCGGGGTCACGGGGCACGTCGTTCACACCCGGGGTCACGGGGCACGTCGTTCACACCCGGGGTCACGGGGCACGTCGTTCACACCCGGGGTCACGGGGCACGTCGTTCACACCCGGGGTCACGGGGCACGTCGTTCACACCCGGGGTCACGGGGCACGTCGTTCACACCCGGGGTCACGGGGCACGTCGTTCACACCCGGGGTCACGGGGCACCTCGTTCACACCCGGGGTCACAGGGCACCTCGTTCACACCCGGGGTCACGGGGCACCTCGTTCACACCCGGGGTCACGGGGCACCTCGTTCACACCCGGGGTCACGGGGCACCTCGTTCACACCCGGGGTCACGGGGCACCTCGTTCACACCCGGGGTCACGGGGCACCTCGTTCACACCCGGGGTCACGGGGCACCTCGTTCACACCCGGGGTCACGGGGCACCTCGTTCACACCCGGGGTCACGGGGCACCTCGTTCACACCCGGGGTCACGGGGCACCTCGTTCACACCCGGGGTCACGGGGCACCTCGTTCACACCCGGGGTCACGGGGCACCTCGTTCACACCCGGGGTCACGGGGCACCTCGTTCACACCCGGGGTCACGGGGCACCTCGTTCACACCCGGGGTCACGGGGCACCTCGTTCACACCCGGGGTCACGGGGCACCTCGTTCACACCCGGGGTCACGGGGCACCTCGTTCACACCCGGGGTCACGGGGCACCTCGTTCACACCCGGGGTCACGGGGCACCTCGTTCACACCCGGGGTCACGGGGCACCTCGTTCACACCCGGGGTCACGGGGCACCTCGTTCACACCCGGGGTCACGGGGCACCTCGTTCACACCCGGGGTCACGGGGCACCTCGTTCACACCCGGGGTCACGGGGCACCTCGTTCACACCCGGGGTCACGGGGCACCTCGTTCACACCCGGGGTCACGGGGCACCTCGTTCACACCCGGGGTCACGGGGCACCTCGTTCACACCCGGGGTCACGGGGCACCTCGTTCACACCCGGGGTCACGGGGCACCTCGTTCACACCCGGGGTCACGGGGCACCTCGTTCACACCCGGGGTCACGGGGCACCTCGTTCACACCCGGGGTCACGGGGCACCTCGTTCACACCCGGGGTCACGGGGCACCTCGTTCACACCCGGGGTCACGGGGCACCTCGTTCACACCCGGGGTCACGGGGCACCTCGTTCACACCCGGGGTCACGGGGCACCTCGTTCACACCCGGGGTCACGGGGCACCTCGTTCACACCCGGGGTCACGGGGCACCTCGTTCACACCCGGGGTCACGGGGCACCTCGTTCACACCCGGGGTCACGGGGCACCTCGTTCACACCCGGGGTCACGGGGCACCTCGTTCACACCCGGGGTCACGGGGCACCTCGTTCACACCCGGGGTCACGGGGCACCTCGTTCACACCCGGGGTCACGGGGCACCTCGTTCACACCCGGGGTCACGGGGCACCTCGTTCACACCCGGGGTCACGGGGCACCTCGTTCACACCCGGGGTCACGGGGCACCTCGTTCACACCCGGGGTCACGGGGCACCTCGTTCACACCCGGGGTCACGGGAGGGGGTGTGAACATTACCGCCAGGACTCCCAGCTAGTTCGGGGCTCGGGTTGCAGCTTAGGTCGTTGCATTCCGTCACCTGTCATTCACCAAATTCAGACAGTTGAGGAGGGGAAGGTGGAATCGGAGGTTAAAGAGGGAAAACTCACCTTGCGTTCTCGCCGGAGATGAAGCAGAAGAATAAAAACGAAACGCAACAAGAACAGAATGTGACACCGGGGCCGCCACGAAAACCGCCGTCCGCGCTTTGTGTCCCGCTCGCGCTCGGGCACCTGCGGTGCGCCGCGCTTCCGGTCACATGGACAGAAATGGCGTCAATAGCGACAAATAAACTCCCTTCAACAACTAATCAATGAGACATAAATTATGATTTAAAAATCTCGAGCAGAATTATTGTAATTATAATATAAATAATTAGTGAAGATAATTAATCGTTTCTCTTCGAACGATTTATAATACCAAACATCGGTTTTAATGGTTCCATCCGGTATTACCTTTCCTTCCTTCCGGGTAAGTGCCGCTGCATCAAGATGAGGATTACTGCACTGCGATGCACCCAGTGGTGGATGGAGGACTCTTTGGAAGGGGAGTTGGTGTGCTCAGTCAGATACATCAATCTTAACTGCTTAGCAAAGGGGTGGAGGGAGGGGGGAAGGTCCAGAGGAGGGATGTATGGAGGAGGTGGAGGGATGTATGGAGGAGGAGGTGGAGGGATGTATGGATTAGGTGGGAGGGATGTATGGAGGAGGAGGTGGAGGGATGTATGGAGGAGGAGGTGGAGGGATGTATGGAGGAGGAGGTGGAGGGATGTATGGATTAGGTGGGAGGGATGTATGGAGGAGGAGGTGGAGGGATGTATGGAGGAGGAGGTGGTGGAGGGATGTATGGAGGAGGAGGAGGTGGAGGGATGTATGGAGGACGAGGTGGAGGGATGTATGGTATGGAGGAGGAGGTGGAGGGATGTATGGATTAGGTGGGAGGGATGTATGGAGGAGGAGGTGGAGGGATGTATAGATTAGGGGGGAGGGATGTATGGAGGAGGAGGAATGTATAGAGGAGGAAGAGCAGGGATGTATGGAATTGGAGGAGGTGGGATTATGAAATAGAAGATGGAGGGATGTATGGAGGAGGGGGAGGAGGAGGAGGAGGGATTATGAAATAGAACATGGAGGGATGTATGGAATTGGAGGAGGAGGAGGGATTTATGGATGAGGAGGAAGAAGGATGTATGGAATCGGAGGCGGAGGGATGTATGGATTAGGGGGGAGCGATGTATGGAGGAGGAGGTGGTGGAGGGATGTATGGAGGAGGAGGTGGAGGGATGTACGGATTAGGGGGGAGGGATGTATGGAGGAGGAGGTGGTGGAGGGATGTATGGAGGAGGAGGTGGTGGAGGGATGTATGGAGGAGGAGGTGGAGGGATGTATGGGGGAGGAGGTGGAGGGATGTATGGATTAGGGGGGAGGGATATATGGAGGAGGAGGAATGTATAGAGGAGGAAGAGCAGGGATGTATGGAATTGGAGGAGGTGGGATTATGAAATAGAAGATGGAGGAGGAGGAGGGATTATGAAATAGAACATGGAGGGACGTATGGAGGAGGAGGTGGAGGGATGTATGGATTAGGTGGGAGGGATGTATGGAGGAGGAGGTGGTGGAGGGATGTATGGAGGAGGAGGTGGTGGGATGTATGGATTAGGTGGGAGGGATGTATAGAGGAGGAGGTGGAGGAATGTATGAATTAGGGGGGAGGGATGTATGGAGGAGGAAGAGCAGGGATGTATGGAATTGGAGGAGGAGGGATTATGAAATAGAAGATGGAGGAGGAGGAGGAGGACAGATTATTAAATAGAAGATGGAGGGATGTATGGAGGAGGAGGAGGAGGAGGGATTATGAAATAGAACATGGAGGGATGTATGGAATTGGAGGAGGAGGAGGGATTTATGGACAAGGAGGAAGAAGGATGTATGGAATCGGAGGTGGAGGGATGTATGGAGTAGGAGGTGGAGGGATGTATGGAGAAGGAGAAGGAGGGATGTATGGAGTAGGAGGTGGAGGGATGTATGGAGAAGGAGAAGGAGGGATGTATGGAGTAGGAGGTGGAGGGATGTATGGATTAGGGAGGGATGTATGGAGGAGGAGGTGGAGGGATGTATGGATTAGGGGGGGAGGGATGTATGGAGGAGGAGGAGAAGGGATGTATGGAATAGGAGAGCTGAATGGAATAGGAGGAGGGATGTATGAAATAAGTGGAGGAGGGATGTAAGGAATAGGAGGGATGAATGGAGTAGGAGTAGGAGGGATGTATGAAATAGGGGGAAGAAGGGATATGTGGGGGAGGAGGGTTGAATGGGGTAGGAGGAGGAGGGTTGAATGGGGTAGGAGGAGGAGGGATGCATGGAACATGAGGAATGTAGCAGGAGGAGAAGGAGAGATGTATGAAATAGGAGGAGGAGGGATGTATGCAATAGGAGGATGAGGAGGGATGCATGGAATAGGAGGGATATAGCAGGAAAAGGAAGAGAGATGTGTGGAATAGGAGGAATGTAGCAGGAGGAGGAGCAGGGATGAATGAAATAGGAGGAGGAGGAGTGATGTATGGAATCAGAGGTGGGGAGTGGAGTTCTGGAGGGAATAGGTGAGGAGGTATGAAGGAGGACATAGGGTCTTGAGAGGTGGTGGGAGTGTGGCGGACACGATGGCTCGCTGGCGCGGTGACATCATTCCGCGCACCAAGAGGGTGTCGGCCACGCCCGAGGGGTAGGCGTGGCCTCGGGATATACACGGGGCGCGCAGCCCCGAGCACGTCAGTGCTATAGTTGAGCTTTGGAATAAAGACTCTTTTTGGTTACCCGCGTTGTTGCTTATCTTCTTGGCAAACAAGTCGTGCGCATAGCACCGCACTTCACTGGTGACCTCGACGCTGGTTCAGCCGCCGCTGACCAACAGAATGCGCCATGTCAAACAACGCGGTAGCGGTGAAGCTCCCTGAGTTTTGGGAAGCTCAGGCCGAGGTATGGTTCGTGCAGGCCAAGGCACAGTTCCAACTTCGAGGCGTAACGGCGGATGAGACGCGTTATTACCACGTCATCGCCGCCCTCGGACCCGGCACAGCCGCCCAAGTCGTGTCCGTCCTGCGGAACCCACCGGCCGACCACAGGTACGAGGCGCTCAAGCGTCTCCTCATCGCCACGTTCGGCCTCACGGAGTGCGAACGGGCCGACCGCCTCCTGGACCTTAACGAACTCGGCGACACACGACCATCGGTCCGGATGGACTACATGCTGTCGCTGCTGGGTGACAAAGCCCCGGATTTTTTATTCCGGGCGCTCTTTCTACGCCAGCTACCGGCACAGGTACGCCTCGCGTTGGCCGGTTCCAACATAAAGGAACCCCGCGCTCTGGCCGTCCAGGCCGACAAGTTTTTCGCGGCTTGTGACACGCGGGCGAGAGTCGGTGCGGCCGTCGCGGATCCCGAGGCTGATGCAGCTGCACACCTCGTGGATCCCGAGGCTGATGCCGATGCACACCTCGTGGCCGCCGCCACGCCCCGCCCACCACCACCACGAAAGCCGCGGCCTCCGCCTCCGCCGCAAACCTGGTGCCGTTTCCACGCCAGATTTGGCCACAAGGCCAGGAATTGTTGCCCGCCGTGCTCGTTTGGCAAGTCGGGAAATGCCCGGGCCAGCGCTCGGTAGCGGCTTTGAGCGTCGGCCCTTCCGGCAGCCTCCTTTTTGTCATGGACACCTTGTCCGGGTGTCGCTTCCTCTGCGACACAGGCGCACAGGTGAGCGTTATCCCCGCCTCCATGTCCGACAAGCGAACCGCGGGCCGGGGCCCCGCGCTGCTTGCAGCCAACGGTACACCCATACGCACATTCGGAAAGCGCTGCCTCTCCCTGCGGTTCGGAGGGCAACGCTTTCAATGGACGTTCGTAACCGCCAGCGTGCCCATGGCATTGCTCGGTGCGGACTTCCTATGTGCAAATGGGTTGTTGATGGACGTGAAGCACAGACGCCTCGTCCAGGCCGAAACGTTCAGCTCGCTTGCTTGCGCGTTGAGCAGTTCGTTGGGCAGCTCCCTGAGCGGCTCACCGAGCGGCTCGTCAAGCGGCTTGCTGAGGGGTTCGGTCCCGGCGAGGTTTGTCTGTACGCTTCCGGCAGCGGACGAGTTCACCCGCCTCCTCGCCAGCTTCCCGGCCCTCACGCGGCGCACCTTCTCGGCGGTGGCCGTCAAGCACGGGGTGGAGCATCATATCCCCACCGTCGGGCCACCGGGCTACGCCCGGGCACGCCGCCTCGAGCCGACGAAGCTCGCGGTGGCGAAGGTGGAGTTCGCCATGCTGGAGTGGCTGGGCATCGTACGGCGCTCCAAGAGCGCTTGGGCATCGCCACTGCACATCGTGCCGAAGCCCGGCGGGGGATGGCGGCTGTGCAGAAGCTACCGCCGCCTCAACGATGCCACCACCCCCGACCGCTACCCGGTCCCTCAGATTCAGGACTTTTCCGCCCGGTTAGCGAAAATGTCCTTCTTTTCTAAGGTGGACCTCATCCGCGGATACCACCAGGTCCCCGTCAGGATGGAGGACATACCGAAGACGGCCGT
Source organism: Myxine glutinosa (assembly GCF_964187855.1). Classification (NCBI taxonomy): domain Eukaryota; kingdom Metazoa; phylum Chordata; class Myxini; order Myxiniformes; family Myxinidae; genus Myxine; species Myxine glutinosa. The sequence goes on from NC_136263.1 coordinate 144,553,110, forward strand.
CATTACACCATTCGGCCTCTTCGAGTTTCTTCGGATGCCCTTCGGGTTGAAGAATGCGGCTCAGGTGTTCCAACGGTTGATGGGTAGCGTCTTGCGCGACGTGGATTGCGTTTACGTCTACCTGGACGACATCCTCGTCGCAAGCGCGTCCCGCGAAAAGCACCTCCGCCACCTCCGCACGCTCTTCGAACGCCTGGGCCAGCATGGCCTGATCGTAAACCCCGCCAAGTGCCGGTTCGGCGTCGCCGAAATCGACTTTTTGAGGCACCGTGTCACCAGGCACAGGGCCACCCCCTTACCGGCAAAGGTGGAGGCGGTCAAGGGGTTTCCGTGCCCCTGCACGATCAGGGGGCTCCAGGAGTTCCTGGGCATGGTGAACTTTTACCACCGTTTCCTGCCCCGCATCGCCCAGCTCCTGCGCCCCCTGCACGAGGCCCTCCGGGGGAAGCCGGGCAAAGGTGACGTTGCTTGGACCGAGCAGATGGACACGGCGTTCGTGGGCACGAAGCTCGCCTTGGCTAACGCCACCATGCTCGCGCACCCGGCGCTCGATGCACCGATCGCCCTCACCACCGACGCGTCGGACTACGCGGTGGGCGCGGTGCACGAGCAATGGGTGCGTGGGGTTTGGCAACCGCTGGCGTTTTTCAGCCGGCAGCTTCGCACACACGAACGCCGGGACAGCACCTTCGACCGTGAGTTGCTCGGGCTCCACCTGGCAGTCCGGCACTTCCGCCATCTGCTCGAGGGCCGTTCGTTCACGGCCTTCGTCGACCACAAGCCCCTGGTCTTCGCGATGGCCAAGTTCGCCGAGCCATGGTCGGCCCGGCAGCAGCGTCACCTCTCGGCCGTGTCCGAGTACACGACGGACATCCGGCACATCGTGGGAAAGGACAACCCGGTGGCGGATTGCCTTTCCCGGTCCGTCGCCCACGCGGTCAACCTCGGGATCGACTATGCCCGGATGGCGGCGGACCATACCGCCGACCCCGACGTCCAGGCCTTGCAGACCGCCGTCACGAGCCTCCGCGTCACCGAGGTGCCATTCGACGGTGCGGGCACGGCCCTCTTGTGCGACGTCTCCCTCTGGCGGCCTCGCCCCATCGTGCCCGTGGGCTGGCAGCGCCGGGTTTTTGACGCCATCCACGGCCTGTCCCACCCGGGCACGAAGGCCTCCCAGAGGCTGGTCGCCAAAAAGTTCATCTGGCATGGCCTCTGGAAGGCCGTCCGCGATTGGACCAGGACGTGCCTCGCGTGCCAGCGCGCGAAGGTGCACCGCCACACCCAGGCCCCGTTGGCCCCGTTCATGGTGCCCGAACGTCGGTTCGACCACGTTCACATGGACTTGGTGGGACCTCTGCCCCCCTCGCGGGGTTTCACCCACGTCCTCACCATGGTGGACCGCACCAACCGGTGGCCGGAGGTCGTGTCTTTGGCGGCGACGACGGCGGCGGACGTCGCGCAGGCGTTCATCGCCACCTGGGTTGCCCGGTTCTGCGCCCCCTCAGACATCTCGTCCGACCGCGGCCCCCAGTTCACCTCGGAGCTCAGGGGGGCGGTCGCGCGGGGGCTCGGCGTCCAGCTGCACCGCACCACGGCCTACCACCCCCAGGCCAACGGCCTGTGCGAGCGCTTCCACCGCTCCTTGAAGGCCGCGCTCCGGGCCACCCTCCGCGACGGCGGCTGGGTCGACAGGCTCCCCTGGGTCCTGCTGGGCCTCCGGACGGCACCCAAGGACGACCTGCGCGCATCCGCGGCGGAGTTGGTCTTCGGACAACCGCTGCGGGTGCCGGGCGAGTTCCTCCCCGACTCCACGGCACCATGGTCCGCGGCGCAGCAGCGCTCCGCACTGCAGGAGACCGCCCGGAGGTTCGCCCCGGTGCCGACGGCGCACCACGAGTGCCCGCCAACGCACGTCGCCCCGGAGCTTCGCACGGCGGAGTACGTGTTCGTCCGCCACGATGCCCACCGGACACCGCTGCGGCCCCCGTACGACAGGCCCTTCCGCGTGCTGGAGACCGGGGCGAAACACTTCACCCTCGACATCGGCGGTACTCCTGACCGCGTTTCCGTGGACTGCCTCAAGCCGGCCCACCTCGACGTGGACCACCCCCCGCCAGTGGCTCGGCCCCCGCGCCGGGGCCGCCCCCCGGCGGGCGGACCTCCGGCACCGCCCAGCCCCGCCGGCATGCCCTCCCCCCCCCCCCAGTCCTGCACCCATCCCAGGTGCTGCCGGAGGCATCCCAGATGACATCCCGGCATCCCAGACGCTGCCAGCCGCCAGAGGGCGCTTCGGCCGGGTCATCCGTTTGCCCCGCAAACTGACCCTTCAGGTGCGTGGGAATTCTGGGGGGGCGCGTGTTGCGGACACGATGGCTCGCTGGCGTGGTGACATCATTCCGCGCACCAAGAGGGTGTCGGCCACGCCCGAGGGGTAGGCGTGGCCTCGGGATATACATGGGGCGCGCAGCCCCGAGCGCGTCAGTGGTATCGTTGAGCTTTGGAATAAGGACTCTTTTTGGTTACCCGCGTTGTTGCTTATCTTCTTGGCAAACAAGTCATGCGCATAGCACCGCACTTCAGGAGTACAGTTTCTTTCTATTGAGGGGTTTCAGTACCTATGATGTCGTTTGCGGACGCCATATTGGTTGGCAAACTAAACAAGTGAGAAACGGTAAACAAGACCCAGTGCCGTATATTAACAGAGTTTGGCCAGCTTTTGATCTGCTCAACTACCGCCGTGATTGGTCGAGCCTGCGTCACGTGGTTTACAGGCGCCATTTTGCATACCACCTCAGCCGAGCAGCTTTCCCGCTGCACCCATTCCGTGCCATTGCTTCGTATCGTTGCATATTTCATTTGAGTAATATTTCAATAAAATCAACCAATATGGTGTGTTGTGCCGCTTGGGGATGTTCTGTTAGACCAGGACAAGGTCGTATAATGCACAGATATCCTCGAGACAAGGAACGAAGTGCTATTTGGTCGATTAAAATACGCCGAGTTGGATGGAATCCATCACCTTACTCATATTTATGTTCGGTAAGTGAAATCGCTTAATATATATTGGTTTCAAATCAAAAGTGACATGACACGTGTGTATTAGGTCTCTGGTGAGCTTAACATTTATTTAGTCAACCATATATTATACATATTCCCTGTAACATTTTTCGTGTACAATTCCAGTGTATAGGGTATATATATTGTTGCGGATATGGGATTTGGCCTCCATCCATATCCGCTTGTAAATATTCCCCTATTTCCCCAATACTCCCCAACTATCCCCAATCCCCCATTCCCTAGTCCCATTGTCTGTAAACAACACTCTGTAGCCCCGACCTTCCCCTTTTTCCCCCATTAAATGTCGTGCCCAGGTTCACCGCATCTCACGTAGACAACTATAGGACATCTTGCTAGTTATTCTTAGTCTATGTCAGTTAAGGACTCGTTTCCATTAATGATGACTCTTCGTTGCACCAGAATGTGATTGTATGGCACCAGTAGTAAGTTTAGGACCTCCCAATACCTCCCCACAATCTCGTCTCCGCATCCTCCCATCATCTCATGGAACTACAACAACAACTACAACAACAGCGGGGGCGGCGCGGCCGCGGCGCGGGGAGTGGGCGTCCTCACTCCGGCTTGGTTAGCCGCCATTGCCCATGTGCTCCGACGGGGTTACCACGAAGGGGCTGACTGTCAGCTCCTCGTCAAGGGCGGAGCCCGGTAACCCCCCGCACCCAATAAGGAGCGGCGGGCCGATTCCATCTGGGGCGGAGCTAACGAGCCGAGGGTGTGTCACTCCCCGCTGGATATACGCAGCCACTTACCGGAGGTGACGTCAGATGCACCCCCAGCTTGGAGAAAGAACGTCACCTCCTAGCGCTGAGAGAGACCTCCCGCATCTCTGGACCGGACCGGGTCGATTCTGCCCCTGAGCCAAGGTGCACCTTGAACCATCGATTCTACCCTTCCTTGCCATCAATCCCTGTGTGAGTCAGTCTTGTCCCGTTTATCTGTGGTCTGTCAGGGCTAAGATAAGACCGTATTTAAGTGCCCACCTTTCTATGCTGTACCTCTTGTCCTTGTAATCTAAACGTTCTGCAAACCAATATTATAACCTCCTCCGGAGGTCTTGAGAACTGTACCCTTGGTGTCGTGTCATTTAACCCAGCCGTTGTGTCCTTTCCTTCATTGATCTAGCGTAGCGCGACTCGGCCAACGTTCGAGTATAATCGGGTAAACTGTGCGGACGCGGTCATACCAAACCGCTCGGTAAACTAACATCCAAAACCGCGTCTGTAACAATTGGTGTCGGGAAGTGGGATCGGTCCCGGAGCGCGTTTCACGCGCTCGAAATTATAACAGCGAAATTTGATTGTGTTTTACAAAAAAAAAATATAAAAACCCGAATTTTGGAAGTCGCGCTATGGCAGATCAAGACGGCTGGGTTCCGGTAGAGGAGAGTGAGGCAGGGTCGATCCAGGACCAAATTGAGGGACATGAGGAGAGCGAAGCAGTGAGGGTAGCAGACGCACAAAATGGCGCCTCGCACATGGCCACGGCGACCGCGCCCGCGACCGTGGTAGCGCCGCTGGTGGATTCGAACCTTTTCCTCCTGCAAATGAGGGCCCTTATGGAACAAATGGGGAACCGGATGGATGCTCAGAGTGAGCGATTGGAGGGCCAAATGGGGGTAATGAAGGACGAAGCGAGGGGTACCGGTGAGGGGTTAGAACAAAGGATGGGGGCCCAGATCGGAGGGTTAGGGAGTCGAATAGAGGGATTAGACAATAGATTAGGGGAAATACAGGAGGGGTTAATGGGGGTAGAAAACAGAATGGCCGTTCAGGAGAATCAAATGGAAGGGATGAAAAAGGGGTTAGAGGGGTTAGAAAACAGTATGGAAGGCAAATTGAGGGACATGAGGGACCAAGCGGAAAGGGAAGTTAAACAAATGGGGCAGCAGATAGAGGGGGTCAGAATGGGGGTAGAAACCAAACTGGATGCTCACAGGGAGGAAATGGAGCAGATGAGGGTGGCATCTGGGCAGGAGATGCAAGTGATGGGAGAAGAGATCAGAAGAGGTGTGAGTGAGGAGGTCGGAGGAGTGCGCGAGGAGGTGAGGCACTGTAAGGAGCACATGGAGAAGGAGGTGAGAAAGGGGACTGTAAAGTTACAAGGGGGCATAGAGGACCTGACGCAGGAGGTGGAACAGCTGACGGAGGGACAAAAAGGACTAACGGAGCAGGTTCAAAGGAACACTGCGGTATTAGGAGGGTTAAAAGCGACACAAAACGACATAAAAAACGACTTGATAGCGACAAAGAGGCAATGTCAGATGGTACGTGAGGGACTGACAACGAGGTTGGACGAGGTGACAGAGGTAATGGAGACGAAGGACCGGCAGGTGAGGACGCACATGGAAACGGTCAAGGTAGCCTTGGAGGACGAGCTTGAGGAGACGTACCGGGGAATAAAAGAGGTGAAGCAGAAATTAGAAAAAGTGGAAGAAGGGGTGAGCGAAATTAAGAAGCGACGGAGAGGGGATAAGAAAGAGATAAAAGAGGAGATAAAAGAATTGGTCCGAAGTCTGTGTTCGGATCGTGATGATGTGCTCATTAACCGGATGAGGGATTCGCAGGTGATGGAGGAGAAGCGAAGAGGAAGAGGACCCGGTGTAAGTGGTGACCAATATGGTCGTGCGTATGATGCGCCAGGTGATTTAAGAAGCTTGGGGGTCGAGATGGACCCGGGTGTTCGTGAGAGGCCGTTGGTGAAGTGTGCGACAGGTCTGGTGTGCGAAAAAGGAGGTGTGCGAGAAAGTCCGACTCTGGGGTGTGTGAGGAAAAAGTGCGTGCCAAGGAGTGAGGGTGCTGGCGAGAGTGAGTCGGTCGTAGCGCGTGTGCGAGGGAGCACATGGAAGCGCGGTGTGGTAAGTGTTACAGAGGGTGTGACGGGAGAGTGTGCGCAGGAGTGTGCGCGAGAAAGGTGTGTGACGGACAGGTGCATGGGGAAAGAGTGCGCTGTCAAAGGCAAGGAATAATGCACGCCTGTGGTGAGTGTTACAGAGGGTGTAACGGGAGAGTGTGCGCGAGAAAGGTGTGTAACGGGAGAGTGTGTGTGAGAAAGGTGTGTAACGGACAGGTGCATGGGGAAAGAGTGCGCTGTCAAAGGCAAGGAAGAATGCACGCCTGTGGTGAGTGTTACAGAGGGTGTAACGGGAGAGTGTGCGCGAGAAAGGTGTGTAACGGGAGAGTGTGTGCGAGAAAGATGTGTAACGGACAGGTGCATGAGGAAAGAGTGCGCTGTCGGGAGTAAGGGTGAGTGCGTTGTCAAGAGTGGTGGTGAGAGTAGTGAGAGTGACAAGGAGCGTGAGTTGGTTGTGACAGGTGAGCGAGGATGTACACCTGGAATGGAAGGATGCACACCTGGAATGGTAGAGCGTGAGTGGGAATGCACGCTGGAATTGGTAGTGAGGCACGTGGTTGGGTGTGCGAGTGAGAGCACACCTGTGATTGTCACAGAGGAGGTGACCGAGGAGGGGGCGCGAAGAGGTGTGTTGGTGAGGTGTGCGAGCGACGAATGTGTGCCAAGGTGTTCGGTGGTCAAGTGTGTGACCAAGTCGGTAAGTGGAATGAGTGTACCTGGGTGTGTAAGGAAAGGTACGAGGAGCAGGGGAACAGCTGGATGTATGAGCACGAAAGGGGTAGCGTATGCTTGTAAGCATCCAGGTGAGGCATCAACGATAACCGGGTTAAAGGTTAGGTCGACTTTTTGCCGAAGCGGGCCCTCGGTGCGTGCCGGGCTTCGCGTGCCGCGAGAACCAGCGGGGATCCGAGCCACGGCGGGTTCGAAAGGACCACCGTGCGCGATCCACGCTGGGCCTCGCGTGGAACGGCCACGTCCGTGCTCCACTAGGCGGAGCGGGCAGCCCGATAGGAAGGGTCGTCATGGCGACCACTTTTTGTTGAGGCATTCCGGCAGGTCGAGATCGGGCCATGGGATGGCTCCGTGCCGAGATGGTGCGTGGGATCTCGGCCCGGGTAAGCCCCCGTCCCTGCCCCGAATGCGGGACGTATCCAGCCGCTGGCACCAAACAACCCGCATTCATGGCTTGGCTGTACGCAGCCGAGCTTTAGAAGTAAATTGGCGCACCGAGAGGCATTAGTAAGTAGACTGTAATGACGAGGATAGTGTTTTGGCCCCGAAATTAGAAAAACAAAATTTGATGATTGGCAAAGGATTGGCAGTAATGATTGGCAGATGATGGGTAGGGATTGGCAAATTTTTGATTTGTTGAAATTTGATGTGCAAAATTGGTAGTGAGCGATGGGCCCGGTGGGTAAGGGTGGCATCCCTGCCACCCTTCCCATGTGGGGCAAATGCGCAATAGCTTATGGGGTGTATGGCAGTGAAAACTAGCCTGGGTGGGTTAGGTTATATTGATAGGGATCTAGCGAAGATGACATTAGGTGACGTTAAGTTTAGTTAGTGACTGATACCTGTAGTGGGGACGCAGGTAGTTTAGTGTGGATGATAATGACGTGGGAGCGCAATAGTTTAAAGGGGCGACTGGGAAGCGCAAGTTTCAGAGGGGAGTAGTTAGATGAGATGATGCCGTGTGGTTGAGAATTGAACAGGTGTGATTGCACAGGTGTGCAACTGGACAGGTGTGTGGAGCAGTGTGTGAGTAGTGAGTGTTGTGGATCAGCGCGAATGCGCTTGGGGAGAGAAGGGTGCAGGCGGCACCAGGAGTGAGAGCACAGGTGTGCAAGTACAGGTGAGTGGAGAGAGTTGGAGTAAGTGGTACGGAGTGGTGTGCATGGTGCGAAGGTGTGGATGGGGGAAGAGTGGACCCCTTTCACGAGTACCCGGGGCGGGTAGTGTAAGTGTTAGGTAGAGGGTATAGGTAAATTGTGGTTGGATATTGGCATTTGTGGTGCGGTTGCAGAATGGTGTTGTGGATGGGTGCATTAGTGTTGTGGAAATGGCTGGGCGTGTAGCCTGTTAGTGTGTGTAGTTGGTTGGGCACTCCACCACTGTGAGGATGTCGGCCAGGTGAGGCCGCAGGTGGGCTCTGGGAGCCGTTAGTGTCAGTGGGGCCCGAGGATCCGGAGGACGGACCCGGGTAGCCCAGTGCCAGAGAGGGCACTGAGTGGGGAGAGCGCCAGAGGGCCTTCCCCAGGTAGTTAGGTTAGGGTAAGGAGCAGGTAAGCTCGGAGGCAACTGCAGTGGTGGAGGTGTGCAGGTGGGTAGACCTGCGGGGAGAGCTACACGTCGCGGCCCAGAAATTGTGCGAGGGCACCGGGAGATGAATCGGGGGAGTGAGACCCCAAATTGAAAAGCACCACAGTTTGGGCAATGGGAATTGGTTTTTAGAACCCACAGTGTATGAGGGCCAATGGTTTGGCAGGAGAAAGACCCCGGGTAATGTAAAGTTGTTAAAGTCATTTAGGAAATAGTTAGGATTGATGAACCTGTCGCACCATACGCAGCCACTTACCTGTGGTGATGATGACTCCACACCTGTGTTTTCTTTGTTCTGTGTGCAGGAAAGGAGAATTGCTGTTGGATTGGTGAAACGCATCACGACGTGGATGAGACATTGGGGTGATTCCATCTCTCCCTCCTTAGGAGGGACTGATGATGAGTTGGAGATGGCAAATTGTGATGAGAGTTGGAAATGGCAAATTTGATTGGTTAGGAGGGAGAGAAGACGAATTTGGTTTATGGGAGGAACGGGGAAGACAGTAGGGACGTTTGTTGATTTGTAAAGTAGATGTTTATGGGTAGTGTTGTGTTTTGTGGATACAGTAAGGGGTAAGGGAGGGGCAATGTAGGTTACCTGGTGGGGGGGGGGGCGTACGGTAGGAACGTACCTGTCTCACCTGGTTCCCATGTGCCCCTAGTGTGCATTACCTAATGTTGCGTGCACTTTTGCGCCCTTACCACCTTACTCACTTGTCTTCTTCTTTTGTCTCCCACCTCCGAGGATCTGGCTTTGGGGCAGAGAGAGAGGAGAGAGAGGTGCTGGCTCCGCAGTTGTGGGCCTGCACTTTCGCTGCTTGCTGCCGGGATCGATACACCATATGGACCGCAATGTTTGTGGCCGCCCACCATGGACCGCAGTTCTTTTGCGGGCAAGCACCACCCGTTGATGGACCTCTGGGTCAACGTGGCACCTATGCCATCCAGGTGAACCACTAATAGTTGGCCCCTGACGGCCACAATAAAGAAATGGACGCGGTTGGCGCCTTTCTTTATTTTTGAAAGAAGCCAGAAGGCCAAGTGCACTTCATGAAGGCAAGACCAGCGGCAGAACATCGGCCGGCTGCGACACCACCGGTGATTGTTGAACACTTTATTGGTGCACCGGATGGTGCTGACTGTACATTATGGGGTGGTGCTTTTGGTGCTTGGAAGGGGTGCTCTGCACATTATTAAAGGCCGTAAGGCCACAGAGCACTCGTGGGTTGGTGTATCGATGCTGGCATGCGTGCTCTCTCTATGCATAACATCTGCATGTGTTCCTCCAAAAACAGGTCCTGGATCGTAGTGTAAATATCAGTGTAGTCTTATGTAAATAATGCTCCCTACCGGCTGTATGTTTAGTTTGAGAATTCTTTCCGCGATTCGGTTATCCTGTGGGTGTGTTTCTGTGAGGAGAAGGGTGCAACGTCGCAGGGGGACATATTTACTCATTTGTGAACATCTGTAAAACTGTCGCACTCAGGGTAGAGTTAATAGTAGAGGGAACTACATCTGAGTGCCACACTAAAGTAGATAAAAATTTATCGGGTCGGGACGCCCCGAGGTAGAGAAGGGTGCAATGTTGCGGATATGGGATTTGGCCTCCATCCATATCCGCTTGTAAATATTCCCCTATTTCCCCAATACTCCCCAACTATCCCCAATCCCCCATTCCCTAGTCCCATTGTCTGTAAACAACACTCTGTAGCCCCGACCTTCCCCTTTTTCCCCCATTAAATGTCGTGCCCAGGTTCACCGCATCTCACGTAGACAACTATAGGACATCTTGCTAGTTATTCTTAGTCTATGTCAGTTAAGGACTCGTTTCCATTAATGATGACTCTTCGTTGCACCAGAATGTGATTGTATGGCACCAGTAGTAAGTTTAGGACCTCCCAATACCTCCCCACAATCTCGTCTCCGCATCCTCCCATCATCTCATGGAACTACAACAACAACTACAACAACAGCGGGGGCGGCGCGGCCGCGGCACGGGGAGTGGGCGTCCTCACTCCGGCTTGGTTAGCCGCCATTGCCCATGTGCTCCGACGGGGTTACCACGAAGGGGCTGACTGTCAGCTCCTCGTCAAGGGCGGAGCCCGGTAACCCCCCGCACCCAATAAGGAGCGGCGGGCCGATTCCATCTGGGGCGGAGCTAACGAGCCGAGGGCGTGTCACTCCCCGCTGGATATACGCAGCCACTTACCGGAGGTGACGTCAGATGCGCCCCCAGCTTGGAGAAAGAACGTCACCCCCTAGCGCTGAGAGAGACCTCCCGCATCTCTGGACCGGACCGGGTCGATTCTGCCCCTGAGCCAAGGTGCACCTTGAGCCATCGATTCTGCCCTTCCTTGCCATCAATCCCTGTGTGAGTCAGTCTTGTCCCATTTATCTGTGGTCTGTCGGGGCTAAGATAAGACCGTATTTAAGTGCCCACCTTTCTATGCTGTACCTCTTGTCCTTGTAATCTAAACGTTCTGCAAACCAATATTATAACCTCCTCCGGAGGTCTTGAGAACTGTACCCTTGGTGTCGTGTCATTTAACCCAGCCGTTGTGTCCTTTCCTTAATTGATTTAGCATAGCGCGATTTGGCCAACGTTCGAGTGTAATCGGGTAAACTGTGCAGACGCGGTCATACCAAACCGCTCGGTAAACTAACATCCAAAACCGCGTCTGTAACAATATATATATATAAGGGATTATGTATAACTGAAAATCAGGTATTATACATAAACCCTTATTATACATATACCCTGTAACATGCACTGTTTATATATGCTTATATATCAGGAAATACTTGTTTATGACGCAATATTTGTCACTGTTTGTGTCAGTTTCCTGAGTGAAGTGTTCTTTGAAAACGTAAAACGAAAGTATAACAACTTTGAAAACGAAAGTATAACAACATTTGTGAACCCACGCTAATGAATAAAATAATAGACATTGTACTTTCGTAGCATTATGGGAATATTGTATGTTGTGGCGGGCACAAGGGTTAATAATTCCGCGCACCAGTGGGTGGCGCGAGCGTCCAGGCGGGGAACTGAAATGCATGCCCCGCCTTTCGGCCGATCGGCCACGCCCAGGGGCAAGGCGTGGCCTCGGGACATATATGCGGGCTCAAAGCTCGAGCCCGCCCAGTGCTGATAGGCGAGCTTGTAATAAAGACTCTTGTTTGTATCCACGCGTTGTGGCCTACCTCTCTGGCAATCGAGTCGGGTGTGCACAGCACCACACTGGTGACCCCGATAGGTTCAGCCGTTGCTGACCCCCGAACGCGCCATGGCTACCAACGCCGTCGCAATCAAACTCCCGGAGTTTTGGGAAGCGCAAGCCGACGTTTGGTTTGTGCAAGCCGAAGCTCAATTCCAACTCCGGCGCATCACGGCGGACGAGACCCGGTACTACCACGTGGTCGCCGCCCTCGGGCCCGGCACTGCCGCCCACGTCGTGTCCATCCTTCGGCACCCGCCGGGCGACCACAAGTACGAGGCACTCAAACGTCTCCTCCTCGCCACATTCGGGCTCACGGACGTCGACCGTGCCGACCGCCTCCTGGACCTTCCCGCCCTCGGCGACACACGACGATCCGTCCGGATGGATTTCATGCTGTCCCTGCTTGGAGACCGGCGCCCGGATTTCTTATTCCGAGCACTTTTCCTATGCCAGCTACCTGTACAGGTGCGCCTCGCGCTGGCCGGTTCCAAAATAACGGAACCCCGCGCCCTGCCTGGAGAGGCCGACAAGTATTTCGCGACCTGCGACACGCGGTCGGTGTACGGTGCTGCAGTCGTGGATCCCGGCGCGGAGGCTACAGCGCCCCCTGCTTCCCTCGTGGCCGCTGCTATGCCCCGTCCACTACCGCCGCCGCCACCACCACCGCCGCCGGCACAGCCGCCGCGGGGGCCACCGCCGCAAACCTGGTGCTACTACCATGCCAGGTTTGGACGCAAGGCTAAAACGTGCCGCCCGCCGTGTTCTTTTGACGGGTCGGGCCGGCGCTCACTTGCGGCCATGAGCGTCGGCCATTCCGGCAGCCTCCTGTTCATCACAGACACCTTGTCCGGGTGCCGTTTTCTTTGCGACACGGGAGCGCAGGTAAGCGTCCTCCCTGCCTCCGCATCCGACAAGCAAGCCGCGGGCCGGGGCCCTGCTTTGCTTGCCGCCAACGGTGCACCCATCCGCACATTCGGGAAGCGTTGCCTCTCACTGCGGTTCAGAGGGCAGCGCTTTCAATGGTCGTTCGTCACCGCCAGCGTGCCAATGGCCCTGCTCGGCGTGGACTTCCTATGTGCGCATGGGCTGTTGGTCGATGTTAAGCGCAGACGTCTCGTCCAGGCCAAAACCTTCAGCTCACTCGCTTGTTCGCTGAGCGGCTCGTTGATCAGCTCGCTGAGCGGCTCACCGAGCGGCCTGCCAAGCGGCTTGCTGAAAGGTTCCATCCCGGCGAGGTTAGTCTGTACGCTTCCGGCAGCGGACGAGTTTACCCGCCTCCTCGCCAGTTTCCCGGCCCTCACGCGGCCCACCTTCTCAGCGATGGCCGTCAAACACAGGGTGGAGCACCATATCCCCACGGTCGGGCCGCCGGTCTATGCCCGGGCACGCTGCCTCGACCCCACGAAGCTCGCCGTGGCGAAAGCGGATTTTGCCATGCTGGAACGGCTGGGTATCGTATGGCGCTCCAACAGTGCTTGGGCCTCTCCTCTGCACATTGTGCCGAAGCCCGGCGGCGGATGGCGGCCGTGCGGTGACTACCGCCGGCTCAATGATGCCACCACCCCCGGCCGCTACCCAGTCCCGCATATCCAAGACTTTTCCGCCCGGTTGGCAAACACGACCGTGTTCTCCAAGGTGGACCTCATCCGGGGCTACCACCAGGTCACCGTACGACTGGACGATGTCCCAAAGACGGCCGTCATCACCTCTTTCGGCCTCTTTGAGTTCCTGCGGATGCCTTTTGGGTTGAAGAATGCGGCCCAGGCGTTCCAGCGGCTCATGGACAGCGTCTTGCGCGACTTACCTTTCATCTATGTTTACCTGGACGACACCCTAGTCGCGAGCGCGTCCCGGGAGGAGCACCTGCTCCACCTCCGCACGCTTTTCGATCGCCTGGGCCAGCATGGCCTGATCATCAACCCCGCAAAGTGCCGTTTCGGCGTCGCCGCCATCGACCTCTTGGGGCACCGCATCACCAGGCACGGGGCCGTCCCTTTACCGGCCAAGGTGGAGGCCGTCAAGAGTTTTCCGCGCCCCCGCACGATCAAGGGGCTCCAGGAGTTCCTGGGCATGGTCAACGTTTACCACCGCTTCGTGCCCCGCGTCGCCCAGCTCCTCCGCCCCCTACACGAGGCCCTCCGGGGAAAGCCGGGCAAAGGTGACATCGCCTGGTCAGAGCCGATGGCCGCGGCATTTGCGGGCGCAAAGCTGGCCTTGGCCAACGCCACCATGCTGGCGCACCCGGCGCCCGATGCACCGATCGCCCTCACCACCGACGCGTCGGACTACGCGGAGGGCACGGTGCACGAGCAGTGGGTGCGTGGTGCTTGGCAGCCCCTGGCGTTTTTTAGCCGGCAGCTTCGCCCGCACGAACGCCGCTACAGCACCTTCAACCGCGAGCTGCTCGGGCTCCACCTGGCGGTCCGAAACTTCCGCCATCTGCTTGAGGGCCGCCCGTTCACGGCTTTCGTTGATCACAAGCCCCTTGTGTTCGCGATGGCCAAGGTCGCCGAGCCATGGTCGGCCCGGCAGCAACGTCACCTCTCTGCCATGTCCGAGTACACGACGGACATCCGTCACGTCGCGGGTAAAGACAACCCGGTGGCGGATTGCCTTTCCCGGTCCGTCGCGCACGCGGTCCACCTCGGCTGGATGGCGGAGGACCAGACCGCCGACCCCGGCATCCAGGCCTTGCAGACCGCCGCCACGGGCCTCCACGTCACTGAGGTGCCATTCGACGTCACGGGCGTGACCCTCCTGTGCGACGTCTCCCTCGGCCGGCCTCGCCCCATCGTGCCCGCTGGCTGGCAGCGCCCGGTTTTCAACGCCATCCACGGCCTGTCCCACCCAGGCACGAAGGCCTCCCAGAAGCTCATCGCGGTGAAGTTCGTCTGGCATGGCCTCAGGAAGGACGTCCGCGACTGGGCCAGGACGTGCCTCGCGTGCCAGCGCGCAAAGGTCCACCGCCACACCCGGGCCCCGTTGGCCCCGTTTACGGTGCCTGAGCGTCGGTTCGACCACGTCCACGTCGACTTGGTGGGACCTCTGCCCCCCATCGCGATGGTTCACCCACCTCCTCACCATGGTGGACCGCACCACCCGGTGGCCGGAGGCCGTGCCCTTGGCGGCGATGACTGAGGCTGACATCGCACACGCTTTCATCGCCACGTGGGTTGCCCGGTTTGGTGCCCTCTCGGACATCTCGTCCGATCGCGGCCCCCAGTTCACCTCGGAGCTCTGGGGCGCGGTGGCTCATGGGCTCGGCGTCAAACTGCAACGCACCACGGCCTACCACCCCCAGGCCAATGGCCTGTGCGAGCGCTTTCATCGCTCCATGAAGGCCGCACTCCGGGCCAGCCTCCACGACGGCAGCTGGGCCGACAGGCTCCCCTGGGTCCTGCTGGGCCTCAGGACGGCGCCCAAGGATGACCTGCGTGCGTTCTCGGCGGAGCTGGTCTTCGGAGAGCCGCTGCGGGTGCCAGGCGAGTTTATCCCCGACTCCCCGGCTCCTTGGTCGGCGGCGCAACAACGCTCCACCCTGCAGGAGGCCGCCAGGATGTTCGCCCCGGTGCCCACGGCACACCACGGTTGCCCGCCCTCCAACGTCGCCCCAGAGCTTCGCACGGCGGAGTACGTTTTCATCCGACACGACGCCCACCGGGCACTGCTGCGGCCCCCGTACGACGGGTCTTTCCACGTGCTGGAGACCGGGGACAAACATTTCACCGTGGACATCGGCGGTGCCCCGGATCGTATCTCCGTGGACCACCTCAAGCCGGCCCACCTCGATCTGGACCACCCCCCGCAAGCAGCTCCGCGTCGAGGCCGCCCCCCGGCGGTCAGACCCCCGGCACCACCAACCCCGCCGTCCCGCTACCCCCCAGCCCTGCACGCATCGCCAGGGGGCGTTTTGGCCGGGTCATCCGGCTTCCCCGCAAGCTCACCCTTCACGTGCGCGGGAATTCTGGGGGGCGCGTGGGGCGGGCACAAGGGTTAATAAATCCGCGCACCAGTGGGTGCCGCGAGCGTCCAGGCGGGGAACTGAAATGCATGCCCTGCCTTTCGGCCGATAGGCCACGCCCAGGGGCAAGGCGTGGCCTCGGGACATATATGCGGGCTCTAAGCTCGAGCCCGCCCAGTGCTGATATGCGGGCTTGTAATAAAGACTCTTGTTTGTATCCATGCATTGTGGCCTACCTCTCTGGCAATCGAGTCGTGTGTGCACAGCACCACAATGTTACGTTTCCAGATTTAATAGATGAAAACTAGTATACAAGCTCCATTTTATCAAATTACAATTTCATGCCAAGAGAAATAAAATTTATCAGTATGCTGCATGCAGCTGACAATAAATCGTGTGCCGCGACAGGCAAACAATTCGTGTGAATAAATGACGCCGCTTGCAGATTTTATTATTCCAATAACAAACAACACGTCACTTTAATTTGAATTAGTTGTTCCTCATTAAATCTGCGACCAAACAGTAATAACATCGATTCCCTCGTCACAGAACTACAGGATTGCCACAGCTGACATACATCTCGCAGTGCCAGCGCGCGAAGTTATGTACGCAACATGGCGCCAGTATTTCAGTTGGCCAGACTCTCAATATACACGGCACTGTCAAGACCTAACTGGAAAGAATGTGAAAATGCAAAGCCCGTCCACGGCTGCTTTGTTTTCAGTCTTCTTCTACCGTATGCTAAACGTGTTGAAAACAACAAAAACAAATACACCAAATTGACCATTGTAGGTGTCCTTGACCTTTTGACGTCAAAAGCAATACACCAGTGCACAATATGCAAAGCCTGCTCAAATTTCAAGTCAATCAGATGAAATTTGACAATTTTATAAAACCTTGACCTTTGAACTTTTGATCTAAAAAAACAATCGGCTTAAACCTTTAGATTGGTGAACCAATTCATTAACCAACACGCAAATTCTTAAAATTTCACCTTAATCGGATGAAAATTGACGATTTTATGCAACCTTTGCATCATTTTTTTAAAATCAACTTGGAATATGGAGGAAAATGGAAGAATATGAAGGAAAACAAACCTTTTTTTATTGCATTTTATGCAATTGACGACCTTTGACCTTTTGTTCGAAGAAAAACAAAACAATCAGCTTCTGGATTATGATTGGTGGACCAATTCAGTGACTAAATATGCAAATTATTTAAATTTCAGCTCAATTGGACAAAAATTGACGATTTTATGCAGCCTTGATCTTTGACCTTTTGATCTAAAAAAAACAAAAAAAACAATCGAATTATAGCTTTTGATTGGTGAACCAATTCAGAGACTAAATATGCAAATTCTTTAAATTTCAGCTCAATTGGATGAAAATTGATGATTTAATGCAGCCTTGACCTTTGACCTTTTGATCTAAAAAAAAAAAGACATAGCTTTTGATTGGTGAACCAATTCAGGGACTAAATATGCAAATTCTTTAAATTTCAGCTCAATTGGATGAAAATTGACGATTTTATGTAATGTTGACCTTTGACCTTTTGACCTTTTGTCTCCTGTCCAATATCACATGGGCATTTACATCGTCAATGTAATCACAGTCGATGAATTATCATTACATTGTAGAACATTCCGACAATTACTCACAACAGTATTAAATGTAAGGAACGGAATTCTATTTTGGAATTTCTATCCGTCCTAAACCTGAATTCTTCTATCCGTCGGTCTCCTATTTTGACTTTTCCGGCCAAACCGCTGAGCTGATCAAGCTGAAATTTGGCAGCAAGGTTCCGCTCCGGAAGTGTGTCAAAATGGCGGACTTAGTAAATTCCTTCAAAAATCTTTTTCTCCAGACCCACCAGTCAGAATGCTACCAAATTTGGGTTACAATATTAGGTCAAAGTAGAGATGTTACATTTCGGATGTCATGCCGATCACGTGATCGGACATGTGTCAAAATGGCCGACGGAGTCTACTTTTTGGGAAAATCATGTAAATTCCTTCAAAAATCTTCTCCAGACCTACGAGTCAGAATGCCACCAAATTTGGAGTTTTTTAAAATTTATTTTGTATACAAGATCGAGGCTCATGTAAGAGCCAATATTAATCACATAAAAATAAACTGACACAAAAAACATATGATCAAGGGGGCGGGAGACAAGATGGGGAGAGAAAGGGAAGCACACAAACACAACAACAGTAGAGAACAGGGACATCGGGAGATCTGTGGGAGGGAGAGGGCTTGGGGGGGGGGAGGCATGGGAAGGAGGAGGGGGTGGGTGGGAGAGGTATAAAACACATGGACACTGCTAGAACTTCAAGGAAAGAAGTCGGTATTTCAAAAAAGTGGATCTGGGGTGAATTAACGGGGGTAGAAAAGATCAAGGTTTTGGATGGGGCATAATTTTGAAGTTTGAATGAAATTAAGTTTGATTGAAATTTGGTTTGAATTGAGTTTGATTTGAAGTTTAATTGAAGTTTGTGTGATTGAAGTTTGAATTTAATTGATTTGAAGTTTGAAGTCTGGAGAATTGGGGCAGAAGTTTTGGAAAGCAGTAATGACCCTCGTGATGACACTTGAAGTGAAGGCCACCTCAGGCCACTTACTGTAATGATTACAACATTACAACATTAGGTCAGGGCCCAGATAAGCTACAGGTCCAGTGGTCCCATTTTTATTTTCCATCACGAAGCACAAATGTGCTCGATCCAATTTTCTCTTGGATCAACATAGGATCAGGGTATTTTGAAGTCCTTGTACTCACATGCATGGGGTTCTTTACTCGCACATGATCCCCTGGTTTGATTGTCGGAATCTTCGCTCCCCTTATTTGTTCGGTGTAGTCTTTACTTTTTGTCTGTATTTTGATGACAGTGTCCCTCACTTTCAGGTGCAGTTCGGAATCACCGACCACCGGAAAGACGTTCAGCTTGGTGCGTATCTTCCATTTGTGAAGCAACTTGAACGGCGATATACCGGTAGTGGTGTGTGGTGTTGCCCATTTTTTCTGGAGAAATTCAATTACCGCAGTTTTCCAAGGGTTTTGTTCTCGTTCCGCATTCTGTATGCTATCCTTGAACACCCTATCCAACCTTTCCACAGCACTGTTAGCTTGAGGGTAGTAAATGCTGGAATGAGTTTGCTGTACCCCTCTCCTCCAATAACTAGGAGAAGGTGGTGGATGTGAATTGAAGGCCATTGTCGGTAACAATCCGGTGGGGATTTCCTTCTTGACTGAAAACTGCCAAGAGAAAAGCAGTAATGACTCTTGTGGTGACACCTTAAGTGAATGCCACCTCAGGCCACTTACTGTAATAGTCAACTGAGGTGAAGGCATTGCGACAGTCTCAAATGCCCGTTCCAATAGTCCAACATTGTCTATTGCCACTTTGTGCCAAGGTCCTTTGGGCAGTTCGACTGGCTGAAGCGGCGCAGGGATACTCTTCGGGGTTTTGTTGCTCAGTTGACACGCACACAAGAGGATATAATTAATTGCACAAAACTATCCATCTGCGGCCACCAGTACAGGGTGACTTCCATGCACCAGGTTGACCAGTTTGTCAATGTTTATGTCATGTGCATTTCACAACCAATCAAGGATCCCTAATGACAAAGCTTGACTGCCTCTTCGGAATCTATTGCACGGGTTCCAACAGTAAAATAGGAATTTATTTTATATTCTATTCCTATAAACAATGCAATTTGGCGGTTCTGTAAACAGGCCAGGCAATCTCCTGGGTTTCACACACTATTTTGGGATAAGTCCCTGGAAACCCATTTGCTTTCGTAGCCTAAGTTATTGGTAAATTTACAAAATTGCATCATATTCTTTAATACATTTTCATATAGAAATGCTAAGTGATAGAATATACAATGGCCAGATCTATGACAGTAATTCCCCTTTGTTGAAATTTGAATGGAATTTCCCTTTAAACGAAACAACATTCTGCTATTCCCACCCCATCGTTGTCCCTTGCAGTAACCATTCATTGCGATAAGACTGTCTTTTAATGTAAGTTCTTGGAAAGGTTTGCTTATGTTGTAAGTGTGATGATGTCCTGTCTATCCATGTCATCAAGAGTTTTACGGGAGTCAATACCTGAGTGCCTCTGGTACCAAACTTGGGGATGCTATATTGGGTCAACTGTCTTTTAGACCCTGATGCGACACTTGCTCTCCACATTCCTTTACATCTTTTACAGATGAGCTTGACAAGAAAGTCCAGCATACCCTTAAAATCACCACGTTGACATGGATGCATGCTTGTCCAATGACTGGGAGTCTGGATCCTCCATACTTGAATGGGTATATCTGCATCACTTTAACGTCCTTGGACACTTTTTACATAGGTGTACGTTATTATGTTTCATTGTGCACCTGAGTCGATTTGGAATTTTATGTAATTACCAGACTCGAGCTTGAGCATTACACTTTGAGTCATGCAAACCCACTTCACTGACCTCGTTTACAGTGAAGATCACTTTCTCTTCCCTATCCTTGCTCACTATCTCCTGCTCGGTTTGTTTTGCGGTTTGCCAGCATGTCCTCTACTTGTGGTGTTGTTAAACTTAAAGGAAGTGGTTCACCTTCCCACACATACATTTTCCCTGAGGCTGGGTGAAACTCTCACGTGTGGAATTCATCTATCTGTCCACAAAAGCATGACAGATGTTATCCTTCTTTAACCCAGTAAAGTTTGGCTCCCAAAATAATCTCTCTCTCTCTCTCTCTCTCTCTCTCTCTTTCTCACTCTCACTCTCACTCTCACTCTCACTCTCTCTCTCTCTCTCACTCTCACTCTCACTCTCTCTCACTCTCTCTCTCTCTCACTCTCACTCTCACTCTCTCTCTCACTCTCACTCTCACTCTCACTCTCACTCTCTCTCTCTCACTCTCACTCTCACTCTCACTCTCTCTCACTCTCTCTCTCTCTCTCTCTCACTCTCACTCTCACTCTCACTCTCTCTCTCACTCTCACTCTCACTCTCACTCTCACTCTCACTCTCTCTCACTCTCACCCCCTGCTGGCTGTCGGTGTGTCTTGGGCGCGGCAAGATGGCGGCTGTGCATGTGTGGTGAGGTACGAGCTGCTCTGCTGTTCTATTCTGTTGTCCCTTTCCACATCGTATTTCACCTTTTCCTTCCCCCTGTTCGTTTATCTTCACATCCTTACTTTGCATTTGTGCCCCAACCCCTCCCCTTTGATCAGACCCAACACTTTAGGGCTTCGGCCTCCCTCCTCCCCCACCCCCTTCTGCCTCCCTCCCTCCCCCACCCCCTTCTGCCTCCCTCCCTCCCCCACCCCCTTCTGCCTCCCTCCCTCCCCCACTCCCTTCTGCCTCCCTCCCTCCCCCACTCCCTTCTGCCTCCCTCCCTCCCTCCCCCACCCCCTTCTGCCTCCCTCCCTCCCTCCCCCACCCCCTTCTGCCTCCCTCCCTCCCACACCCCCTTCTGCCTCCCTCCCTCCCTCCCCCACCCCCACCCCCTTCTGCCTCCCTCCCTCCCTCCCCCACCCCCTTCTGCCTCCCTCCCTCCCCCACCCCCTTCTGCCTCCCTCCCTCCCCCACCCCCTTCTGCCTCCCTCCCTCCCCCACCCCCTTCTGCCTCCCTCCCTCCCTCCCCCACCCCTTCTGCCTCCCTCCCTCCCTCCCCCACCCCCTTCTGCCTCCCTCCCTCCCCCACCCCCTTCTGCCTCCCTCCCTCCCTCCCCCACCCCCTTCTGCCTCCCTCCCTCCCCCACCCCCTTCTGCCTCCCTCCCTCCCCCACCCCCTTCTGCCTCCCTCCCCCACCCCCTTCTGCCTCCCTCCCTCCCCCACCCCCTTCTGCCTCCCTCCCTCCCTCCCCCACCCCCTTCTGCCTCCCTCCCTCCCCCACTCCCTTCTGCCTCCCTCCCTCCCTCCCTCCCCCACCCCCTTCTGCCTCCCTCCCTCCCCCACCCCCTTCTGCCTCCCTCCCTCCCTCCCTCCCCCACCCCCTTCTGCCTCCCTCCCTCCCTCCCCCACCCCCTTCTGCCTCCCTCCCTCCCCCCCCACCCCCTTCTGCCTCCCTCCCTCCCTCCCCCACCCCCTTCTGCCTCCCTCCCTCCCCCACCCCCTTCTGCCTCCCTCCCTCCCTCCCCCACCCCCTTCTGCCTCCCTCCCTCCCCCACCCCCTTCTGCCTCCCTCCCTCCCCCACCCCCTTCTGCCTCCCTCCCTCCCCCACCCCCTTCTGCCTCCCTCCCTCCCCCACCCCCTTCTGCCTCCCTCCCTTCCCCACCCCCTTCTCCCCCCCCTCCTCGTCCCTTGTCCCTTCTCCCCCCCCCCTCGTCCCTTGTCCCTTCTCCCCCCCCCCTCGTCCCTTGTCCCTTCTCCCCCCCCCTCGTCCCTTGTCCCTTCTCCCCCCCCCCTCGTCCCTTGTCCCTTCTCCCCCCCCCCCCTCGTCCCTTGTCCCTTCTCCCCCCCCCCTCGTCCCTTGTCCCTTCTCCCCCCCCCCCTCGTCCCTTGTCCCTTCTCCCCCCCCTCGTCCCTTGTAAATTATGACTTCGTTTTCGCGTTACGCGGCATATGAAGCGTTAACGCGTAGACATGGCGTCGTTTGTGTCCCGCCGAACGATGTCAGCGTCGAGGACCTCGTTATTGCTGTCGGCAACATAATCGGTTTTGATAAAGTTCGTGCAGCCTCGCGAATGAACGCACGTGTCGTTATTTTCGTATCCGAGGCTGAACTGGTTCACGAGATTGTATCTACAGGATTATCGACAGATGACGGACATTTCGTACTCGTGTCCCCTCTCGACACCCCGGCCGTTAAGGTCATCATCTCGAACTGTCCTCCATTCCTGAAGAACGAGAGACTGGTCTCCGAACTATCTCGTTATGGTACTGTGGTTTCGCATGTCACTATGTTACCTTTACGTTGCCAGGACGACCGGGCTAAACATGTGATGTCTTTCAGGAGACAAGCTTATCTTGTACTTCCTCCTTCTAACGTCGAAAGAACGCTGAACATTGTTTTGAAATTCAAAATTGATAATCATGATTACCAATTATACGTAACCACTGACACCTTGAAATGTTTTGAATGTGGTAAATTCGGACACCTGAAACGCTCTTGCCCAAAAGCAGCTTCGTCGAATGATGGGACTGTCACGAACTCAAGCAGACTCCATCGTGCCGGAAGCGGAAAACGCGTTTATTGACGCGGTGATGATTCACTCGTGTCTGACGAATAAGCGCGTCCGATAAACCACAACAACAATGCAAATACAAGTCAGAATAATACGTTACATCCTCCTTTCTTTCAAGGAAGCCACTTTAAAGGAAACCAGCAAAGCAAATAACTCTATAAAGTAAAACTTACAATGAATTAATTAACAAACAGCATCACATTCAGATCACGTGAATCAATTGATTTAAATTTAAAGATCCAGACGTCTGGGAGGGTTAACCGCTCTGCCGCTCCTTGTGATGAACTTGGTATTTCTGGGAGATGCAGTGGCTCGAGGCGATGACACTGTTGGGAGACTTTGGGATTCAGATGCTTGCTCACTTGGACTTGGGGACTTGCAGCAGTTCCCCACTGGGGTGTCCTGTTGAGTGGTGGGATCAGGGAAGTCCCTCATGTCCTGGGAAGAGTAAAAGCGAGAGAGTGGCTGACTTCCCACCGGGCCAACATGGGCTGAATGAGGCACTCTGCGGAGATGGAGCCTGTTACGCCGGTACACATTGTTTGGGGTCCTCAGCAAATATGACCGGGGGCTGTTGTGGCGCGCCTCAACTACAGCCGGAATCCAATGCCTGGCCTCCGGGTTTGGCAACATCCTAACACTGTCGCCCGGCTGGAGCGGTGGCAAATCCAGGAAGCTACTCTGAGTCAAATGAGCCTTCTCTGCGGTGTCATTGCAAGTGGATGGCCTGACTCCCGAAAGGAAGTCCCAGCACAGGTCCGTCCGTACTTTGACTCCAGAACGCAATTGGCAGTCTCAGACAGTGTTGTCTACAAAGGCATGCGCCTTGTCACCCCACTCCTGGTACCAGTAGTGGTATATAATGACCATAAACCCCTTGAGGAAATCTTCAAGAAGCCTCTCCTATCTTCTCCCATGCGTTTACAGCGTATGTTGCTCAAGCTTCAACGGTATGACTTGAAGGTTAACTACTGCCGTGGTTCTGAGATGGTGCTCCCCGACACATTGTCCCGTGCACCTCTACCGGACACCGACTCAGAAGCTGGGAAAGACCTTGAGCCTGTGAACATGTTCCAGTTCCTTGCGATCACGAGTGGGAAATTACTCGATAGGGGTGAGGAGCTCTCACTAGCTAAAGCTATAGAAATTGGCCAACAGCTAGAGCTCTCGCAGAAACATATGAGAATAGTCCGAGATGAAGATGCTCTCATCTCAGCCCTCAGATCTGAAAACGAACGAACTCAGCACCAGACTCAACGTTGTAAGAGCAAGCCTGATAGGCATCCACAAGCCACCGAGCTGTTCAAAGCTGAGAATCGGTTTCGGAATGACGGTCCCTGCAGCAAATGTGGCCAGTCAGTGCACAGGCAAGCCAAGTGTCCAGCAATTAATTCTAGCTGCTCCTACTGCAAGAAGCCTGGTCACTGGTTTGCGGCGTGTCGGAAGAGACTGCGCGACCTAAAGTCCCTTGATGAGGAGACCAGTCTAGATCATGTAGATCTTCCTCAAGAACTCGTCAAGGAATCTGAAATTTTAAGGATCTCCGCTCTACAACCAAGCATCAATACGGCTACTCATGACAAGTGGGCACAGACCGTCACGTTGCTGGGTCAGCCGACTCGGTTCCGGATTGACACGGGTGCAAGGTGCAACACACTAACACTCAACGACTACCAGTTAGTCCAGCACCTCGCAGGCGATCTACAATCGTCGCATAAAGTTCTTAAAACATACTCGAACCATACTATCCATCCTGTCGGTACCGTGACACTCCCTCTCTCTCACAAAAACAAGACCGTTAGAGCCAGTTTTGAGGTCATTGACCTCGATCAGGAGAATGTAATGTCAGGCGCTACCTCGGAAGCCCTAGGCCTCATTGTCAAGCTCGATAAGTTGTCTCTTGTTCAGCCTCTAGTCAATGTGTCTCAGGAAGCAGTAATCTCTGAGTTTCCAGAAGTTGCCAAGACAACTGGAACTCTTCCCGGGACTTATCGGATCAAGCTTGTAGAAGGGTCACAGGGAGTAGTTCACGCTCCTCGCAGACAGCCTGCAGCATTGAGAGAGCAAATAGTTGACAAGCTACAAGAGATGGTCACCGAAGGTCACATCGCGAAGGTAGAACGACCGACTGAGTGGGTGAGTTCCATGGTAGTAGCTCTTCGCAACGGCAAAGTCCGCATCTGTATAGACCCCAAAGACTTAAACAAGTGCACAAAACGTGAGCACTACCCAATGAGAACTGTTCAGGAAGTTTTAGCTCAAATCCCTGGAGCCAAAGTATTTTCTGTGCTTGACGCCCGCAGTGGGTTCATGCAAATTCGCCTTGACGAGCCTTCTTCATTCTTGACCACGTTCAATACACCTGTAGGGAGATACCGCTGGCTGCGTCTCCCTTATGGATTGAGGTGCTCGCCGGAGATATTCCAGCGAATCATGGACCAGATGCTAGAAGGGATAGAATGGGCAACAGCGGTAATGGATGACATTTTAGTTGCTGGTCGTGACATCACCCACCACGACTGTGTACTGAAGCGAGTTATGCAACGAGCTACAAGTTATAACCTGCAACTAAACTTCCGAAAATGCCTCATCCGGCAAACCTCAGTCCCTTATGTAGGCCACCTGCTTACTGCAGAAGGAGTGCTACCAGATCCATTCAAGACGAAGGCAGTTGAGAAAATGCCACGTCCAACAGACAAACAAGGCGTCAAGCGTTTCCTTGGATTCGTTCAGTATTTAGGGAAGTTTATTCCCAACCTAAGTGACACAAGCAAGCCTCTCCGTGATCTCTGCAAGGCGGACGTGGAGTTCTCCTGGCAGTCAGCTCAGGAGCTGTCCTTCAAGAAGCTGAAGCAAGCATGTATTTCGGCCCCGGTCCTTCAGTACTACGATGTAAGTCAGCCAGTTGAAATACAAGCCGATGCCAGCCAAAACGCTGTAGGAGCCTGTTTGCTCCAGAATGGCAACCCTATAGCGTTCACATCACGCAGTATGACCGATACTGAGTGTCGCTACGCTATGATTGAGAAGGAAATGCTCTCAATCGTCCATGCAACAGAAGCATTTCACTACTATATCTTTGGAAAATCAGTAGTGGTATATAATGACCATAAACCCCTTGAGGAAATCTTCAAGAAGCCTCTCCTATCTTCTCCCATGCGTTTACAGCGTATGTTGCTCAAGCTTCAACGGTATGACTTGGAGGTTAACTACTGCCGTGGTTCTGAGATGGTGCTCCCCGACACATTGTCCCGTGCACCTCTACCGGACACCGACTCAGAAGCTGGGAAAGACCTTGAGCCTGTGAACATGTTCCAGTTCCTTGCGATCACGAGTGGGAAATACCTCGAAATCCAGGAAGCTACTCTGAGTCAAATGAGCCTTCTCTGCGGTGTCATTGCAAGTGGATGGCCTGACTCCCGAAAGGAAGTCCCAGCACAGGTCCGTCCGTACTTTGACTCCAGAACGCAATTGGCAGTCTCAGACAGTGTTGTCTACAAAGGCATGCGCCTTGTCATCCCACTTCTGACACCATGTCACGAACTCAAGCAGACTCCATCGTGCCGGAAGCGGAAAACGCGTTTATTGACGCGGTGATGATTCACTCGTGTCTGACGAATAAGCGCGTCCGATAAACCACAACAACAATGCAAATACAAGTCAGAATAATACGTTACAGGGACAAACCGTGTAAACAACAAGGATTCTTCTTCAACTTTGCTTCGGCTGTGAAGGGAACATCTTCCATGTCCGGCAATGACGCTCAGCCTTCCCATCCCGATGATCCAAACAGCACAACGAACGTCGGGGATGGTTTCACCATTGTTCCGTCAAGGAAGTGAAAGACGTTTCCCGAGGGTCATTTAACTCAGAAAAAGGTAGCATTTAACAATAAGCACCCTGTAGGTAACACCCCCCCCCCCCCCCCCCAGTCGTGACCGATGCCACTCTACAAGGCTTACCTGGGACTAACCCTGTACCGACAGCTAACAAATTCGGCCCCCTTTCATGTGAGGACATAGACGTTCCACATGCAGGGACTGGTTTACCTATTAACAAATCAAATGGAATCGTCTCACCTGTTACGGACTCGGCTATTGGAAAGCCCTCTGATGATTTTGCTGAGACCACTGGTGATGAACCTGCTGAGACTACTGGTGATGAACCTGCTGAGACCACTGGTGATGAACCTGCCGAGACCACTGGTGATGAACCTGCCGAGACCACTGGTGATGAACCTGCCGAGACCATTGGTGATGAACCTGCCGAGACCACTGGTGATGAACCTGCCGAGACCACTGGTGATGAACCTGCCGAGACCACTGGTGATGAACCTGCCGAGACCACTGGTGATGAACCTGCCGAGACCACTGGTGATGAACCTGCCTAGACCACTGGTGATGAACCTGCCGAGACCACTGGTGATGAACCTGCCGAGACCACTGGTGATGAACCTGCCGAGACCACTGGTGATGAACCTGCCGAGACCACTGGTGATGAACCTGCCGAGACCACTGGTGATGAACCTGCCGAGACCACTGGTGATGAACCTGCCGAGACCACTGGTGATGAACCTGCCGAGACCACTGGTGATGAACCTGCCGAGACCACTGGTGATGAACCTGCCGAGACCACTGGTGATGAACCTGCCGAGACCACTGGTGATGAACCTGCCGAGACCACTGGTGATGAACCTGCCGAGACCACTGGTGATGAACCTGCCGAGACCACTGGTGATGAACCTGCCGAGACCACTGGTGATGAACCTGCCGAGACCACTGGTGATGAACCTGCCGAGACCACTGGTGATGAACCTGCCGAGACCACTGGTGATGAACCTGCCGAGACCACTGGTGATGAACCTGCCGAGACCACTGGTGATGAACCTGCCGAGACCACTGGTGATGAACCTGCCGAGACCACTGGTGATGAACCTGCCGAGACCACTGGTGATGAACCTGCCGAGACCACTGGTGATGAACCTGCCGAGACCACTGGTGATGAACCTGCCGAGACCACTGGTGATGAACCTGCCGAGACCACTGGTGATGAACCTGCCGAGACCACTGGTGATGAACCTGCCGAGACCACTGGTGATGAACCTGCCGAGACCACTGGTTATGAACCTGCCGAGACCACTGGTGATGAACCTGCCGAGACCACTGGTGATGAACCTGCCGAGACCACTGGTGATGAACCTGCCGAGACCACTGGTGATGAACCTGCCGAGACCACTGGTGATGAACCTGCCGAGACCACTGGTGATGAACCTGCCGAGACCACTGGTGATGAACCTGCCGAGACCACTGGTGATGAACCTGCCGAGACCACTGGTGATGAACCTGCCGAGACCACTGGCGATGAACCTGCTGAGACCATTGGTGATGAACCAGCCGAGGCCACTGGTGATGAACCTGCGGTCACTTTGGAAAATGTTAATTCTGAGCATGATGATGCTGAATTCCTGTTCGCAGAAAATAGCGAAACTGTCCCAGTTACTGCTCTCACTTCATCACCTGGTGAAGCTGGAATAGCAGGAATCGAGGTTTTGCAAGAGACTCCTATTCTGCTACATACCGCCACACCATCAGAGGTTGTTGCAGTCGGGGGAAGCAACATCGCTGCATCTGCTGATGCTGTTTCTGTTTCACAAAATCCACAGATTATTGCTGTTATTCCTCAAAGCAATGCTCCCACGGTGGGAGAGCACACAGATGTTACAACTAGTGCAGGTCCGTGTGCCAATATTGATGACAGCAGCGACATGCAGGATTATACAAGCTTGTGTGATTCGGAAATTAAAACTGACTCTGACGAATCTGACCT
Organism: Myxine glutinosa; assembly: GCF_964187855.1. NCBI lineage: Eukaryota > Metazoa > Chordata > Myxini > Myxiniformes > Myxinidae > Myxine > Myxine glutinosa. The sequence goes on from NC_136263.1 coordinate 144,581,546, forward strand.
GGAGGAAGCAAACAGCCAGGTGGAAGCAAGGAAGAAGCTTACCAGTCTAGGTCCTACCTCCCCTGAACAAATAAGACTTTTCTTGCAAAATACGTACAGGAAACGCAGTATAAACCTAACAGAATACTTTCCCGATTTACCATCCTTCCTTGAGTGTGCTCAGGCTATTATACGCAGGCCTGACTCATTCAACTTTCGTCAGACACATTGTCACCGTTTAAGAAAAGTGATCGCCAAGACGAAAAAGACTCTAAGTTAACTCATGGTGAGTTTCAAGATTGGAACAGTAAATGTCAATGGTGGTGGAAGTTCACTCCGCCAGATCCAGACCAAGCAGCTGATAAACGCAAACGGTCTCAACATAGCTTTGTTGCAGGAGACCCATGCCGTCAGATCTGTTCAGGCCCAGTGGTGACTCATTATGGATAAGGAGTGTTTCTTTAGTAACAGCTCCTCGTCTAAGGCAGGAAGCATGTTTGTCTTAGGGAAACATTTCCAACCATCCTCGCTTCAATTTGCGAATATCATTGATGGCCATCTTGCCTCTGTGACCTATCTCAATCAGGTCATGTTTACAATCCTTAATGTGTATGCTCCAAGCAAAAATGGTGAGCGGACTCCTTCTTTGCTGAACTGAGAAAGTTCCTCCAAACACTGGATCTGCAGACTTGTCTAATTATTGGTGGCGACTTTAACTGTACTGTTAATGCCTCATCCGACCGAAACGGGCCGGAACCTCAACCATGTACCGCAAACCTTTTTGCAAATATCATCGCAAAATATAATCTCCATGATGTCTGGTGCTTGCAACACCCTTCTGAACAATCCTACACATGGTGTCGTTGTTCCAACAACCACATCTCACTTGCGAGGCTTGATCGCATTTATGTAAATTCTCACCTGTTACATGGAGTTTGCAAATCTGACATCGTGCCTTCTTGTTTCTCCGATCACTCCCTAGCTCGAGCATTCGTTCAACTCTCTAAACCGTGTCCAGGGAGTTCTCACTGGAAATTCAACAATAGTTTAATAGAAGACTTCAATTTTATTCAGGCTTTTGAATCTTTCTGGACAGATCTCTTGGAACGGAAGTTAAGCTGTTCTGTTAACCCACTGGTGTGGTGGGATTTAGTAAAAACCCAAATCAAAGGTTTCTGCCAACAATATCAGAGCTTCTCAAAAAGGGCTGATTATGAAGCGAGGAAATTATTGCAATCAGAGATTTTACATCTTCAGAGGGTCACAGGACAAAATAATAATGTGCAAAGAGCCTTAACCGAAAAACAGTCTTTATTGAAAGAAATAACAGAGGAATGCACATGGTGCCCTAGTTCGGATGAGGGTGCAGCACCTTAACGAGACAGACATACCAACTAAAACTAAGTATTTTTTTTCCTCAGAGAAACGCCTCCCGAACAAACGGCTCTCTCAACTGCGTTTGGCAGACTCATCCATCACCTTCAACCAATCAGTTATCAAACTTTTCACAAAGGAATATTTCTCTAAAATATACTCGATGGAGCAAATAAATCCTGTCAGTGTCGCCTCTATCTCCGTAGGCCTGCCAGTGTTGTGTGAGGGTGGACGTTCCCACCTGGAGGGGCCCATTACCTTAGACGAACTTGGCGCCGCTCTGCACAGCCTTGCTGTTGGGAAAGCGCCTGGATTGGATTTTTTTTTTTTTTTTTTTTTTTTTTTTAAATACTGAATCGAGGCTCGTGAAAGAGCTAACATTTATTTCACAAACAAATCAACCAGACAAACAAAATATACAAAAAGAGGGAGCGGAAGACAAGATGGGGAGAGAAGGGGAAGCACACAACCACAACATTAGAGAGCAGGGAGAAGTGTGCGAGGGAGAGGGCTTAGGGGCAGGAGGCGTGGGAAGGGGGGGGGGGGGGGGGGAGAGGTATAAAACACAAGGGGACCGAAATTAGCGGGGGTAGAAAAGATCAAGGTTTTGGATGGGGGAGGATAAGAGATGGTGGTGAACAGCTGTTTTAAAGACCTGGAGGGTGGAGTGGGATTGAAGAGGGTGAGGGAGTTTGTTCCAGAGGTGGGAGAAAAGAGGAATGAAGGAGTGAAGGTGAGCAGAAAGTCTCCATTTTGGCAGTTTAACCATAAGAGGGTTGCAGGCAGATCTTGTGCGACCTGTAGGAATATTTGGGGGACAGAGCCCAGAGAGAGCTGGGGGGGCAAGGCCAGAGAGGAGTCGGTAGAAGACGGAAAGACCACCAACCTGCCTGCGGTGAGTGAGTGAAAGGCCCTTGGAGTTAGCTTCATCGCGGGAGATTCCAATGATTCTGAACGCTTTGGTTTCAACAGCGTGAAGACGAGCTAGGTGTGAGGCAGGAGCACCAGACCAGAGGGGAGAGCAGTATTCCATAGAGCTGCGGATGAAAGCCTTGTATGTGGTGAGGAGCTCAGGTGTGCCAAGGAAGGACTTCGCACGACGGAGGATGCCCAGTCGGCGACTGGCTTTGGAGGCCAGATTTGAAATGTGGTTTTCCCAGGAAAGATCATGGCAAATAGTGAGACCCAAAAGCTTGAGTGACAGAACTTCTTGGAGAGGATTATTCAGAAAGTGGATGGGAGGGTTTTCCAGTCGGTCTTTTCGGAGAGACATCGTAAGAGTGTGAGATTTATCAGGATTGAAAGACATGTTCCATTTGTTTGCCCAGTCTGTGATTTTGTCCAGGTCTGCAGAGAGTGAGGAAGCTGCAGACTGCCGATCTGAGGGATGAGGAATGGAGCGACAGAGAGTAGAGTCGTCAGCAAAGAGATAGAGAGGATTTTCAAGAGAGTCAGAGAGATCATTGATGAAGACCAGAAAAAGCACAGGGCCCAGAACACTACCTTGGGGAACTCCAGCCTGAACAGGAAGAGGAGATGAGAGAAACCCATTCAGGGCCACACGTGGACTTACAACTGAATTTTATAAGAAATTCTGGCATCTACTGGGTCCCGAACTCCTCAACACCTTGAATGCAAGCTGCCAGCTTGGAGAGCTCCCTCAGAGTTGCCGACGGGCTATTCTCATCCTCATTCCAAAGAAAGGAGACTTGCTCTATATTCAAAACTGGCGCCCAATCTCTTCGCTATGCACAGACTATAAGTTATTCTCGAAAGCCCTGGCATCGCGACTTACTCCTCATCTCTCCTCATTGTTGAAAGAAGACCAATGCTATTGTGTACCCAAATGCTCCATCTATGACAACATCTCCCTCGTAAGAGACATGATTGAACTGTGCAACGAAAACCCCACAGATTTGGGACTTCTTCTCCTTGATCAAGAGAAAGCCTTTGACCGCGTCGATCATCAGTACCTCTTCAAAGTGCTTGAACGGTTTGGACTTGGTCCGACCTTCATTTCTTACATTAAGATACTGTATAACAATATTTCTAGTGTGCTTAAGATAAACAATGAACTTGTTACACCCTTGCCTGTCAACAGGGGAATTCGACAAGGTTGCCCCCTCTCTGGCTTGCTCTATGCTCTCTCCATCGAACCCTTACTGGGTTATTTGCGTGCTAGACTAACCGGGGTTGGGTTTTCTCATCTTGAACGGCCCATTAAGATGCTGGCATATGCCAATGATGTGTGTGTCTTTGTGCGGAACCTCAATGACATTAACGTTGTCCGTTATTGTCTATCCGTGTTTGAAAATGCTTCTTCAGCCAAAGTGAATTGGGACAAAACGAGCGCCTTTTGGCTTGGTCCGTCATGTCACTTGGCACCAAGACTTCCTGCTCCTCTTGCATGGGCCACTGATGGCGTGAAATACCTTGGAGTGTTCTTGGGTAATGACGCCACAGTAGCAAAGAATTGGGCTGGTCTGTTGGATTTTGTTGAAGGAAAACTGCAAAAATGGAGAAATCTAATAACACAACTGTCTTATCGTGGAAGGGTCTTGGTGATCAACAGTTTGGTGGCCTCTACCCTATGGCACAGGTTCTTTGTGCTGCACCCTCCGGTAGTGTTGCTTCAACAGCTCCAGAAGTGCTTTGTGTCTTTCTTCTGGGATGGAAAGCACTGGTTGCGACCCGAGGTCCTCAGCTTGCCACTGACCGATGGAGGCCAAGGCCTGGTTGACATAAAGAGCCGGTTAATGGCCTTTCGACTTTCGGTTGCTCTACGCATGCTGTACATGCACCCCTCTCCACCTATGGTCGACGTCGCTCGTCGCCTTTTGCAGCAGGCGGGGAGACGAGGCCATGACCACGCTATATTCTTGATGGATCTCTCGCATCTTGATATGTCTCCCCTCTTGAGGTTTTATCAGAGTGTACTAAACGCATGGCGAGCTCTAACGACAACAAGAGCTACGCATTCGTACACAAAGCAAATGTTCTTGATGGAGCCTTTGTTTTACAATTCAATTTTCCATGATATGCCTGCTGATAGGTGTCTCGTTCAATGCTTTGTCGCGAAGAACATAAAATCGGTCGCCGATCGTTTAAGCCCAAATGGCAGTTGGATTGGAGCTGATGCACTGGCAAGCCTGGTTGGCGTGCGATCCTCCAGAGTTGTGGCACCCATGTTACGCTGTGTGCTTCATACCTATGCACAGCTTGCACCTAACTGGGAGCAAGTCCAAGCAGACAACGAACAAGGTGCTTCTCCTGCTACCTTTCCTGAACTTATTTGCAAGTTTTCTCTTGCCAACTCTCCTCCTTGTACCCCCTTTAGCATAGGATTCAACGGGTTTCCTAAACAAAAAGACCTCTATTTGGGTTGCGTAATTTTTCTTTTACAAGGGCAAATGACACAGCGGAGGGTTCGATGGAGAGACCTCTTACCTTGTTCCCCCCCATATTTTCCTAATTGGAAAGGATTCTATCATCCTCCTGTGCCGCCATGACATGGCGACCTCCAATGGAGACTTGCACACTGGATCCTCCCTTCTAACCACTTGCTGCACTGCTTCTCAAGTCTCCTGGCAGATGAATGTCCCTTTTGCAAAAGGCCTGAAAACCTCTTTCATATTTATGTTGAATGTCAATGGTTGGCTCCTTTATTTATTTTTCATAAGAATTGTTTTGGCAGGATTGGTTTGGTTTTCAACACTTGTGTTTTCATTTATGGCTTAGACATCTCACACAAGAATTTGAATGATGTGTTAGGTAATTTCCTGCTTGCACAGGCAAAAATGGCAGTGTATAAATCAAGAAAAAGAAAAGTTGATGATCTTGGAGCTAATGAGGAAAATGCCTTGTTCTTGTTTTAAAATCTTGTGACGAGGCGTGTGAAGTTAGACTTTGCCTTTTTTTCCATAACAGGAAGGCTGCCACAGTTTGAGGCCAAATGGTGTGTGAATGAAGTCATTTGTAAAATCCTGGAGAAACGTTTATTGTTTTGTGAAATGTTTTCTGCATAACTTTACTGTATTAAAAAAATTTTTGTCTGTTTTTCTCGTTGAAATGAGAATGTGACCCCTATTTGGGGGTTTTCTTTTTTCTTTTTATAATAAAAAGATACAAAAGTCTCTCTATCTCTCTCTCTCTCTCTCTCTCTCTCTCTCTCTCTCGCTGTCTCCCTCTCTCTCTCTCTCTGTCTCTCTCTCTTCCTCTCTGTCCACCTCTCTGGCTCTCTCTCTCTCTCTCTCTCTCTCTCTCTCTCTCCCTCCCTCTCTCCCCCTCTTTCTCTCCCCTTCTCTCTCTCCCCCCCCCCCTCTCTTTCCCTTTCTCAATTTTTCACTTAATTTAATCAAACGCTTAATTTGCTCTTGATGTGTTCATAGCTCTTGCGTGAGCATTTCCTTTAAAATTGTTTGTGGTTTCTGTTTGTGTCCTCACCTTTGGTTGGTAAAAATTTTATACTTGCTGGTTTCTTTTGAATATCCTTTGTTCTTTTTTTGGTGTGTTTATGATCCTTATACAATGTTTCTTTGAACTCGTTGCTTGGTTTAACACTGCTTTGTGGAATGGTTTTATACTTTTATAATAAAAGGATACAAAAGTCAAAAGTCTCTCTCTCTCTCTCTCTCTCTCTCTCTCTCTTTCTCTTTGTCGCCACCTGCTGGCCGTTTGTATGCTGGTTGTACTGTCATGGCGTCTGCTTGTGGAGGCCTGTGAGTGCTCTGTGTTGTTGCTCCATTCCCCCCCCCCACCCCCCCGTTTTCCCCCCTCCGTGTCCTTGTGCCTGTTCGTGGAGTCTTCCTGGTGATTCCCATATACGTTGAGACGGGAGAGAGAGCCGGAGAGCACAGGGTGATCGCTGGTAAGGGTTCGCCGTTTTTGGGCGTCGCCCGATCGGTGTTTGCTCCTTCATCTTAAACCTCTATTTCCTTTTTTTCCTTTCGTTTATCTTTCCTTCAGTTTGTTTTGTTGCCTCCCTTTTCCGAAGTTAGGGAAATCGGAGAGGTCTGACTACTTCCCATTCCCGGAGTTCGGGTAGGGAAGATTATATTATATATTCACCCTCCCCGAGTTGGGGAGGGGTTGTAAGTGCAGCTGTTCCAGCATGGCAGCTGCACTATCTCGATTTACGGCCTTTCAGAGCCTGACCCATAAGCACGGGTTCTTTTGTGTACCTCCGGAACGTGAGGTTAGTGTCGAGGACGTTGTCCTCGCAACCGGTCGTGTTGTCGGGATCGACAAGGTTGTTGCCGCTTCGCGGATGAACAAGCGGATCGTTATTTTTTTGTCCGACGTGGATTGTGTCCCACAAATTGTCGAACAGGGTTTGACAATCGATCCAGATTTATTTGTTATGATTTCCCCACTAGATAGCCCAGCGATAAAAGTCGTGATATCAAATTGCCCCCCATTTGTATCCGACGATGTACTAATTAAAGAGTTGTCCCGATACGGTACCATCGTGTCTCGTATCTCCATGATTCCCTTCGGGTCACGAAACAACGATTTAAGGCACGTGGTTTCATTCCGGCGGCAAGTGTTTATGATTTTTAAAAATTCCCAGAAGGATTTAAACCTTATAATAAAATTAAAACATCAACAGAACGAATATACAGTGTACGTGTCCACCAACGTTCTAAAATGTTTTGGCTGCGGACAAATTGGGCATGTTAAGCATGACTGCCCCCGAAAAGAGAATTCTCCACAAGTACAACCTCCCCTCCGAACCGGGAATAAGCAACCCCCCCCCCCCCCCCCCCACCTTCACACCACCGATCCAAACCCTTCCACCACCGACCCAAGCCTTCCCACCACCGAACCAAACCTTCCCACCACCGAACCAAGCCTTCCCATCGCCGAACCAAGCCCTCCCACCACCGACCCGAACCTTCCCACCATCGACCCAAGCCTTACCACCACTGATCCCAATCTGTCCACCACCGACCCAAGCCCTCTTACCACCGATCCAAACCCCCCCGCCGTACCCCCTTCCCCTCCCCTTGAAACAGGGGCCCCTCCCTCTACTGAAGGATCTAATTGCAGCCATCTCCTGTTAACGATAGATCTCACCCCCCAGGCGACATCGTCCAATCACAGCTTGTTGCCTGCTATAACTGATCCTACCTCTCTCGCCGTGGTAGCCGATGGAAATCCCCTCCCGATGATCACGTCCTCCCTCCCCCACCCTCCCCCCAAACCCTTGCAATCTCTTCCCACTAACCAGGACGAGTTTCAATTAGTCTGCCCAAAAGGAAAAAGACATCTGCAAACAACAGATGAAAACGGTCATCTCTTTAAAAAACCTACAACTGAAAACCGACAGCCCCTCCTCTCTGCCCTAGATTTGTCCCTCGTCACAGAAAATCGTTTCTCGGTATTGGAGGACATAGATGTGGATGAATCCTCGCCCTTGTCTACTGACCTAGAAACTGATATGGTTGAACCGCAAAAATTAGTACCCCCCCCCCCCTCCCCTGAAGATGGCTCATTTCTCTCCCTCCCCGTCCCCTCCCTCTATGGACTATGCCCCATCCGATAACGTGGAGGGATGTGATGACGGTGAGGAGATAAATGATGAAAACCAGTGTGACACACCATCTGAGCCATCTGATATAGATGACTGTTAGTGAATGTGGTAGCCTTAAGGAAGAAGAAACCCCTCCAATCCCTCCCTCCGAGATAAAAAGGTTTCTTAAGGACACATTCCGAAAAAGGAATGTTGTTATAGAAACCTTTTTTCCGGAGCTACCTGATTTTATACATTCCGCTAGATTGATGGTAAAACGGCCCCACGTTTTTAATTTCAATTCCTCCCAACGTCACCGTTTAAAGAAGTGGTTGCAAAAAGCTAAGAATGAACTGCTATCAAAAAATTGAGTGGTGGTCACTCCTCCTTATAGCTGCAATGAGTTTTTCCATTTGTAGCCTGAATATTAACGGAGGATGTAGCTCTGTCCGTAAAGTTCAAGTAAGGGATTTTTTATTACAGAAGAAAGTTGACATTGCCCTCTTACAAGAGACCCATGCCAACGACTGCTGTGTCGCAGAATGGTGTAGGCTCTTCCCCGGCCTGTCCTTTTTTAGTAACGGTGACTCCCGCAAAGGCGGTGTCGCAATAATTCTTAGCCCCTCCTTTTCGCCTTCATCGCTTAAATTCGACGAAATACACAAGGGATCCCTAGCATCCCTAGAATTCCACTACTGTGGAAAATTCTATACTATTTTTTATATCTATGCCCCAAGTACGCCTGTAGCTCGGCGAGTTTTTTTTAATGACCTTGGGACACACCTAACGTCCCTCGACAGCCAAAACGCCCTAAAAAACCAAGACAATCATGTTTGTATTGGTGGAGATTTTAACTGCACCCTCCAACCCCAACTCGACAGGAACAGTGCAGAGCCCCATCCTGCCTCCACAATCCCTCTCACCAAATTTTTAAAACAAATGAATTTGACAGATATATGGCGGGTACAGCACCCATCAATCAGGCAATACACATGGTGTCGATGCATTCAGGGTAATATTATACTTGCTCGCTTGGACAAGTTTTATATTAATTCTCCACTTGAACGCCTCGTTCTGTCATCCAAAATTTGCCCATCAGGATTCTCGGACCACAGCGCAACATTTCTCAAAATTTCTGCCCCCTGCCCGAAACACAAGAGTGCTTTTTGGAAATTTAATAACAACTTACTTGATGATAGTACCTTTAAGGACATTTTTCCGGAAATTTGGAATATTCTGGTTGCCTCCCAAGGGAATTTCTCAAACCTCAGACAATGGTGGGATAATGCCAAAACGCACATCAGACTGTTCTGCCAACAATATCGTGCGTATGGTGTTCAAGAGGAAAGAAAAACCACAACCTTACTTGAAGATGAAATCCTGGAATTACAGGAACAGCTTCAGGGAACTGCAAGTGTGAGCTACCAGGGAATGAGGCAACAAATCCATGGAAAAACGGCCTTACTGAATTCCATATCCGAAAGGCGAGCACAAAATGCTTTATTGCGCCTGAAGATGAGGTACATACACGACCTTGATGCTCCAACCAAATTCTTCTTCAGCCTTAAAAGGGGGGCCTCTTCGTCAATGATTACACGCTTGCTCCATGATGGGGAACTCCTTTATGAAGATGGCAGAATCGGGGAATGTGCCCGGAAACATTTTAAACAACGGTTTATGCGGCATGACATTAACCAGGATGCAATATCGGAACTTGTTTCTAACCTTCCAACATTGGTGGAGGATCAGAAGCAGCAGTTGGAGGATCCTCTTAGGTTACCTGAGCTCACCGCTGCCTTGAAGGCTTTGGAACCTGATAAAGCCCCTGGACTGGATGGGCTGACTGCTGAATTTTTCCAGTTTTTTTGGGACGCCATTGGACCTCACCTACTGCGGGTATTGAATGAATGTTTAGAGGATGGACAACTGCCGTGGGGTTGCCGGAGAGCAGTCACCACCTTAATTCCTAAGAAAGCGGACACTCAACTTATAGAGAACTGGCGTCCTATTTCTGTTTTATGTACGGATTATAAAATTTTAGCCAAAGCCTTGTCTAATCGAATGAAACCTTTTATGAATGTACTAATAGGAGAACATCAATCCTTTTGTATTCCTGGACGTACTATTTTTAATAATATCTTTCTTATCCGTGATACCATTCGGTTTTGTAACAACTTTAATATGAATGTTGGTCTGTTTTTCATTGACCAAGGAAAAGCCTTTGACTGTATTGACCACATGTACCTTTTTAGAGTTTTAGAGAATTTTGGGTTTGGACCTATTTTTATCTCGTACGTTAAACTTTTGTATTGTAATATATCCAGTGTTCTTAAAATTAATCAAGTATTGTGTAGCCCCATTGCTGTACAACAGGGAGTACGGCAAGGTTGCCCGCTATCTGGACTTTTGTACTCTCTTGCCATCGAACCTCTTCTGCTCCAATTACGTACGCACATTTCTGGCTTCACTGGATCAATTCTTACCACACCGCTAAAAGTCTCTGCCTATGCAGATGATGTCTGTATTTATATAAAAAAGTGCTGACGTCACTGCGGTGGCTCAGGCACTAAAGACATATTGTCAGGCTTGTTCAGGCCAGGTAAACTGGAAGAAGAGTGAAGCCCTTTGGATAGGACCTGGAGATTGCCCGCCAATTGTCCTACCAGGAGGAGTGAACTGGCAGAAAAGTGGCATTAAATACCTCGGTATTTTCCTAGGAGACAACACCTTTGAGCAGCAGAACTGGGTGGGATTACCGGACAAGGTAATGGCAAAACTGGCCCGCTGGAAAGGACTTCTTTCTCAACTTTCGTACCGCAGAAGAACTCTCGTCATTAACAATCTTGTCGCCTCTATGCTATGGCATAAGATGATATGCCTACAACCGCCCGGGAGCCTTATTACACTGCAAAAGAGCATTGTCGACTTTTTCTGGAGCGGGAAACACTGGCTCCAACCCCCCGTGGCATACTTGCCACTCACTGAAGGTGGCCAAGGTCTTATTGATATCCGCAGCCGGATTATGGTCTTCCGGCTTCATATCGTGCGCCAACTTGTATATGGAGATGAAGCCCTACTCTGGAGGCCTCTGGCTAACTGCATATTGCAACTTACATGCAAGCTGGGTTACGACCGAGAACTTTTCTTGATGAACCCTCATCAAATCGATTCATCCTTGCTGCCCACCTTTTACCAAGGGGTGATGAACGCCTGGCAAGCCCTGTCCTTTTCCCGTGAAATGGCAACATACAACATGGAAATGTTGTTGAATGAGCCCCTATGCTACAACCCCTTCCTGGAAAACAGCTTGAATAATAGGGGACTCGTTCAACGTTTTGTTGATGCCAAGCTGCTGCGAGTGAAAGACCTCTCGGTTCCTTCAAGGGATATCCACAACGTATCGTAATACCTGCGAGGAACTTGGCCCTTCCCCCGAGGAAACAGCGGGTGACTTCCCCAAACTCCTAGTCTTCAGCCTGCCACTTAATCTGTCCCCTAGCCTGAACAGCCCTGATGATACTGCATTATCCCTTCCCGCCTTTCCAAAGAAAACTTTGTACAACGCGTACGTTAAAATTTTATACGCAAAAACATTTCTGAGCACCCGAGGCTTCGATGGCGGGATGTTTTACCCCCAATACCCCCCAATTGCCCCAATTGGCGAAGTTTTTATCTCTTGCCTACTCCAAAGTATGTTGGAGATATTCAATGGAAACTTGTACACTGGATTTTACCTTATAATGTTTTACTGAACCGGTTTTCTACTGCTAACTCTAATCTATGCCCTTTCTGTGCATCCATTGAAACCCTACCGCATATATACCTTGAGTGTGAACGATTGCAACCTCTTTTTACATTCCTTCAGGAACGCTTTGTGAAGCTTGGTTCCCTCTTCAATCACAATGTTTTTATTTATGGTGTTTTAGGACCGTCTTCCCTTAGAAATGTGGTTTTAATGAATTTTTTAATTGGCCAGGCCAAGTTTGCAATTTATAAATCCAGGAAGAAAAAAAATGGGAAACGCTTCTGACTCGTCATATGATGTACTGCTCACCTTTAAGGCTCTTGTAAATGCAAGACTAAAGCTAGAGTACCGGTTTTTAAAAATGAACAAGAATTTAACATGTTTTAAAGAAAAGTGGGTTTTTAATGATGTCATATGCACACTTGATGATGATGATTTGATAATAACTTTTCCTTGAGACCATTTTTATTGTGTTTTGTTTCTTTATGACTGAACATAACTGATTTTTTGTACTCTTGTAATAAAAGGAAGAAACAGTCAGTCTCTCTCTCTTTCTCTCTTTCTCTCTCTTCTCTCTCTCTCTCTCTCTCTCTCTCTCTCTCTCTCTCTCTCTCTCTCTCTCTCTCTCTCTCACGTCTCAGATACGCAATCAAATAACTGACCAAATACAGCACTGGAGTAACAGGAGGAACCCAAAAAGACAAATATGGATTCACCAGGACGAACCTGGATGGGATTCGGGTTTTGACTGCTTCTCCTCTATCCTCAAACCCATCCAGGCCTCATCAAGGCAGTGACATAGTATCTCTTCCAGAGTGATGTCTGGGAGTCTGGACTCTCCACATGAGGATTTGGGTTTTGCATTCAGCGAGTCAACTTGTATCATTCGAAAGAGACATTCTTGCCCAGCTGGCAATACTATTATAATTTTATCAGTAGTTGTACTTCTTTGTCCATCTCCCGGTGATATCCAGTCTGATGATATCAGCAGCATTTTGTCTTTTCCTCCTGGTGAGGGTGAGTCCTAATTTTGCCCTTGTCACCTGGTAAGGCCTAGTCCTAATATGTACAGTAGACTTCCCACAGCTCTTCCCCAATTAGGATTATCTGTTTATATTTACCGGTTCCACTTTCTTGTCGAGTCTAGTTGTAAGTTCATAACTGATCAAGTCTGCTCGAACCTTTCCCATTTCTCGGAAGTGCTTGCGTCAGGGATGTTTAGGGCCACCGGTTATGATTGAGCACATGCCACCATTTTGTGCACACTTTTCTTGTCGAGTAGCCTTCTTGAAAGACACGCTATTAAACTTTGAACTTTGTCTGGTTATTTAAACAATCAATCCCTATACTGCCACCAGTTGCCTAATCAGATCATGAACACAAGGCCGTAAGCATACAAATTAGTTGAATGTGGATAGGCCACAACGCATGTCTGTATAAAAAGTGAACTGACAACTAGCTAATAGCGCAAAGAATACACCCGCACCCATGTGCTGGAATTTACTTAAACATCCCACGGTGTCCTTTGCGAAGAATAGGCGAGCTATTCGCTACACCATGAAGCTACACCATGAACAAATTTCAAATCCCTGCCCTGGCCAGCAGAGGGCACTGCATCAGCGGCAGATTTGTGCCAATCGTGCTATCCCCAGTGGCGTACCTAAGGTATGGCAGGTATGGCACGTGCCCTGGGCGCCACTTGAAGGGGGGCACCACTGAGCAGTTTCTAATAAAGTCAGACAAGCCATCCTCAGATAGTGAAAAAAGAATTTTCTTCAGATGTATGATCTGTCTGATTATCATGGGTGAGAAACACTAGGATGGCTAGATTGTTAAACCACTTATATAAATTATTAGGTAAAAATACAGTGCTGGGAGCTACATGACCATATCTCACAGTACCACTGCTCAGTGCCAACTGGCAGTAAGACCATTCTCCTGTGCAAACTAGGGAGGTAGTCTAGAATTTTGTGCAAAATCTGTGAAATTTAATGTTCTTATTAAAAGTGCCATTTCCTTATTTCAGAGCATTGTGTAAGAAAACCATGAAACGTTTCTTCACGAAGAAGAAGGAAAGTGGAGCTGAAGGATGGAAGAGCCGAAAGTTGGAGACGGAGGAAGCCAAGAAGTCGAGCAAGTTCTTCATGCCCTTCTTTGAAAAGTCCGGAACAAGTTGTTCGACACGTTCCATGGAGTCGCCTGCACCTGCTACAAGTTTGTTAGAATCCGAAGGTGGATCAAGTACAAATGCGTCACAAGCCGAGGAGGAAGTCAAGTCAGATAAATCCGAGTATGACGAGATTAAAAGTGAGGCTGCCAGAGAGAACGTGGACATGACAGGAGGGGAAGACGATGGTGGTGGTGGTGATGTTGAGTTTATTGATGAGATTTTACCTGACGAGATTGAACCTGACCACACTGAACCTAGTGAACTGGATGGTGTCGAACAGCCTCAAATTGTCATACCAGAAGTGATTGAACAGCATGACATTGGACTTCTGAAGTTCGACAAGGATACTGGAAAAGCAATTCTGCCTGACGCGTCTAGAACAGAAATAATAAAGCTGGGATCGAAGTATTTCCAGAACAGTGAGGGGCCTTTCCTACCAACAAGTAACCACTCAATGAACAAAACTTGGTTCAAGAGGAAATTGGGAAATGGTCGTGGTGAGGAAGTGACTCGCTCATGGCTGGTCTATTCCCCTTCTAAAAGGTCTGCATTTTGTATCTATTGTCTTCTCTATTCCCATTCCCGGTCAGACCATCAATCATCATTGGAGCAGGAAAGAGGATTCAACCAGTGGAAAGCACCTGAATGGATTAGTGTTCATGAAAATGCTAAGAATCATCAGGAGTGCTTCACACAGTGGAAAGAAATGGAAAGAAATTTAGCTGAAAACAGAGGAGTTATTGACACGGAACTTCAGTCACAGATTGAGAAGGAAAAGCAGAAGTGGCATGATATCTTGATGAGAATCCTTCACTGCATAAAATTCCTTGCGACTCAGAACCTGGCTTTGTGAGGACACAGGGAGTCACTTCAGCTGGACGATGACTCCAATGTGGGAAATTTCCTTGGCTTACTGAAACGACTGGCCATCTTTGACCTGTCATGAAAGAACACCTCACTCGTGTGGAAAGTCATCCTGGATCCACGTCTTATCTTTCACCGGGTGTCCAGAACGAATTCATCCACATGATGGCATCCACTGTTCGCCAGAGTTTACTGAGAAGCATTCGTAAAGCCAAGTACTATGCTCTCATGTTCGACTCGACTCCTGATCAGGCACACCGTGAGCAGATGTCAGAAGTAGTGAGGTACGTGGAAGTTGATTTTGAGAGGAAAACAGCGCGTGTTAGAGAGTCCTTCCTTGGTTTTATCCAGATGAGCCAGAAGGATGCTGAGAGCTTGGTTGAAGACATCTTGAAACAGCTAGAGAAGGACGAAATGGAGCTACGAGATTGTCGGTCACAGTGCTATGACAACGCTGCTGTGATGGCTGGACACAGAAGTGGTGTTCATCAAAGAATAAGTGAGAAAAACAACCTGGCAGTGTTTGCGAATTGCGACAATCACTCACTCAACTTGTTGGGTGTACATGCAGCCAAGCAGGATACAATGATGGTCACGTTTTTTGGAACCATCGAAGCTCTCTACATGTTCTTCTCTCGTTCAACACAGCGCTGGGAAAAACTCAAAAACGCCGTGCCTGTGGTTGTTAAGTCGGAGTCCGAAACCAGGTGGAGTGCAAGGATAGAAGCAGTGAAGCCCGTCAACAAGTACCTTGAGGAGATACTTCAAGTTCTCCAGGACATGATAGACAATGAAAACAAGACCAGTGAAACAAGAAATGACATAAGGCAGCTGTATAACCGCATGTTGAGTTACGATTTTCTGACTGTTCTAGGATTTTGGAACAAAGTACTCATTCGCATTGACCATATTCAAAAGAGGCTGCAGGATCCTAGAATGAACTTCCACGATGCTGCCCTAGATTTGAAAGCCCTCCGAGATCATTTTGATGATGAAAGAGAAGTGTTGGTCAGTGAGTCACTCAAAGAAGTGCTCGGTCTCTGTCAAAAATGAAATATTGAAGTTGAAAGACGTCAGAGACGAATGGCTGATGAGAACTCGAGAGACGCTGGGTTAACAGCCAAGGAGGAAATGGAAAGAGTCATGAAGGGAACACTCGACCGTCTTCACAGAGAAAATGATGATGCTCGTTTGCACGACACTGACGCCAAGTTTGGTTTCCTTCTCGATGTCGAGGGACTGTGTTACGGCGCCGACAGTAACGACCTAAAGAAGTGCGAAAATTTGGGCGAATTGTACAGTTCTGATGTTGATGGACAGCAGCTATATGAAGAAATTTTGGATTGCAGAATGTTGCTGTCAAGTCGGGCCAACATGAAAATATCAAGACCTGAAGAGCTTCTCGAATGAATTGTTCAGTATGGAGATGAGAGCGTCTTCCCCAATCTTCGCATTGCTATTCAGATAATGCAAACCATCGCAGTTTCCATCGCCAGCTGTGAAAGATCATTCAGCAAGTTAAAACTAATACTTTCGTATTTGAGAGCCTCCATGGGTCAAGGCAGACTCTGTGATCTTGCTCTGCTGAGTGTAGAAAGAGAAGAAACTGAAAAAAACTGACTTTGAGCACATCATAGACCAATTTGCATCAATGAAAGCAAGGAAGGTGCAGTTGTAATTTTCATGTAGTGCCATAATTTGTTAATTGAAAGATTAACGAGCTTGGCTTGTATTTTTGAGCTGATTTTATGGTAAAGTTATCTAAAAGATGGGTGTCAGATGTTTGGACAGGGGCGCAATTTCAGTGCTTGCCGCTATTTTCCGTAGATACGCCCATGGCTATCCCGCAGCCTTGTGCCACATACGAAGACGTCTCATCCACGGATATTTCTTGTGTTTCGTATATTTCGTACACAACAATTATGGTTCACCATTTTAAATTGCCGTTTTATGGTTTAATTCCTGAACATTATGTTGAGAAGGCTTTTGCTTACAACGGCAGGTTAAAAGCGCCCGGAGGAGAAGAAAACGCACACACACGGCATGAGCGGAAGGGAAACGGGTGATTGGAAAACGAACACAGCGCATGTGCAAAAGGCTTTGTAAACGCTCATTCGTCATTCCGAAAGTTGATTTCTGGCTACTTGCCCGGTTGCTGGCGATAATAATGAGTTATCTTACAGTGTTAAAGAAAGGCATTAAATGAAAGAAATGGGGAAACATAAAATTAGGACGTGTATAGGGAGAGTGTTAAAGGAATATTCATCACAGCCTTTTTAGATGCTGAATTGAAAATAATATACAACAACACACTAAGAGGAAGATCAAAATGAAAATAATTATCACCCCCACCTCCCCTCTCTTCTTTATTTTGAATCAATTGTCTCGGGTACGTATTAGGCAGCGCCAGGCCAGGAAACAATGCCTGATGTCCCCTTGTCTCTGTGTGCTCTCTAGCTCCTCGTATCTCGAGCACCCTTCCCAATTTGGAACCTCAGCTAATTCTACAGAAATACTCAACTCGTTGAATAAAACATTCAGTCTGTTTTGTTTGGAGAAGAATGGATTTATTGGGTGATAATTTCATGATAGACAGAGTTGAGAGTCATCCAGCGGGTGGGAGGCTGCTGCCTGGAGGCAAGGACTCGAGAGGCATTTTCTGTCTGGAACTCTGATTGGTCTGCAAAGACGCGAAGATCTTGAGGATCACCAACTCGACTTGCAGCAACGTAGAGCTGCCTGAGGCTCTGGTCTGGATCTGACCTCTGACCTCTGGCCCTGACATTTATTTTTAGTCATGGAGAATGCTGACCTTATAGGGAACTGAAGACGTCGTAATGTAAATGGCAGGTCAGTGTCAGAGGGAGACAGAACAATGCGGGGGATAAGGAGGGGAGAATCAGTATGCTCGCCACCAAGCATACGTGTCTCCAGAAGGTGATGCTTCACAGAGGTCAGGATGTATTCAGTGCCATTGCAGTGACCGTTGAGAGGATCCAGATTCAGCAGGAGCATGATGGGGGCATCAACTTTTAATGCTAGTCCATGAGGTGGCAAACCAGACAGGTTGATGGAGTTAAGGAACTCTGATGGATACAGGCCGGCCTGATCTGTATCAGCCACAGAATCAGCACTTTTCAGCACGAACAAATCACCAGGCAGACGATTCATGATGCGTTCATTGCGGCAGTCGACATCAGTGTTTTCTGTTGTGAAGATTGCACGAGTAGACAGCTACTGACGGTTTGAAAGATTTGTTGGCTCTTTTAGCTCAGAGTAGACGTGCGTGATAAGTGCTTCCTCTGAGTTGACGCAATGTTCGAGAGGCAAGTGAATAACATCAGAGTAAAGGGGTACCAGCTACATTGGGCAAGCTTATTACAAGACCCTTTCCCAGCTGCAGCAGCCACTTGGCATATTCCTGTAATCTCTGGTGGTTGGCTCCATCGCCATCGTTCAGGACACTCATGTCGGTGCGGAGGTAGAGTTGTTGGCAGTGTCTCCATAATGGAGACCTGATGAGGCCCCCGTCCTCGGCGAACAACTGGAAGGATTTGACAAAAATCACCCCAAGGATGAGTAGCTTTCCACCAAATGGTAAATCATTCCTCATTAGGTCCCTGAGAGAACGATCGAGGGCTTCAAAAAGATGATGATGGCTCATGGGTGCTTCGTCCCACACCAGAATGTCTGCAACCTTGAGAAGTCGTCCAGTTTTGTCTCGCGGTGTTAAGTTGCAGGTTGAAGTATGTTCGGGCGGGATGGGTAGCTTGAAACATGAATGAGCAGAGCGGCCGAGTCGCAAAAGTAAAGAAGCAATTCCGGAAGATGCCATGGCAATCGCAATGCCGTTTTGCATACGGACGTATGATAGAATTATATTGAGGAGGAAAGTCTTTCCGGTGCCACCAGGTGCATCCAGAAAGAAGATGCGTCCTTCTCGACTATCAATATGCTCTCTGATTATGTTAAATATGGCTGCCTGTTCAGCATTGAGGAGGTTAATATGTTCCCTGAAGAAGGCCGTTGCTCCAGGGTCTGATTCTTCCTCAGCTATGTCCAGTTGATTGTGGTGATGATGATCTGAAGCTGGAAGGTTGCACTTGACTGTTGTGCAACCATGCTGCTTCAGGCGATCATCAAGATTGCAGAGAACGTCATTTTCAGATGCAGATTCCAGTTCCTCAGCATTCAAGCCTTGTTGTCGTCGGCGGTAGCGGAAGTCTTCTGAAAGAGCCAGCAGATTGGTCCGAAAGAGATTCAATGGATCGGCAGGCTCACAGAACAGCAACACAGTGACAAATAGGTGTCTGAGGGTTGATGGCATGTTGGTCTCTGCAGCCTCGGCCAGACAACGCATCCACTTGTTGTCATGTTCGAGGAGATTCAAATATCGGCAGGCTTGTTTGAATGTCGCAAACATCTGTCCATCGATCGTCCGTAGATCTCGGAAGCTGGTGGGACCGGTCTTGTGATGCAGCAGGAGGCGAAGG
The DNA here is from genome assembly GCF_964187855.1 of Myxine glutinosa. NCBI lineage: Eukaryota > Metazoa > Chordata > Myxini > Myxiniformes > Myxinidae > Myxine > Myxine glutinosa. The sequence continues at coordinate 144,600,682 of NC_136263.1, forward strand.
TAAAATACTTCACCATGGCGTAGGTGAACCATGTTTACCCTGCCTATCATCCGCGTCTGGGTCCAGGTAGCCTAACACGCCACTGCCAAATTTTGCGGCCATTCTGCCAAGTGAAGTGCTCAGGGAGGTCGCAATGCAGGATGTCACGTGCACTCGGATCATCTGCATTCTTTGCAAAGAAGGCAGTTAGCTTTGTAGTTTGTGCTGCAGCCAGTGCATGGTGCGGATTGATAGAGTCAAACATGACGCGTTGTTCGTTAGCAGGTGAATGGTCTTGCGTGGGAAACCCAAATATCCTCCAGGCAGCTTCAGAAGTCCTGATGTAGCGGAAATTCACATAATCAGCGATCTCATTTCTTGCATGCATGGCAACTCTGACACGATCTTCTCCTCTTTCAAATGTCACTGTGGCTTGGACGGACCTTTAAAAATATACTAGTAAAGGTATTCGATGGCCTTAATAGAGGCACATTACTCCACCTTGATATGAGCACGATACTTTTGGAGCAGCCATAGGTTACATGGAACAACGTGGCTGCTATTAACGTGATGTTCCTTTCCAGAGACTCTGACCGTTGCTGTATGACCACCTTCAGCAGGACTGCAGCGTTTGTAGGTGGGATACGAGTCCTCTCCGAGTTGTGTTTGCTCACAGAAAAACTTTGGAAAGTCCTTAGAGCAGTGTCTATTCACCATGCATAGGGAGCTGGGATGACGATTTCCACATGGTCCGTGAACTATATATTTCTTGACACTAGTCGAGCTCCCGAGTATGGAGGCTAGCCGCGTCAGGGAATTCGGCACTGACTACCTTGTCGATGTCCTGCCACGTATGTTGTTCTCCAATGAGGATGAAGAGGAAATGACAATGGGGAAGACCTCTCTTCTGGAACTCGATGATGCAGACATGAGCAGTGAGATGACCGAGGACTCCCTTCTTGATGTCAGCCAGCAGTTCCTGTTGCTTCATTTTAAACACTCAGGCTGTTAAATCCGGACGGTCGGCTGAAGTTTGGCCGGGCTTCAGTTCCTGAAGAAATTCTGGCCATCGCGAATTGCACGTAAATGTGACAAATAAAGTAGGCTTGCCAAATTTACACACAATGGCCATAGCATCTTGATAATGCTTGGCCATGAAGCGCTGGCTGCCAGTGAAGGTCGCCGGAAGAATAACAGGAGGTCCGGCACAGTCAGTATCCCCTGTGAGGATGGCATCTTGTAATCCGCTGTACAAATCCGCACGAAGTTGGTTCTGATTTGAGCGCAAATAGTCCAATCGACCAGCTTCTATTTTAGCCCACATATCTACACAGTACTGTTGATAGAGCTGGCAGCGATGTAAGATATTGAAGCTACCATACCGCTTCATCATCCTGTAGGAGTAGAATTGCTTTGCTGTGACGTCACATATCCCACGTGGACGTGCAATACCGAGCTTGAAGCCATCAGTATCGTATGGAAACAACAAAGGGTAGCAAAGTGGATCGTAGCTGCGGTGTGTATCCGAAAAGAACTCGAGTTGAAAATTGGCATCCCTCTCATGGTCTGCTCTAAAGCTGCAGATGACCATTCTTCTTCGTTGCTCAGCACTACATTCATTTGGGTTGAGAATTGCAATCTCGTTACTTGTGGGTAAGTTGTAGCGTCGAGAATCCCCTTGTCTCCGATCTGCATGGAGTCCAATTTCAATATTGGGTGGCATGTTGCCACCGTCAATCTGCTCTTGTATGTTCAGATAAGATAAAATATATCTGTTGGGAGCATTGTGGAGAATCGTGGAAAGGGTGCTGAATAATAGAGCCTGTGTCTCATGTCGTGCAGGTGCGACATGGAAGCGCTGCATGCCAAAACGAACGTGCTCTTCATAATCATAGAAATAAGTTTGGATACATGCAGGCTCCTCGCCATCAATGTTGCATGCTGGGCCGACAATTCGGTCAATGACCCCACGAATGCGATAGTTCGCCAAACCAAAAGAGTAGCATCCTTGGCCTTCATGCTGGCCATTAACATTCCTGAGTTGAACTTTTGGAAATTCAAGCGGAAATGCTTTGCCGTAGAAGTATTGCTGGTTAGGAGATCACAGACGTTACCAGGTGGATCAGGTACTCACGGAATTTGAATGTTGCCAGAAAGACAGCAAAGTACAAACTGAGATGTTTTTTTTTGTATTTTTTTGTATACAAGATCGAGGCTCGTGTAAGAGCTAACATTAATAACAAAAAAACAAACGGAAACATAAGACAAAATAAAGGGAGCGGGAGACAATATGGGGAGAGAAGGGGAAGCACACAAGTACAACATTTGAGAGCAGTGACATTGGGAGATCTGTGGGAGGGAAAGGGCTTGGGGGAGGAGGCATGGGAAGGGGGGAGGGGTGGGAGAGATAAAAAAACACATGGACACCGCTAGGACTTCCAGGAAAGAAGTCGGTATTTCAGAAAAGAGGATCTGGGGTGAATTAACGGGGGTAGAAAAGATCAAGGTTTTGGATGGGGGAAGATAAGAGATGGTGGTGAACAGCTGCTTTAAAGACCTGGAGGGAGGAGTGGGATTGAAGCGAGTGGGGGGAGTTTGTTCCAGAGGCGGGAGAAAAGAGGAATGGAGTGAAGGTGAGCAGGGAGTCTTGATTTTGACAGTTTCACCAGAAGAGGGTTGCAGATTGTTAGACCCAAAAGCTTGAGGGACAGAACTTCTTCGAGAGGATTTTTGAGAAAGTAGATGGGGCGGTTGTCCAGACTGTCTTTTTGGAGAGACATAGTAAGAGCGTGAGATTTGTCAGGATTGAAAGACATGTACCACTTGTTTGACCAGTCTGTGATTTTGTCCAGGTCTGCAGAGAGTGAGGAGGCTGCAGACTGCCGATCTGAGGGATGAAATATGGAGCAGCAGAGAGTGGAGTCATCAGCAAAGAGATAGAGAGGATTTTCCAGAGAGTCGGAGAGATCATTGATGAAGACCAGAACACTGCCCTGGGGAACTCCAGCCAGAACAGGAAGGGGAGATGAGAGAAATCCATTCAGGGCCACACGCTGACTACGACCAGAGAGGAAGTCCGCAAGCCATGCGTGGAGATTTCCATGGATACCACAGGATGAGAGTTTGGTGAGGAGAGCTGGGTGCCAGACCGTATTGAAGGCACGTGATATGTCAAGGGAGACAGCTCTAATTTCCTGTTTAACATTGAGGACCTACATCCATTGTTGAGACAGCAGAAGCAGCATGTCCAGAGTACAATGACCTGGTCTGAATCCAAATTGATGATCAGAGATCAAGCCATTGGAGAAGAGGAAGGGTTTGATATCCGAAGCAATGATGGATTCCATGACTTTGCTGATAATTGGGAGCAGGCTGATTGGTCTGTAGTTGCAAGGATCTGTTTTTGCACCTTTTTGTGGAAAGCGGTAATGTTTGCTGATTTACAACTGACACCACCACTGCCACTGACACGTTCGCGCATCCACATACGTGCATCACAGTGGGCACATCTTTTTTTCCATTGGACCACAATTTAACTCGATTACTGCAAGATCAATGTCAGCGAGTTCGTCGATGTCATACTGTCGTGCCACCCGATGGAATTGTTGTTGATGATTACGGCGTGCATATCTGTGCTGCCTGGCACCATGATGCTGTCGTTGAGAGCGGTGATCCTCGATTTCCTCTTCCCTTGCAGAGGCATGTGACGCTGCTGGTGTTGGTCAAGTCGTTGTATATCGTGCGAATTAATTCTTGTTATTTATTGAAATAGCTGCTTTTTTGTTCGTATCATTTTCTCACCCGTGTTGCAAGTAGATTGCAGAGCTACCTGCTTTGTGATGCTGTGGCGGACACGAAAGCTCACTGGCGTGAGGGCATCATTCCACGCACCAAGTGGGCGGCGGCCACGCCCGAGGGGTAGGCATGGCCGTGGGATATACACCGGGTGCGCAGCCCGGAGCGCTCCAGTGCGGATGAGTGAGCAATGAATAAAGAGCTCGATGATAACCAAAGCGTTGTGGCCTACCTTTGTTCAACGTGTGTGCTCCCGCACCACATTGGTGACCTCCGACTGGTTCAACCGTAGTTGAACCCCCGAACGCGCAATGGCCATCAACGCGACCAAGCTGCCGGAGTTCTGGGAAGCGCAGGCCGACACCTGGTTTCTTCAAGCCGAGGCCCAATTCCAGCAACCCGGGGCGTCACGGCGGACGCACGCGTCGTGTCCTTCCTCCGGCACCCGCCGGACGAGGGCAAGTACGCGGCGCTCAAGCAGCTGCTCCTCGATACGTTTGGCCTCCCAGAGGCCGACCACGCCGACCGTCTTTTGCACCTTCCCGCCCTCGGCGACACACGCCCGTCCGCCCGCATGGATTACATGCTAGCCCTGCTCGGCGACGGCCGCGCGGATTTCCTGTTCCGTGCTCTCTTCCTCCGTGCGCTGCCTGTACAGGTGCGGCTTGCGTTGGCCGGGTCGACCATTACGGAACCGCGGGCCCTGGCCAGGGAGGCGGACAAGTACTTCGCAGCCCACGACGCGCGGCCGGCATATAGCACGGCCGTCGTGGGTCCCGGCGCCGCGCACTGCGCGGGTGGTTCGGATCCTTCCGAGCACGGCGTAGGTTTGGCGGATCGCCGCGTGGCATGGCGTTCGGTTCCTTCCGAGCGCGGTGTAGGTTCGGCGGATCCGTGCGTGGCCGCCGCCACGCCCCGCCCACCACCGTCGTCACAACCGGTGCGGCGACCACCACCGGGCCAGACCTGGTGCCATTTCCATGCCAGGTTCGGCCACAAGGCCAGGTATTGTCGCCCGCCTTGTACTTTTGGCAGGTCGGGAAACGGCCAGGCCGGCGCTCGCTTCCTGCCATGAGCGTCGGCCATACTGGCAGCCTGTTGTTCATCACGGACACCTTATCCGGGCGCCGTTACCTGTGCGACACGGGAGCGCAGGTGAGTGTCGTTCCCGCCGGTACGTCCGACAAGCAGTCCGCGGGCCTGGGCTCCGCGCTGCTTGCCGCAAACGGTACGTCCATTCGCACGTACGGAAAACGCTGCCTTTCTCTGCGGTTCGGAGGGCAGGTTTTCCGATGGTCGTTCGTCACTGCCGATGTGCCTATGGCACTGCTCGGCGCGGACTTCCTGTGTGCCAATGGTCTACTGGTGGACGTCAAGCACTGAAGGCTTGTCCAGGCTGAGACGTTCAGCTCGCTCGCTTGCGCGCTGCCCGCCTCGTTGAGCAGCTCCCGGAGCGGCTCATCGAGCGGCTCGCTGAGCGGCTTGCTGAGCGGTTCGGTTCCGGCCAGGTTCATCTGTACGCTTCCGGCAGCGAACGAATTCACCCGCCTCCTCGCAGGTTTCCTGGCCCTCACGCGGCCCACCTTCTCGGCGGGGGCCGTCAAGCACGGGGTGGAACACCACATCCCCACCGCCGGGCCACCGGTCTACGCCCGGGCACGCGGCCTCGAGCCGACGAAGCTCGCCGTAGCTAAAGCGGAGTTCGCTACGCTGGAGCGGCTCGGCATCGTGCGGCGCTCCGAGAGTGCTTGGGCGTTGCCGCTTCACATCGTGCCAAAGCGCGGCGTGGGATGGCGACCATGCGGGGACTACCGGCGCCTCAACGACGCCACCACCCCCAACCGCTACCCCATCTCCCACATCCAGGACTTCTCTGCCCGGTTGGCGGGCATGTCCTTCTTTTCGAAGGTGGACCTCATACGCGGCTACCATCAGCTCCCCGTCAGGCCGGAGGACATCCCGAAGACGGCGGTCATCACGCCGTTCGGCCTTTTCGAATTTCTTCGGATGCCCTTCGGTTTGAAGAATGCGGCTCAGGCGTTCCAGCGCGTAATGGACAGCGTCTTGCGCGACTTGGATTTCATCTACGTGTACCTGGACGACATCCTCGTCGCCAGCGCGTCCCGCGAAGAGCACCTACACCATCTCCGCACGCTCTTTGAATGTCTGGGCCAGCATGGCCTCATCGTGAACCCCGCCAAGTGCCGGTTCGGCGTCGCCGACATCGACTTTTTGGGGCACCGCGTCACCAGGCACGGGGCCGTCCCCCTACCGGCCAAGGTGGAGGCGGTGAAGGGGTTTCCGTGCCCCCGCACGATCAAGGGGCTTCAGGAGTTCCTGGGCATGGTAAACTTTTACCATCGGTTCCTGCCCCGCATCGCCCAGCTCCTGCGCCCCTTGCACGAGGCCCTCCGGGGCAAGCCGGGCAAAGGTGACATTACCTGGACCGAGCAGATGGACGCGGCGTTCGCGGGCGCGAAGCTCGCCTTGGCTAACGCCACCATGCTCGCGCACCCGGCGCCCGATGCACCGATCGCCCTCACCACCGACGCCTCGGACTACGCGGTGGGCGCGGTGCACGAGCAATGGGTGCGTGGTGCCTGGCAACCGTTGGCGTTCTTCAGCCGGCAGCTTCGCCCGCCCGAACGCCACTATAGTACCATCGACCGCGAGTTGCTCGGGCTTCACCTGGCGGTCAGGCACTTCCGCCATCTGCTCGAGGGCCGTGCGATCATGGCCTTCGTCGACCACAAGCCACTGGTATTCGCGATGGGCAAGGTCGCCGAGCCGTGGTCGGCCCGGCAGCAGCGTCACCTCTCGGCCGTGTCCGAGTACACGACGGACATCAGGCACGTTGCGGGGAAGGACAACCCGGTGGCGGATTGCCTTTCCCGGTCCGTCGCCCACGCAGTCCACTTTGGCATCGACTATGCCCGGATGGCGGCGGACCAGGCCGCCGACCCCGGCGTCCAGGCCTTGCGGACCGCCGTCACGGGCCTCCGCGTCACCGAGGTGCCGTTCGACGGCGCGGCCCCCTTGTGCGCCGTCTCCCTCGGGCGGCCTCGCCCCATCATGCCCACGGGCTGGCAGCGCCAGGTTTTTGACGCCATCCACGGCCTGTCCCACCCGGGCACGAAGGCCTCCCAGAGGTTGGTCGCCGACAAGTTTGTCTGGCATGGCCTCCGGAAGGCCGTCCGCGGCTGGACCAGGACGTGCCTCGCGTGCCAGCGTGCGAAGGTGCACCGGCACACCCAGGCCCCATTGGCCCCGTTTACGGTGCCGGCACGTAGGTTCGACCACGTGCACGTGGACCTGGTGGGACCTCTGCCCCCCTCGCGGGGCTTCACCCACGTCCTCACCATGGTGGATCGCACCACCCGGTGGCCAGAGGCCGTGCCTTTGGCGGCGACGACGGCGGCGGACATCCCGCAGGCGTTCATCGCCACCTGGGTCGCCCGGTTCGGCGCCCCCTCGGACATCTCGTCCGACCGCGGCCCCCAGTTCACCTCGGAGCTCTGGGGGGCGGTCGCGCGGGGGCTCGGGGTCCAACTGCACCGAACCACGGCCTACCACCCCCAGGCCAACGGCCTGTGCGAGCGGTTCCACCGCTCGTTGAAGGCCGCGCTCCGGGCCACCCTCCGCGACGGCGGCTGGGTCGACAGGCTCCCCTGGGTCCTGCTGGGCCTCCGGACGGCGCCCCAAGGACGACCTGTGCGCATCCGCGGCGGAGTTGGTCTTCGGACAGCCGCTGCGGGTGCCGGGCGAGTTCCTCCCCGACCCCACGGCACCATGGGCCGCGGCGCAGGAGCGCTCCGCGCTGCAGGAGACCGCCCGGAGGTTCACCCCAGTGCCGACGGCGCACCACGGGCACCCGCCTACGCACGTCGCCCCGGAGCTTCGCACCGCGGAGTACGTCTTCGTCAGGCACGACGCCCACCGGACACCACTGCGGCCCCCGTACGACGGGCCTTTCCGCGTGCAGGAGACCGGGGTGAAACATTTCACCTTGGACATCGGCGGCACTCCCGACCGCGTCTCGGTGGATCGCCTCAAGCCGGCCCACGTCGACGTGGACCACCCACCGCCGGTGGCTCGGCCCCCGCGTCGCGGACCCCCGGCACCGCCCAGGCCCGCCGCCCCCCGGTCCTGCACCCATCCCGGGTGCAACCGGAGGCATCCCTGCACCCCGGACGCCGCCAGTCGCCAGAGGGCGCCTCGGCCGGGTCATCCGGTTGCCCCGCAAACTGGCCCTCCAGGTGCGCGGGAATTCTGGGGGGGGCGCGTGTGGCGGACACGAAAGCTCACTGGCGTGAGGGCTTCATTCCACGCACCAAGTGGGCGGTGGCCACGCCCGAGGGGTAGGCGTGGCCGCGGGAGATACACCGGGTGCGCAGCCCGGAGCGCTCCAGTGCGGATGAGTGATCAATGAATAAAGAGCTCGATGATAACCAAAGCGTTGTGGCCTACCTTTGTTCAACGTGTGTGCTCGCACACCACAATGCTTTAATCGGCGGTGTATATTCGGAAATGGTGTTTGATAGGGCGATATTAAAATGGAAATGTTGAAAGAAAAACTATTGAATATAGAAAGTGTTTGCTGAATGTAATCGATATGAGAAACGGGATTGAATGAGGCTCGGCATTATTACATGTGAAGCAGATGATGAAGGAAGAGTTTTTTTGTTTGTAAATGAGTATGATTTGGATTCGTGAAGATTCGTGGAGATTTGGAATCAACGTGGTGGATAAAACATCTTTGTAGGGAGAGGGATAAGTGGTTCTGTTTACTTCCCGAGGGTGGTTTCATTGAAATCTGATCTCAAGTTAACAAAGAAGGATTCCTGGAAGATCCTGCTCCCCGTGCAGGGACAACCAACGTCACGTATTGGCATTTGCAGTTTTGACACGCGTGTCCCATGTACCCATAAAAAAAAAAAAATTGATCACAAACATTTCCGGGAGTTACCTGAATCCACCGTGGTTGGATTTATTGAAATCCGTGAATCCGTTCTCAAGTTATAACACGACAAACAGACAAACAAATGAAAATTGAGGATTTTAGAATTTTGAAAAACGTGGTTGACCTTTTGGCCCAGGTTGATCTCAAAAATAGTTGGTGGTTTAATTCAGTTAGCCGATATGTAAATCCTATTCAAATTATAAGTCAATTGGATGAAAATTGAGGAGTTTCGAAATTTGAAAAAAGTGGTTGACCTTAGGCCTATGTTGACCTTTTGACCTCAAAAATATATTATATGATTTGGTGGGACCACAAACTCTACTATTTGGTGAAGTTTCGTGAAGATCGGTTTCAAATTGTGACCTGTAGGCAAGTATAAGTGAGCGGACAGACGGGCAAGGGCAAACGCGCACACACACACACACACACACACACACACACACACACACACACACACACACACACACACACACACACACACACACACACACACACACACACACACACACACACACACACACTCAGCATACTTGTCCAAAAATATTTTTTTTGCCAAATAACAAACAGACCCGGCTCATTTTACAATTATAGATATTTCCTCGCATACTCCGCTCGCTTCTGTTAAGTGTTAGATCGCACGACTGCTGTTCACGAAGGATACGAGGGATCTTTAATATCCACTAACTCATGTCCGCAGACGAAACGCCCAGTTTACCATCCGTCCGAGGGACGGCACACACATCGATGGCTCGTCCTGCTAGTGCTGCCTGCGAGAACCAGGTTGATGTTCAGGAAATGCAGTGACTTATACCAGCCCTATCGATGGAACTATCGGAAGTTGAAACAGGATCACCGATTACTTCCGTATCATGATGATGATGAAATGATCCAAAGTCATTATTCAGCTCATATTTACCCATATCCACAATGAAGTATTGTTATTTTACTTGTGTTTATAACATCGTTTTGAAAATGGAAAATCAGATTATCGCTAATGAGGATCATCGACCGAGCCTTTTGGCACAGTATATCGTGGCCATGACGAAGGAGGTGGTGGTTGTACTAGCAACATTTACAGAAAAACGACTACTTTCCTTCTGCTTGTTTTTTTGGAAATAATATTAGTTTGCGGTGAGATATTTTTGCAATCAGAAAGCGTTGCAGGCATAACGGTAGTATGAGTTCAACTGCATCCGGGTTGAAAGGTCAGACATGCACGTTGGACTAGGAAACCATGCCGAACACAGCGATGCGTAGTGCGAAGGCAAGAAAGAGGAACGACAGTGAATGCTGTGAATATTCCGAAATTAGAATGTCCAACGCAGGATCGAACAGTCAAACAAAGAAGGAAAGCTTCGAGAAGGACATGTCGGTGGTGAGAAGAATGGAGCTAAACATTAAGAAAATGGACCTCAAGGTAAAACACATGGAGATTGATATGAGGATGAAATTAATGGAGATGGAGATGGCAGAGATGAAAAAGCAAAAACTTGAGTTGGAGAAGAGTGACATGTTGGAAACAGATGTTTTACAACAAGAGGAATTAGAAATGAACACGCCGAAGGGGAATTGCATGCACGTGGAAAAACAAACTGCTGAAGAAAATGTGGAGAGGAAGAAGAAGAAAAAGAGGAAGAAGAAACCTCGAGCTGAAAAACTTGAGAAGGAACGAAAGAAAGAAAAGCGCGAAAAGAAAGTGAAGCGTAAAAAGAAAGAGGGTAAATTGGATGAGGAAGATTATGAAGAGATGGGGAAAAGAAGATCAGTACAGACGGGAAATGACATCGGTCACCAGGAAGGACTTACCTCGCCTCCACACGTAAGTTTTATTCAGCTTATATTTATAATCTTGTTTCTTGAACTGGTGATCTACTTTCCCTCGCACGTTTAATGTTTATTTGGTGCAAACCTGTGGGCCCGTTTACTTGGTCCGTTGGAGCAAAGTTTCATTGGTCTAATCAATGTAGGAACATCATGTCGACCAGTTTGGAATGGTGTATGTATCACACTCCCCTTTGGAAAGTCATGTCTGCACTCCTGTGCAAAAATGGTTATTTATACATGCTTAGGCCAGGGCGGGCATTATATGTTCATTATTAATAATATTATTGGTGTGAATGTTATTAGTATCGATTAATACATGCTTTGTTACATTGCTATCATTGTGTTATTTTTGTTGTTAGAATGCCATGCGATGGAAGGACCTAATAAGCTGCTCGATACACCTTAACATAGCTTGTGTTTAAAAATGGCGATTTTTTCCCAAATTATTTGTAGTTAATTATCCTAATCAATTCAGGAGGTCATGACAATCATTTTCGTGCGTCACATTCCACATGAGAAAGCTGTAGTAGATCTCCACAAAAAGCATCACACACACACACACACACACACACACACACACACACACACACACACACACACTTGATGCACAAATCCTTTTGGTGAATGAAGAGATGTAGTGGATTTTTGTTGATCGGTAACCTGGGAAATAGTTTGGCAATTTTGTTTATAAAAGCTCTCGGAATGATGCTCCACAGTCCAAGGAACACCAACATTTTTCTATTAAACAAAAACATTTTCATTTCTTCTCGGGAGGTGCGTGTCTGTGTCCGTGTTCATTCACGTCTCGGTTGTTATGAAGTCATGAACCCACATGATACATACACACTTTGAAAGGGTTCTATCAAACAGTATGAGTTTGTGGATAATTTGGTTCAGAAAACAAGGCTATCAGAATCACCTGCAAGTTCAGAACATTCAACTTGGTGAAGAACACTTAAGGAAGCGAAGAGTCGGAGGAATAATTGCAGTGCCATGGATGGATATGGGTTGGTGCCGCATGCCAGCCTCCAATATGCCATGGAATTATTTTTGTTGCCATGAAGATTTTGGGGGAGTTTTTACCCTCTGCGTGCAAAGTGAAAAGCGGGGTTAAGCAATCGACCCACTCTGTCTGACTGTCTGTCTGTCTCTACAGATGCAAGTGTATAATCGACGAACTACTTAATTACCTCCACCAAAGATGGATGGAGGTTATGTTTTCACCCCTGTCTGTCTGTCTGTTTGTCTGTCCGTTTGTGAACAAGATATCTCAAAAATGTTGTGGACGGATTTGGACGAAATTTGGCAAAGATGTAGTGTGTGTGCCAAGGACGAAATGATTAGATTTTGGTGAAGATCCAGATTCGGATCCGGCGACTAGAATTTTCAAAGTGATTCTTCACCATTGGGAGATAGGGCCAAAAACGATACATAGCAGGATATCTCAAAAAGTTATAGACGGAATCGGACAACATTTGGTGGACAGATTGCTTATGTAACAAGGAAGAATTGATTCAATATTGGTGGAGATTAGAATCCAGATCTGGATCAGAGAATTTTTGAAGTGATTTTTCACCATTAAGTGATCGGGCTAAAACCGATAACATTGCACGATATCTCAAAACGTTGTGGGTGGATTTGGACAAAACTTGGTGGAAACGTTGTGTGTGTGACAAGGACGAATCGATTAGATTTTGGTGAAGATCTGAATATGGATTCGGCTACAAGATTTATTTAATTTTTAAGTGATTCTTCACCATTGTGAGATCGGGTGAAAAGCTATAAAAAATATATTTTAAAAAGTTATGGACGAGTTATGAATAAACTTGTTGGATGAGTTGGATAGGTGATGAGAACAAGCAATTCGATTTTGGTTCAGGTTCGAATTCAGATCCGGCCTATCAGTGGGATACAAATTTAAACTTCACGAGGCGGAGGTATGCTCTCGACTGAGTGCCGTTCTAGTTTCAATTGAATTTGATATTTTGAACATGAACACAAATCAGAACATGGACCTGCAGTTTATCTGCTAATATAAGCAAAAGGTACGTTGGTAAAAATTGGCAAAAGGTACGTAGGGACGTAGTAACGTAGTACGTAGTAAAGAACCTCTGGCATAAAGGAAGGAATAAGGTAATTGTTTAAAGTAGTGAAGCTGCTTCAATATTTGGCTATGTCTGCCCATAAAAAAATGAAGAACCTTTATAACCCGTGTTGAGTTCTGAAGGGTTCTAAAGGGTTCTAATGGATAATTCTAATGGGTTCTAAATGGTAGTTCTACAGGCTAATTCTAATGGGTTATAAATGGTAGTTCTAAAGGGTAATTCTAATGGGTTTCATTTGTTTCTAGGCTTTGCCTATTTCATATTGAAAATGTCAAACTGAACCACTTCCTTCAGACATGGGTTTTTTAATTTTTTAATTTTTTAATTTTTATACAGAATCGAGGCTTGTGAAAGAGCTAACATATATCACACAAACAAATCAAACAGACAAACAAACAAAGTATGTAAAAAGGGGAGCAGTAAACAAGATGGGGAGAGAAGGGGAAGCACATAAACACAACATTTGAGAGCAGGGACATCAGGAATGTGTGGGAGGGAGAGGGCTTGGGGGGAGGCAGCGTGGGAAGGGGGGGGGGGGGATGGGGGGTGGGAGAAGTATAAACACAAGGACACCAAGGACTTCCAGGAAAGAAGTTGGTATTTCAAAAAAGTGGATTTGGGGTGAAATTAGCGGGGGTAGAAAAGATCCAGGTTTTGGATGGGGGAAGATAGGAAATGGTGTTGAACAGCTGTTTTAAAGACCTGGAGGGAGGAGTGGGATTGAAGAGGTGAGGGAGTTTGTTCCAGAGGCGGGAGAAAAGAGGAATGAAGGAGTGAAGGTGAGCAGAGAGTCTTGATTTTGGCAGTTTAACCATAAGACGGTTGCAGGCAGATCTTGTGCGACCTGAAGTAATATTTAGGGGACAGAGCCCAGAGAGATCTGGAGGAGCAAGGCTGGAGAGGAGTCGGTAGAAGACAGAAAGACCACCACCCTGCCTGCGGTGAGTAAGTGAAAGGCCCTCGGAGGTAGCTTCATCGTGGGAGATTCCAATGATTCTGACCGCTTTGGTTTCAACAGCGTGAAGACGAGCTAGGTGTGAGGCATGAGCACCAGCCCAGAGGGGAGAGCAGTATTCCATTGAGCTGCGGATGAAAGCTTTGTATGTGGTGAGGAGCTCTGGTGTGCCAAGGAAGGACTTCGCACGACGGAGGATGCCCAGTCGGCGACTGGCTTTGGAGGCCAGATTTGAAATGTGGTTTTCCCAGGAAAGATCATGGCAGATAGTGAGACCCAAAAGCTTGAGTGACAGATCTTCTTGGAGAGGCTTATTCAGAAAGTGGATGGGAGGGTTGTCCAGTCGGTCTTTTCGGAGAGACATCGTAAGAGTGTGAGATTTGTCAGGATTGAAAGACGTGTTCCACTTGTTTGCCCAGTCTCTGATTTTGTCCAGGTCTGCAGAGAGTGAGGAGGCTGCAGACTGCTGATCTGAGGGATGAGGAATGGAGCGGCAGAGAGTGGAGTCATCAGCAAAGAGATAGAGAGGATTTTCCAGAGAGTCGGAGAGATCATTGATGAAGACCAGAAAAAGCACAGGGCCCAGAACACTGCCTTGGGGAACTCCAGCCTGAACAGGAAGAGGAGATGAGAGAAACCCATTCACGGCCACACGTTGACTACGACTAGAGAGGACGTCTGCCAGCCATGCATTGAGATTTCCATGGATACCAAAGGAGGAGAGTTTGGTGAGCAGAGCGGGGTGCCAGACCGTATCGAAGGCACATGATATGTCAAGGGAGACAGCTCTAATTTCCTGTTTGGCATTGAGGACCTCCATCCATTGTTGAGACAGCAGAAGCAGCATGTCCAGAGTAGAGTGACCTGGTCTGAAACCAAATTGATGATCAGAGATCAAGACATTGGAGAAGAGGAAAGATTTCATATCCGAAGCAATGATGGATTCCATGACTTTGCTGATAATTGTGAGAAGGCTGATTGGTCTGTAGTTGCTAGGATCTGTTTTTGCACCTTTTTTGTGTAAAGCGGTGATATTGGCTGATTTCCCAGCAAATGGCAGATGATCTTGAGCAAAAGAGAGGGTGAAGAGAACAGAGAGAGGAGGTGAAAGAGCGGAAGAACAGGATTTTAGGACCCGTGGGCTGATGCCGTCAGGTCCAGTTGCAGAATCAGAGTCGAGGGTTGACAGAAACTTTTCCACCTTGTCAGGAGGAAAGGACACAGAGTCCAGGAGCAGCTGGTACAACTGGGTACGGTGGGTACAGAGAGGGATGGGTTTTGGACACAAGATTTAGAGACAAACACAGAGTTGAGGCATTCAGTTTTTTCACGTGCGGAGTCAGCTGTGTAGCCGTTTGAGGTTAGGGAGGTGATGGAGGGGGAACAAACACCAGAAACAGATTTGACCAGACACCACCAGGATTTGGAAGAGGGAGACAGATAAGAGATTTCGGTTTTGAGAACGGAGAGATATTGTTTCCTTGCTCTCCTGAGCGTGGACAGTGTCCACTGGACACACACTTGTTTCGGGCTTTGTGAAAGGAAATGAGATTTCCTTCCGTTGGATTTGCTTTCCAGGAGATGAAGGCAAGTTGTTTCTGGGCTACAGCCTAACCACAAGAATTCCGTGTACCATGGACGGGAGGAAGGGTATGACAACTGAAGACGAGATGGGATAAATCTGTGCATGAGAGAGAGCAATTTACTTTGGAAGAATTCCCAGGATGAGTTGATGTCAGAGGCGGTAGAGATGGGAGACCAGTCCAGATGATTGATGGCTGCTTGAAGACCGTGCCAGTTGGCCTGAGTGAAATGCCATACTCGTCGACGCTGAGGAGGCTCCCTGAGAATGGTCAGAGAGATGTCCACTTTAACAAGCACATGATCAGATGAGCCGATTGGAGCAGAAGAAGAGCAGCAGACATTTTCAGGGAACTTAGTCAAAACCAAGTCCAGAAGAGAAGATGCTCTGTTGACTGAGATCCGGGTCGGGAAATTGACAGATTGTGTCAGTCCCAGTGAGTCGCAGAAGTCCTTTGCTGAGGAGCCATGGCTGGTGAGAGACGTACCCTCACCCAGCCAACTGGTATGGTGACGATTGAAATCACCACATATGAGGAAGAGAGAGTTGGGATGAGCAGATAGAAGATGGTCCATATTATCAGACAGCGAGATGTCGATGGAGTCATCACTGTTTGGTGGACGGTACAACACACAAATGAACAAGAGGTGGGAGCGAAGGGGAAGTCGTAGCCAGAGCTATTCCTGGGGGTGAGGTGGAGAGAGGACAGTGCAGGGCGAGTGAGAAAGAGTTTTTGATAAAGATAGCAACCCCACCTCCAGGACAAGGCTCAGGTCTATCATACCGGAGGAGGGAGTACCCCGGGAGAGATACTAAGGAATCAGAGACATCATGAAGGAGCAAAGTTTCTGTTAAGCAGATCACATCTGGTTTGTCAGAAGCAACCTGTATGGAGAGATCAGTTAAGTTTGAACGAAGGCCCCGGATGTTTGAGGTCCATACCGTTAATGAAGAGGAAGGGGGAGCATGGGATACAGAACAGGGGGGGGGGGGGGGTGGAGGGGTAGGGTAAGATGTGGAAGAGGAGGAAGAGGTCGGGAGAGCTGTTGAAGCTGTGTCAGAGATTTCAGAATAGCTCGGAGAAAGGGAAGGATTGGGCGGACAAAAGGTTTGATGGTGATTGGGTGAGGCACAGTGAGGTGTTATTTGAGGAGGGGGAAGAGCGAGGCAGAAGGTTGAGGGAGATGGAGGTGAGACTTGGAAGGGGGAAGAAGCGGGGAGGACGCTTTGAGGAGGAGGGGTGAGAGGGGGGGAAATGTAGAAGAAATGAGTGTGGGGAGATTTGAAGGGGAGGGGCGAGGGGGGAGTTTATGAGGGGAGGGGTTAGGGGGGAGTTTAGGTTGGAAAGGGACAAGGGGAGGGATTGGAAAGGGATGGGGGAGATTTGGAGGGGTGAGGGGGGAGTCTAGGAGGGGTGGGGCGAGGGGGAGTCAAGGAGGGGAGGGGTGTGGGGGGAGATTTGAGAGGGATGGGTGATGGGGAGGATTTGGAGGGGAGGGGCAAGGGGGAAGATTTGAAAGGGATGGGTGATGGGGAAGATTTGGAGGGGAGGGGAGGGGTGATGGGGAAGATTTGTAGGGGAAGGGTGAGATTGGATTTTGGAAAGTATACGATTCATGGGAAACGAACATTTATTGCAAAATGAGTTTCTTGTGACCTTCGAGTTAAAAATACGTTTCAGGTTTGAGTTGAGATTTTAAACAAGTAAGTATGGGGTGAAAAGACTGGGAAAATCAGAGAACGAAAGTAATTGGAGCACAATCGACGGACCACTGAGAAAAACAAAGCCTCAAGGTAGGACACGGTACAAGGCCTCAAAAGACATGACACGAATTAACACGATTTTCTATACAGGTATGAAAGATTTACGCCGATAATTTTCCTAGGGACCCATTGTCGGTGCACACACCATAAAATAAATACAGTTTTGACGAAAATACAAATGGGAACAATTACTTGACCGATAGCGTGGAGAGCGTGGACAGCTTCGAAAAAACGTAACCTCGCCGGCAAGTTTGGAGACGACGGCAGGGATTTTCGAAGCTCCACATGGTCTCCACGTTTTCAAAGTTAAGTCTGTTCACAATTGTATTTTGTCGAAACTGTATTTATCTTTTGGTGTGTGAACCTATAGTGTGCCCCTTGGAAGTTTCTAGGTGTTTATCTTTAATAAATTAGTCGTTTGTTTGCCGGTCGTTTGTTTGCCGCGTCGCGAGCGAGGCCTTGCAGCCGCAGGCTTCCCCCGTCGAAGGTTGTTCCTTCCTTCACTGTTTTGCTAGGTTTTTTGATTTTCCCTTCTCCCCCAAACTTCACCAAACATCTTCTCTTTGTCCAACGTTGTGACCACCCCCCCCGCTCCCACCCCCCGCACGCCCCCAAAAAACAAAAAAAACAAAACTTATCTCCCTTTCTGCTCGTGTGCTTTTGTTCCATCGTGTGCCTCTGTCCATGTGCGCTGTCCCGCCCCACCCCCATTATCCCCTTGCCTTCCACCTTCTGCCCTGTTCAAGTGACTGGTGGTGTCCCTCTCGGCTCCGTCTCCCCGTTGATATTTTTGTGAACATAAGATTATTCTTCACGGTTCTGTTTAAATATGTTTAAACCTTCCCCTTCAGTGTTTTATTCAGTGGTTTATTACAACACGCTGTTTTTCTTCCTATTTAAAAGGCTCCTTTCAATTTCCTCTTCAACTCATTCCATTTCAAAAAAATATTCAATCTCTTATAATTCTTTCTCACTACATGCTCTAAATTCTCATTCATTCCACCCCTCCTCCATCGTTCTTAAACGGATCGCTAACTTGAAAATCATAACAAACCCAATTTGTTATAAATGTTCGTCTTTCATTCATCATCCACTTTCTAAACGTCCCCCTTGCCCCATCCCTCCAAATCACCCCCCTTGCCCCTCCCCTCCAAATCTCCCCCCTTGCCCCTCCCCTCCAAAACTCCCCCCTTGCCCCTCCCCTCCTAAACTCCCCCTTGCCCCATCCCTCCAAATCTCCCCCCTTGCCCCTCCCCTCCAAATCTCCCCCCTTGTCCCTCCCCTCCTAAACTCCCCCCTTTGCTTCTCTCCTCCTAAACTCCCCCCTTGCCCCTCCCCTCCAAATCTCCCCCCTTGCCCCTCCCATTCAAAACTCCCCCCAACCCCTCCCCTTCAAATCTACCCCCCAACCATCCCTCCCAAAATCTCCCTCCTCCCACCTCCTTCTCAAAGCTGCCTCCTCCCCACTTCGTCTCCCTTCTATCTCATACCTCCACCTCCCCCAACCTTCGACCTTCCTCTGCCCCCCCCTCAAACAACCCCTCACTGTGCCTCATCCCATCACCATCAAACCTTTCGTCCTCCTCATCCTTCCCTTTCTTGTAACTCTTCTGTAATCTCTGCCACACTATCAACTGCCCTTCCTACCTCATCCTTCATCTGACCCTACCCCTACCCTCCCCTGTCCTGCACCCGATGCTTCCCCTCTTTCCTCATTAATGGTATGGACCTCAAACATCCGGGGCCTTCGCTCAAACCTGATTGATCTCTCCATTCAGGTTGCTTCTGACAATCCCGACTTGATCTGCTCAACAGAAACTTTCCTCCTTCAAGATGTCTCTGAATCCTTAATATCTCTTCCTGGTTACTCCCTCCTCCGGTATGATAGACCTGAGCCTCGTCCTGGTGGTGGGGTGGCTATCTTTATCAAAAACTCTCTTCCTCACTCTCCTTGCACTGCCCTCTCTCCACCCCACCCCTAGGAGTACCTCTGGCTACGGCTTCCTCTCCGCTCACACCTTTTGTTCATATGTGTTCTGTACCATCCTCCAAACAGTGATGACTCCATTTACATTTCGCTGTCGGACAACATGGACCAACTTCTATCAACTCATCCAAACACTCTTCCTCATATGTGGCGACTTCAACTGTCATCATGCCAGCTGGCTGGGTGTGGGTTCATCTCTCACCAGCCATGGCACCTCAGCAAAGGACTTCTGCGATTCATTGGGACTGACACAATCTGTCAATTTCCCGACCCGGATCTCAGTCAATGGAGTATCTTCTCTTCTGGACTTGGTTATGACTAACTTCCCTGCAAATGTCTGCTGCTCTTCTTCTGCTCCAATCGGTTCTTCTGATCTTGTGCTTGTTAAAGTGGACATCTCTCTGGACATTCTCAGAGAGCCTCCTCAGCGCCGACTAGTCTGGCATTTCACTCAGGCTGACTGGCATGGTCTGCAAGCAGCCATCAATCATCTGGACTGGTCTACCATCTCTACTGCCTCTGACATAAATTCTTCCAAAGCAAACTGCTCTCTCTCATGCACAGATTTATCCCATCTCGTCTTCAGTTATCTTACCCTTCCTCCCGTCCATGGTACACTGAATCTTGTGGTGAGGCAGTTGCCCTGAAACAACTTGCCTTTGCCTCTTAGAACGCAAATCCAGCTGAAGGCAATCTCAGTTCCTTCCACCAAGCTCAGAACATGTGTGTGTCTACCCTCAGGAGTGCCAGGAAGCACTATCTCTCCACACTCAAGATTGAACTCTCAAACCTGTCTCCTTCCTCCAAATCCTCGTGGCGTCTGGTCAAATCCGTTTCTGGTGTTTGTCCCCCCCCCATCCCCTCCCTTACCTCAAATGGCTACACAGTTGACATCGCACGTGACAAAGCCGAATGCCTCAACTCTGTGTTTGCCTCAAAATATTGTGTCCGCCTCAAAATATTGTGTCCCAAACCCATCTCTCTCTGTTCCCACCTTTCCCAGTCGAACCCAACTGCTCCTGGACTCTGTGTCCTTCTCTCCTGAAAAGGTGGAGAAGTTTTTGTCAAACCTCGACTCTGATTCTGCAACTGGACCAGACGGCATCAGCCCACCGGTCCTAAAATGCTGCTCTGCCGCTCTATGTCACCCTCTGTTCTTTTCAACCTCTCTATTGCTCAAGATCATCTGCCAGCATCTTGGAAATCAGCAAACATGACCGCTTTACACAAAAAGGTGCAAAAACAGATCCTTGCAACTACAGACCAATCAGCCTGCTTCCAATTATCAGCAAAGTCATGCAATCCATCATTGCTTCAGATATCAAATCCTTCCTCTTCTCCAATGGCTTGATCTCTGATCATCAATTTGGTTTCAGACCAGGTCACTCTCCTCTGGACATGCTGCTTCTGCTGTCTCAACAATGGATGGAGGCCCTCAATGCCAAACAGGAAATTAGAGCTGTCTCCCTTGACATATCATGTGCCTTCGATAGGGTCTGGCACCCCGCTCTGCTCACCAAACTCTCCTCCTTTGGTATCCATGGAAATCTCCATGCATGGCTGGCAGACTTCCTCTCTAGTCGTAGTCAACGTGTGGCCGTGAATGGGTTTCTCTCATCTCCTCCTCCTGTTCTGGCTGGAGTTCCCCAAGGTAGTGTTCTGGGCCCTGTGCTATTTCTGGTCTTCACCAATGATCTCTCCGACTCTCTGGAAAATCCTCTCTAGCTCTTTGCTGATGACTCCACTATCTGCCGCTCCATTCCTCATCCCTCAGATC
Source organism: Myxine glutinosa (assembly GCF_964187855.1). NCBI lineage: Eukaryota > Metazoa > Chordata > Myxini > Myxiniformes > Myxinidae > Myxine > Myxine glutinosa. Next base: position 144,621,410 of record NC_136263.1, read on the forward strand.
GGCAGTCTGCAGCCTCCTCGCTCTCTGCAGACCTGGAAAAAAAAATCAGACTGGTCAAACAAGTGGAACATGTCTTTCAATCCTGACAAATCGCACACTCTTACAATGTCTCTCCGAAAGGACCGACTGGAAAACCTTCCCATCTACTTTTTCAACAATCCTCTGCAAGAAGTCTGTCGCTCAAGCTTTTGGGTCTCACTATCTGCCATGATCTTTCTTGGGAAAACCACATTTCCAAGCTGGCCTCCAAAGCCAGTCGCCGACTGGGCATCCTCCGTCGTGCGAAGACCTTCCTTGGCACACCTGAGCTCCTCACCACATACAAGGCTTTCATCCGCAGCTCAATGGAATACTGTTCCCCCCTCTGGGCTGGTGCTCCTGCCTCACACCTAGCTCGGCTTCACGCTGTTGAAACCAAAGCTTTCAGAATCATTGGAATCTCCTGCGATGAAGTTAACTCCGAGGGCCTTTCACTCACTCACCGCAGGCAGGTTGGTGGTCTTTCTGTCTTCCACCGACTCCTCTCCGGCCTTGCTCCCCCAGCTCTCTCTGTGCTCTGGCCCCCCAATATTCCTTCAGGTCGCACAAGATCTGCCTGCAACAGTGCAACCCTCTTATGGTTAAACTGCCAAAATCTAGGCTCTCTGCTCACCTTCACTCTTTCATTCCCCTTTTCTCCCGCCTCTGGAACAAACTCCCACACTCCCTTCAATCCCACTCCTCCCTCCAGGTCTTTAAAACAGCTGTTCACCACCATCTCTTATATTCCCCCATCCAAAACCTTGATCTTTTCTACCCCCGCTAATTCACCCCAGATACTTTTTTTTTTTTTTTTTTGGAAATTCCAACTTCTTTCCTGGAAGTCCTTGCAGTGTTCATATGTTTTATACCTCTCCCACCTCTCCCAAAGCCCTCCCCCTCCCACATTTCTCCCGTTGTCCCTGCTCTCAAATGTTGTGTTTGTGTCCTTCCCCCTCTCTCCCCATCTTGTCTGCCGCTCCCCTTATTTTTTGTGTTTTGTGTGTCGGTTTGACTTTTTGTGTGACTAATGTTAGCGCTTTCACGAGCCTCAATCTTGTATACAAAAAAAAAAAAAAAAAAAAATAAGACCGGAAGCGGAGGACGTTAGGATTTAGGTTAGGATTTTAAAGGTTTAGATTTTTAACATATATATGGTGTTATATATATATATATATAACAGTTATATATATATTTTTGACATATATACAGTGGTACCTCGGCTTACGAGTGCCCCAACGTACGAGTTTTTCGGGATACGAGCCGTCGCTCGGGCGGTTTGTTGCTTTGGGATACGAGCCGAGATCCGATGTACGAGCTCAAAAAATTTATTTTTTTGAATTTTCCGGTTGTGGCTTCCGGTTCCGGTCACGTGGTTATCTTGCCGTGAAAGCATCTCTGCTTGGATATAAAACACGCAATCGTCGAAATACATGAGCGAGGAATCTCCTTGCTCCAGCCGGTGACGTCATCGGCGGGGATCCCCAAGCGTGTCGCGCGTGCGGGTATAATGAGCTACACCTGTGGATCACGTGACCACGGAAGCACGCCTCGCTTGAGAGGCATGGCTTTCGGTTTGCGTTTTGCTTTATAAGGCGCGATAAATGGGCTTTTGAGTGTTAGCGGTTCATGGCGTTGACGGTTCATGACGGTTCATGACGGTTCATGACGGTTCATGGCGTTGACGGTCAAAAACCCATTACATCAATTTTACCAGGCACTGTACAGTAAGTACAGTGGACACCAAATGCACGGTGGAAGGCTAGAAGTAGAAGATCGTCCAAGACAAGTGAGAATAAGCCATACTTTGGAGATGACGTCATTCGCTGGTCCGATAACCAAAGATGTGGTATAAAAAACCAGGTGAGCTAACAATGCAGCAATGAAGGAATTCGGCCAAGGCACCGGCACACAACGACCTACCTACATCGAAAGACTCAATGCCAATGGTGACAGAAGCCAAGACGGCCGGCTTAAACACCGCCGAAAGACCACGGTGTACCAACTTACGATGCAGAACATCTTGCACTTAATATGATGACAACAGGTGCCATCCTCTGACGTACCATTACAGGTACAGGTACAGTACACGTGAGCACAGAGCAAAAGTTCACTGAAACCGAGATTAAGAAAAAAGAAAAAACACCTCGTGGTCCGTGCTCGATATCCGAGTTTCAATCTTTTCAAACACATGATGCTCTCGGTCACGGTATCTCCTGCGAGCTGCTTCTCCTTCAACCACACAAACAACAACTTCTCCATATCTTCATGGATAGAGGTCCGGAGCTTTGAAATAATCGTAACGCCCTTGGCTGGCGTTATAGCCTTTATGGACTCCTTCTGCTTCAAAATCGTACATATCGTAGAAGGAGTACGATCGTACTGCCTCGCCAAGTCGACAACACGCACACCTCACCTGGCATGCTCTTCTCCTCTGCTTAATAAAACCAGTTTATTTCTTTACATTCTCTTGTATTATGTACAGTATATACGAGGTCGTGCTTGTTTATACATTATTTGTTATTTATAAAGTACATTTTTGTTATTTAAAAGCACCTAACAAAAAAAATTGGTGTTTTTTTTTTGAGGCTGGAACGGATTAATAGCATTTCAATGCATTTGAATGGGAAAATTTGCTTTGACTTACGAGCGATTTGGCTTACGAGCTCCGTCACGGAACGGATTAAACTCGTAAGCCGAGGTACCACTGTATATATATATCCATATATATATACCGCGGAAGGGTTAGGGTTTTTAAGCAGTAAAACTGCTTCAATATTTGACTGTCCATTAATCATGAAGAAGAAGAACCTCTAACCCATTGTGTTTTATTCCAAAGGGTAATTCTAAAGGGTTCTAAAGCGTAATTCAAAAGGATTCTAATGGTTAATTGTAATGGGTTTCGTTTGGTTCCATGCTTTGCCTATTTTACATTAACAATTTCAAATCGAACCGCTTCCTTTCTCACTGGTGTGATTTATTTTACTGTTTCTGCCTGTCTGACGGTCAAACAAAATTGAAAATCATTCCAAACAGGAAACTTGCTGTTTTTTTTTTGAGGACGTCATAAAGGACACAGAAATGTGTGCAGGAAGGGTGTCGGAGTGAATTCCATTCAATGTACAATGTGCGCTGAGTGGGTTCATCCAAAATGTAGTGATTTGAGAGGGTCATTAACCAGTGTGGCAGCTACATTAAAGTGTAAGGTGTGAACAGAGGGAGCTGCAGATGGAGGAAATGTTGAGTTGGATCTTGGAGATGGCGTGAAGCTGGAAGGTGTGAAAACATTTTGTTACCTCGGAGACATGCTGAATGGAGAAGGTGGATCAGACTCGGCAACGGTTGCTGGAGTGAGATGTGCATGGAAGAAGTTTCGGGAACTGAGTGGCGTGCTGATGAGGAGGGGAGTGTCGTTTAAGCTGAAGGGAAAGGTGTATGCTACATGTGTGAGAAGTGTTATGATTTATGGGAGCGAGACATGGGTAATGAACGTAGAGCAGCAACGAAGGCTGGAAAGGGTGGAAATGCGAATGGTTCGGTGGATGTGTGGAGTATCATTGAGAGAGAGGAAGACAAATGATGAATTGCGAAAGACGATGGGAATAGAGCCTGTGATTGACGCTGTGAAGAGAAACAGTTTGAGATGGTTTGGTCATGTGTTTAGGAAGGATGAAAGTGACTGGTTGAGAAGAGTGATGGAAATGAATGTAGAAGGAAGTAGAGGACGGGGAAGACCGAGAAAGACTTGGCTAAATATGGTGGAAGAAGAAATGCGGGCAGGGGGGTTAACAAGGGGAGATGCAGAAAATAGGGCAAAATGGAGAAGATTGTCATGGGGACCGCAAGGCTAACCCCCGCTCTTGCAGGGAAAATGGTCTTAAAATGCCTGTTGTTGTTGTTGTTGTTGTTGTTGTTGTTGTTGTATAAAGGACACAAACAAGAGGCACAAATATATAATCAACTTGATCAACAAGAGGTATAAGATGCTTAACCACCAGCGTTGAACTTCTGGAATAAAGGTTTTTTTTCTACGACCTTTAAAATATTTTTCAATTGAATTATATGTACTTGAATACGGTACTGCAGAACACAAATCACCTTTTTAGCACTTTCAAAACCTTTCTGTTTAGTGGTACTTGAACAAAATATTACAGCATTTTGCGTCATTTCGACCAATGATATTTGCCGCTCGTATAATCAAACAAACAGCCCATGCCCTTTTTGTCCCCCGTCGCACCGCGGAGCGAAAGGGGGACTATGGTTTTCCCCTCCGTCCGTGTGTGCGTGCATGCGTCCGTACGTGCGTCCGTACGTGCTTGCGGACGTGTGTGCGTGCGGACGTGTGTGCGTGCGTAAGCGAAGGACCGAATTCTAATTTGGTGTGTGGGTGCAACTGGGCATAAGGAAGAACGCGATTGAAAATGGGTCGCCACGTCAAAATCCAAGATGGCCGCCACCATATATATGTCTGAACCTTGTGAGCGAAATATCTTGAAAAATAAACGAACTACTAACTTCTAATCTGGTGTGTGGGTGTATCTACGCATAAGGAAGAACGCTATTGAAAATTGGGTCGCCACGTCAAAATCCAAGATGGCAGCCTTGCGTCTTCCACTTTGTCAACTCACATCACTTCACCGACGGGGGACCTAGGCGTAACGCTTGTTTATTTCTCATAACTGCATGGAGTAAGGTGTTCTATCTATTAACTCTTGTTTAAGGTTGCAAGTTTTTTTTTGTTTATGTTGAAGGCTCCAGTCATGGACGATATAGTCCTCATCGAGGCCAGGCCTTAAATAATAAAAGTTACCTGCACTTATTTGTTCCTCTTTTTCCCACCTGTCGAATCAACTTCCACATCCTCTTTAGTCTCACTTTTCCCTGCAGGTCGCCAAGACAGCTGTTCACCACCATCTTAGATTGTCTCCAATCCAAAACCATGATGTTTTCCACCCTCGTTATCACCCCGCCCCCCCCCCCCCCCCCCCCAGTCAAATCTCTCCCCCTTCCAAATTTCCAGGTTTCCCTCCTGAGAGTTTCCTTCTGTATTCATCTTGTCCATCCCATGCATTCTCTCCTGCCCCACATTCTGCCCCACACCCACTGGTTGTCTGCCTCCCCCTTTCTTGACCTTCGGCTCTGCTATTGGTGTTTCTCCCCTCTCTCTGCTGTTCATTTTGTTCTTGTGCATTCTGATCCGTTCATTTTGTCCTTGTGCATTCTGATCCGTTCATTTTACTATCACTAGCTCTTCCACGAGTCTCAACTATGTACTTGTGCAATAAAGGCTTCCACCAGGTGGCGCTATACGATACACAAATAATAATATGGAGATTATTGGGGTCCACCTCGCTATACTCTGAACCCTCGAGACTGATTTTTTTTTTTCACCCACTATAAAATTCCCTTGCATTCCATGAGTCCAACCACCAGTTTTCATTCATTTTGTCCAGCAGTTCAGTTCTGTTAAGGATTCCCTTCCCTTCCCCTCCCTCCAGTGCGTGTACACACACACACGCACTCACACACACTCACACGCGGAGTGGTGCTATGAATCACATTTTTATGGAGAACTTGCATGTTCCTCCAAACATGAACCCTGGGGCATATGGTGATGCAAAGGTTTATGAATGCATGGAGGTCAAACAATCAAACAAACATACACTTCTCAAATGATGCATAGTCCAACAATTATTGCCTTCACCACCAAATGTGAACGGAGGTTATGTTTTATCCCTAGTCTCTCTGTTTGCCTGTCTGTCTATGGGCAGGATATCTCAAAAAGGTGTGGACAGATTCTGACAATTTGGTGGACAGGTTGTGTATGTGGCAAGGAAGAATAGATTAAAATTTGGTGATAGCGATATTGGAATTTTTTGTGATTCTTCACTGTTGAAAGTTGGTCCAAAAACAATATAAAACACGATATCTCAAAAAGTTAAGGACCGTTTATGATGAAACTTTTTGGAGGAGTTTGGTAGGTAACAATAACGAGCTGATTAGATTTTGGTTAAGGTTTGGATTCAGGTACAGTGCATCAATGGGATACAAAACGTGAACTATCCAGCGATGCGGAGGCATGCAACCTCACCAAGTCACGTTCAAGTGTGATTTTGCAATTTTGAAGTCCATAGCTTTTCTATTTTAAAACTACTCCATCGGAAAACGTTATTAATCAACAATAGGTTGATGTTTTATTATCATTGTTTTTACCCCTTGCCTGAAATTGCCAGTTTCACAAACGTTGTCAGTTCTCTTGAATACTGTGACTAGCATTTACTGAGGACAGCTTTTTGTCGAGATGAAACTACAGCACTTCAAAAATATGGAATGCACCACTACACCCACCTCACCTGGACTTTTGTACCTCTTTTGTCCTTTGGATGCTTTTGTCTTGCTATTTTGTTACTTCCGCCACTGAAGGTGGACGGAGGTTATGTTTTCACGTCTGTCTGTGAGCAGGATATCTCAAAAGATATGACAAGGTTGAATCGATCCAATTTTGGTGAAGATCCAAATCCGGATACGAGTATTTTTCAAATTTTTAGTGATTATTTACCATTGAGAGATGTCAAAAACTATATATCCGGCCCATCAGTGGGATACAAAATGTAAACTGTTCAGGCTTATGGATGTATGCTCTCTACCGAATATCATTCTAGTTTTACAATGCCTTCATGTTGGTGCCAAACTAATTTTGCTGTTTGAGGTTGGTGTAACGATTGTGCTTTTTTCCACTAGGGGGAACTCCATTAACACTGCTGCTGAGAAGTATAATTTTCATGTTTATGTAAGGGATATTTTATTCAAAACAAGATAATTGGCATTGTTGCTTTCCATTGTGCAATTGATCCGTTTTTCAGGCTGCCACCATATGGTGCCCTCATTCAGATATTTTCCTTTCTTCCTGCATTAATAATAATAATAACAAGAACAATAAGGCCGAAAAAAATATATTGCTGGTCTCTGGTCAGACCAAAGTTCCAGAATTGATGTGGCGATGCGGTTTTTTTTCTTTTTTTCTTTTTTGAAAAGCATGGATTGCACATATAAAGGTGTTGTTTTTTGTGTCCTTATGCCTTGCGGTTCTCCTCATCTGCCGTGGTGCCGTCCAGAGAAAAATTAAAGACAGCCAATGGTACTGGTAGGCCTTTTTGTAAATAATGAACACAAGCTTAATAAGTTATTTTAAAATATATTTATTCTGAAAATCATTAAGTTCTTCAAGCATATTAAATAAAGACTGCCATTTCGTTCTCGAGATCGCCTCGCCGTACCGTCAAACATTCCAATGCGTCGATCGCGTCAACACTGCACATGCGCAAGTGGTCTAACAGGCGATTGCCGAAGCATTTGAATGCTGAAAAAACCGCGCATGCGCAAATGACTACACCCTGGACCAATCTTCGTGTATGGGATGACGCTGCATGTGTATCAAAGCCGCGCATGCGCAGATGGGCTGTATGGTGTGGTTCAACTCCCACGATCTCTTCTCCCAGTCCACCAGATTATCACAGACACTTACAACTTCATGACAAATGAGATAGGATCCAGGCCGAACTAAGGAGACCACCCGCAGCTCTCTCGGCTTTCTGGTTGCTTCACACGAACCCGACAAAGAAAGTCTTCGTTTCAATAAATGACAATATCCAGCCGATTGGATTCATGACGGCACGGCACACAAAACTACTCATATCTTTGGAATGGCTGGTTGGATTTGGACAACCTAAAGGTAGATTTGTAGGGGAGAACCGTGCGCGAACGTCGATACCAATGGCGACCCTCACAGACCCGTATTCCCCGAGATAGCGCGCCAGCTCGGCAACATGCATACATTATATGGCTCCTCACGCTCGAAATCGCGTTTTCGGCGAGAACGTGACGTCACGGCTCACTTAATTGCAATTATCTCGTCACGGCGCCGCCTCAAGTATACGCGAATACCTGAGGCGGCGCGGCATTGTCTCCCGTCGCACCGCGGAGCGAAAGGGGGACTATGGTTTTCCCGTGCGTGCGGGCGTGCCTACGTACGTGCGTGCGTAAGTGAAGGACCAAATTCTAATTTGGTGTGTGGGTGCAACCACGTCAAAATCCAAGATGGCCGCCACCATGTATGTCTGACGCCATGTATGTCTGAACCTTGTGAGCGGAATATCTTGAAAAATAAGCGAAGTACCAACTTCTAATGTGGTGTGTGGGTGTATCTACGCATAAGGAAGAACGCTATTGGAAATTGGGTCGCCACGTCAAAAGCCAAGATGGCCGCCGCCATCTTGGGATGTTCGCAAATTTGGAGTGATGAGGAATCGGGAGGGTCGAGAGCCTGGTGGATCCAGTGATGAGAAATGGTTTAAACCATTTTCGGTAGTTCTTCCAGAAGCAGGACAGCCACAAGATAACTTGGAGGTGCAAACAGCACAAAACAGAGTTGAATTTGTTGGTAGTTGGGGAGCAGAAGTTGTGGAGAATCAAGGACTGTAAGGTGGTCGGGGGGACAGCATGTCACCACCAACCACAAGCCTGTGGTGCTTGTGCACATGCTGAAAAGGAAGTTAAGAGATGCAGTCAGCAGAAGGTACTGTGGGAAGCGTCGGCTGATGGGACAACGTTGCTGTACAGTACAAGAAAGGGGGTGACGACCAAGTATGAGGAACTTGGCAAAGAAGCCAAAGGTTTGAATGGGGAGTGGGAGAAGTACAGATTGGCATTTAGAGGGCGTGGTCCCGGGTATCATGAATGGCCACTGCCAGACATTTTCAGTGGTGGGGTGTGCCCGCCAGACACCCCCGAATGCCCCCACCCCCAAAATTGAGCTAGATCAGCTCGTCAGTTAACCCGGTGAAACCAACAGGAAATAGTTCGGCATCGTCCCAGATATCATGAATGACCACTGCCAGACATTTTCAGTGGTGGGGTGTGCCCACCAGACACCTCCGAATGCCCCCACCGCTAAAATTGAGCTGGATCAGCTCGTGAGTTAACCCGGTAAAACCAACAGGAAATAGTTCGGCATCGTCCCAGATATCATGAATGACCACAGCCAGACATTTTCAGTGGTGGGGTGTGCCCGCCTGACACCCCCGAATGCCCCCACCCCTAAAATTGAGCTCGATCAGCTTGTGAGTTAACCCGGTGAAACCTACAGGAAATAGTTCGGCATAGTCCGAGATATTATGAATGACCACTGCCAGACATTTTCAGTGGTGGGGTGTGCCCGCCAGACACCCCCGAATGCCACCACCCTAAAAATTAAGCTAGATCAGCTTGTGAGTTAACCTGATCAGAATAAAATTGAGAATAAAATACTGGAATAACAGCAACATCTATATATATATAAAAAACACAGTGTGTGTGTGTGTGTGTGTGTGTGTGTGTGTGTGTGTGTGTGTGTGTGTGTGTGTGTGTGTGTGTGTGTGTGTGTGTGTGTGTGTGTGTGTGTGTGTGTGTGTGTGTGTGTGTGTGTGTGTGTGTGTGTGTGTGTGTGTGTGTGTAATGTTACCGATAGACTCCTAAACGGAGAGGCTCACGAACTTGATATTTGGCACAAACATGGCCATTGAGCCTGGTATGAACATGGTCGACCTAAAAATTTATTTCATAATATTTTTAAACCATATTTTTACCTCAGCGCATTTCAGCGAGGAATATTATGACCGGAATGGCAGAGCAGTGCGCTGATTCGCTCAGAGCGATCACGTGATGTTCCAACTTTGCCGCCATAATCTTACAGTTATGCGTTCGCACGTAATTCAGTTTTTTCACATTTCAGCGAGGAACATTGCCATTCACACCACATAGGTTTTTTTTTCTTTCATCTTTAGATCCATATTTTTAGCCATAATGTAGCGTAACGTAGCGTAGCTAACGTAGCGTTAGCATAACGTAGCGATCCTTGCTCAGGATCTTCGTCAGGTTCGCGAGCGAGTTAGCCAAAACGTAAAAGTGAAAATATATCGAATTTTTTATTCATATTTACCTCAGCGCATTTCAGCGAGGAACATTATACACGGAATCTCAGCTGGTCGCAGAGCAGCGCGCTGATTCGCTCAGAGCGATCACGTGATGTTCCAACTTTGCCGCCATAATCTCACAGTTATGCATTCGCACGTAATTCAGTTTTTTCACATTTCAGCGAGGAACATTGCCATTCACACCACATAGGTTTTTTTTCACTTTCATCTGATATTTGTGATTTATTTCAAACAAACTGTATTTCCCATCTACCCGGCCATGTATT